>NW_022987616.1:1200000-1670000 GCF_902827165.1 Trematomus bernacchii
TTTGGGGCTCTTTTCTGGGGTCAGCGTGTGGATCCTTTTCACGGTCGTTAACGGATGTGTAACTGGACTCGTGTGTGTAACGATCTGGTTACCCTGACATTTCTAGAGAGCCTGGCGCAGTGGACACGTGGAGAGTGGACACTGGTATGCTATCCTAGAATTCAAATATAGATCTCAAGCTCTGTGTTGCAGCCAAAGAAACGCCATCTTTCCAGCTTTAGAGCAGAGAAAATCACACTGGAATGAGTTTTGAAAAGATCTGCTACACAGTACACCTTATCTTGCACTTTATCGCTGTGTTTCCATGAATGAGTTAACCAGCTCTGTAACCTTTCCTAGCATTCAGTATTCAGCCCTATCATCACAGTAGAAGTGTGAATAAGAGACTCATTCTTCATTGTCCCAGACTAGTCATAGTGGGAGTTCACACACTGTGTCTGGAGTCTGGAAAATTGCACTTCGATTTAGCTCTCCAGACAAGGGAATAGCTGTCAACTCCTGGAATGTTCCTGTGAAAATAAACAATGCTCGGGCTGCTCTCTGTGTCTCCCTGTATTTCCCCTCTTAACTCTTCATTTTAACCCTCTCCGCTGGAGCCTCGAGGCATAAAACGGTTGCGGCAGAATTGAGAGGGGAAGTAAACCGGAGTAATGTCTCCTCAAGGTTGGAGGCAGTCAATTCTGGCCCTGAGAGTGCCATCTTTCAACTCCTCAGCAAAAACATGTGTTCAAGGTACAGTTACAGCAGCCTGTCCATGTCAGCCGCAGATCATATTAATCACATGGCTTTTCATCATGGCACTAACAGAAAGAGATGTTCAGCGCTTTATGGTTTTCGCAGTGTACACAGCTTTCCTGTTTGTTTTCCCAGTTCTGCGTGCTGCTGGGTTGCAGGAGTCACTAACAGCATTTTATCAGGTTGTTTACAGTAACTAGGTTGCAGATAATCATGTGTTCCTCTTGTGCAAGTGGTCCGTTGACCGGATTTGTGAGGTCAGGTTATTGCGAAGAATATAAACACAATGTATTCTTGTGCAGGAAGTTCAAATATCAAGAATGTCTGTAGTTTAAAGGTTGAATTGGTGACCTTCAGAGTGAATACTTGTGTTAGTTCTATAGAGAAAGCAATAAAATAAAATGTATGTTTTGTTTGACACAGTGATAGAAGTGACAGGGGTCACACCCACAACTGTTAGGAAATACTTATTATTTATATATCAACAGTCTCACACTTTATGATTATAACTGAAATCATATGCAATGGAAAAATGTGACATTTTATAATATTAACAACAAATTATAATCAAAAAATGTTGTATTCGATGGTAAAACATTTACAATGTCATGAGACTGCATGTGTACTGCTACAATGGTGGGTACTATTTTCCATAACAATTTAAACAAATTGCACTGCTCGCCATAAGACGCCTAGAAACATGAAACTGTTCTGAAACCGCCATGCACCCTGGGAATGTTTTGAGGCCAACTATTCGTCAACTGCTAGAGATGGCTGAATAAGATGTGCAATATTTTATTTTGACAACTCTGGGGTTGTCCAATGTTTGGTGTGTGCGCACCTGTGTCTATGTACTTATTCGGGTTGTGTTTCAGAGTGCCTGTAGGCGGAGTGAAGGGTCGTCAGAGGAGATGAGGAACACCCGACCCGTGTTACCTGGCTCACCTGAATTAAAATTGCAGACCATGCTTTGGCCCTTTGTTACGGTGCCATACGGTGGGGACACTCCAGCTCTCCACATGTTCACTAGTTTTTAATGTTGATGTAAAGTATTCAGTTTGGTCAATTCAAATCCCTTGTAGTCACTTACAAGAAGGAGCCAAGTTGTAACATTTTACACAATACTGTTGAGAAGACCACCGCTCCTCAGTCAAATCAATCCATTTAGGTTTTAATCAGCCAACTAGTTTGCAAACTACACCTGGGTTTGACTGATACTAGAGTCATGTGTTGTGTAACTTGAGACCTTGGCAGAAAAAACATGCATCCTTTAGGGCAGAATGAAATAGAATATTCTGTGTTAGGCTCTACATCAACTTGTCATGGCTATCCGCAGATGTATTGTCACCTCACAAAGCCAGCAACAAAGGGACAAAGCCACCAACTAATAATTCATTTTTCATTATACGTTGGTGACTCTCTCCTGTGGTCATAGTTTGAAAAGATTCGGATTGTTGCCAAGTCCTGATCACTTTCCTAGTAGTATGTCGGGGTAAGATGGATCCAGTCGGATGGTTAAAAGTACGGTGGCTTGAGTTGGCAATGGTTGCACAGATTGAGCGTTCTCTGGTTTCGTTGGCTTGGCCCACATACAGAAGCAGTGTGACCATCAACTTATTAGGAGCCGGCTGTCATCAGAGAATTTGCAGAGTGAGTTTGTTATTGGATCCTGGGTGTGGGTGGAGAAGCAGTCAGGTTGTCTTCCCAGCCTTGCTGTTTTACTGATTCAACAGCCTACCAACCACTGAGCATATCTTGGCTTCTTGGGACCCCATTGGCCTGGACACCCAGCAGTCAGTTTGATAAAAGTCCATGTTTTGCTTCTTCCCTATGGGGATGCTGTCATAAAAATGGGGCTAAAAGTTACATTTAAATAAGATCAATAATACATGCTACTAATTTATCATTAAAGGTCCCCTATTATACTGTTTTTCATCAATATATTATAGTTCTCAGATATATGCAAAACATGTATCTGAAGTGTTTGGCTCAAAATACCAAACAGATCATTGCAGCGTCCCATAATCCCCTCTGTTTCAGCCCTGTTTCAAAAGTGCTGATTCTCTGTCTGTTACTTTAGATGAAAATAAGGAGCCACTCCCAACGCCCCTCTGCGAGATATTTGGTTAAAAATAACACAATGGTGCTCTAGGAGGAGATTCAGGTGATAAGAGGGGGGGGTGGGGAATATCTCCTGAACTTCCCCACTCAATCTATCAAGACCCGAGCAGTTGTGTAGAAGTCCAAGGCAAGGCACGGGCCGGCGCAAATCGGTCAAAGTAATCCTTAGCCATATGAACTTTGACCCTAGGAGATAGAGGACAGAGGTGGAGAGGCACAACGTGTGTACGTAAATGCACTCCCTTAAAATGAAGTAAGAAGTAAGAAACCGAGGTAGAGAGGCACAACGTGTCTACGTAAATGCACTCCCTTAAAATGAAGTAAGAAGTAAGAAACCGAGGTAGAGAGGCACAACGTGTCTACGTAAATGCACTCCCTTAAAATGAAGTAAGAAGTAAGAAACCGAGGTAGAGAGGCACAACGTGTGTACGTAAATGCACTCCCTTAAAATGAAGTAAGAAGTAAGAAACCGAGGTAGAGAGGCACAACGTGTCTACGTAAATGCACTCCCTTAAAATGAAGTAAGAAGTAAGAAACCGAGGTAGAGAGGCACAACGTGTGTACGTGAATGCACTCCCTTAAAATGAAGTAAGAAGTAAGAAACCGAGGTAGAGAGGCACAACGTGTCTACGTGAATGCACTCCCTTAAAAATGAAGTAAGAAACCGAAGTAGAGAGGCACAACGTATGTACGGGTTCCTATTATCAATATTTCGGCCCACTCATCCCCCCTACAGATGGAGAACATCAGGATCTTAAATCAGCTTATTTTACACACACATCAGTCCCTCCCGAAATTAAGGCGTAGTGCTTTTACCACAGAGCGGGATCAGATTCACTGGGCTCTGGACACGGCTGTCGCCATGTGGGAACATTGGTCTTCGTTTTTAGGATTGGGAACCCTATCATCGACTCTCCACCGTTAGACGACAATTCTGTGGTTAATTTATCTTCCACCTTTCGGCCGAGCCCATCTGTGTTACAGAAGGGTCTCTCTTTCATTCCTGCCCCTACTGCCCCTACTGTTTTGAATAGAGGGTTACTCAAGGAGGATCTGGGTTTGACCTCCTGCTGAACCCGAGGGGAAGTCCCTGCGCTCCTCAGCAAAGGGACGATTGGGGCTTTATCTACCTTGGTTGGTTATTGGCTAATGGTTACACAAGCCAAAAAATCGTTATGACATCATAAAGTGGCCACAATCTGATCAGTTCATTTTCAGACAGGTTTTTATATAAATAGATCAGGACAAAAAGTGAGTGAATCTTTTTTCCTGAAACTTTCAGAATCTCTTTACACAGAGGGGACACATGTTTTTGTATAAAATACATAAAAAAGTGGATAGGTGACCTTTAAGTCTTAAGCTTGTGTCACCAACGAGGACTCTACGATGGAACACAGACCTTCATCAGGGCATCTCCTTCTCGGATATGTTTATGTTTTTGGTGGGACAAATTGTTGCAAATAAAAATCAGTCATTTCAGCAGCCTTAGCCGTCATCTCAGAAGCCTGAATGACACATCCACCAACAAATGACAAATTACGACTGCACCAAGACTTTGATAACACATACACATTGTTTCCCATACTTGACTGGTTGCTTCCATATCACATTGAACGGGAAACTGACCTAATTGTGGATTATTTCACCTCAGCCCAGATATAAATGCATGAAATGTCTATTTTTCTCATTATCAGTTTATTATTTTATTGTAAATCTTTAAAACATTTTCATTGATGTCATGATCAATTGTGTTATATTAATTGTGGCCATTAGTTCGGCCAAAGGGGAAATTGTTGTAGTAAATGTATCATCAAGTCTCATTTAAGTATATAAACTTCCTATAAAGCTTGTATATTTGTTGTTTTCTTACTAGAAGGTGATTAAGTGTGGAGCTTTTCATGTGTTCTTTTCTTACCAGAAGGTGATTAAGTGTGGAATTTCCACCACATTAAATAATTCTAAATATTCAAATGCACTGTATGAAAGCCATCCTTCAACTTATGGCTGTTTTGATGACAGCGGCATTTTTTGGGAAAGCATTGGGGAAGGGAGAGATCATCTGAGGCACGTACACTGTTCTGCAGCTGATATATTCACAGTTCAAACAAGGTCCAAGGCCCAAACCAAATATTGCTCTTCAAGATTCACCAGGCGCTTGATTATTTTCTTTTCAATTTAAGTTTCATTATTTTGATGGAATTGGATTCATCCACGTTTTTCCCCTCTTACAGTGAATGACTGTCACAAAACCTCACATAGAAAGCATAACAGTGAAGCCAAGGGTGACACAAAAGGCTTTTGAGTTACATTTTTCTTGATCAGGTAGACCTACAGTCATTTTAAAGATTAGATATATCAACATAAGTCTGTACGACCTTGGACATACAGACAATAACAATGCATACTCTGATGTTAGGTGTTGGGAAAGTTTCAAAAGAACAGATCATTATTTAGCATTATGCACAAATGGCTTTTCACCATCATTAAAACTGACTCCTGACTTGTTGGCAGGCAAACCCTCATTAACTTTGTGTCCTTTTATTACAGACTTCTGATTACTTTACTGACATCTGGTTAGTTTTTTGATTAACACATGTGAGAAGGAATTACAGCCACTGGAGCCTTCAAGGTCAAGTTCACTTTCCCTGTCACCTCCTTAACGTGGCGTGAAACCAGTAATACATTCTGTTTAATGGAGTGACACAAGGCATTGCTGTTGCCTGGGCCAGACTGGTTTGATCATGACCATCGAGCCAGAAAGTTGGTGCTGAGCGGCAGAAGGCTCACCAGGAGCCCTCCTCTATTTCAATGCATGGCCTGACAACTAGCATTTTGCTGATGGGGACCTAATAAGGTCTGGCATGGAGTGACCCCGGTCCATGCCTGCTGAAAGCCTCCAACACCACCTTCCCCCCTCCTCCACCACCCCGCTTGAGCCAAAGAGCGGCCCCTTCATCAAGGAGGCCCATACGTCTCTCCACATTGGGCCAAACTTTGACTCTTATCATGGCAGGCCATTGCTCGTGTCAGATGGGCTTAATGACTCAATCTATTCCATCAAATGCAGGGGACGCTGGTATGCTAGGAATGGGACTGGTCTTTGGCAGAGGGGAGCGGAGTGTGTCTGCATCTGCGGTGGTGGGGGGTGTTCTGTGTTCTTTTTTATTTTCCACCAAAGAAACAATTGAATGATTTCCTCCCAAGTTCAAATTAAAATACAACCAACACTAAACCCGGAGGAGAATGTTGTGTGTTAGCATTCAGTCAGGACATACACATTTATATCATTTTGAGTTTAAATAGCCATCCAAAATATCTTGCAAACCTATTATTGTGTATGCATGTTTACAGCTATTTCATGAACTAAGGTAGGCTAGCTGTTTCCCCCTGCTTCCAGACTTTATGCTAAGCTAACCATTGCCTAGCAGTATCCAAAAAGTACCATTTAGAGTTTATTCTTTACACTTGTTGATGTAATTGGCCTCTTACACTCGTATGAAGACACAATCATACAGACACAAATGTGTTAGTCGTGATATTGGGCTCTATAAATAATATTTGATTGATTGACATACACACACCAGTGGGCAAAAGAAGAGCAAGTAAGCATGGGCAAACTATGCTACAGCTACTTCTGTTGTTAAAAGTAAAAGGATACACACAATGCATTTTGGTGATGATACACTCACTGTAAAGAAGTAACCATCAATTATAACAGATAGTAATTGTACAATTCCAATCATCTGTTGTTTTCGGGTGGCAAAATAAAACCAAAATGTGCTGCATTAACCGATTCCACCCATGATAGCCTGGAGGGACTGATTTGCTGAGGCCAGAGAGACAAATGTGAATGCCAGTGCTTGGTGCTCTTAAAGCTACAATACATTCTGTTCCCTCTGACAAGTAAAGTCTTGACCAAGCCCTGGGCTTTGCTAATGGAAGGCAGACAAAACATTTTCTTTGCTCGATAGCATCTGCTTGCAGTACAGATTAGAGCGGATCTCAAGAGTGGTCGGCGTGGGAGAGAGTGGGGGAAGAGATTGTGACACATTTCAGACAAGTGCTAATGAATGTAAACATCGCTGTGAGAAAGACAACACAGCAAGGGAAAACATAGCCTTTGCAGAGAGGCTAATTCAATCCATTTTTCAAACGCCTCTCCTCTGTCACAGTGCTCTTATCATCTTCATCATGAGAGACGTGGAAACAAGCTCAGGATGAGTTGTGTCAAAGAGATGGGGAAGACCTCCTGTTGAGAACATAAAGGAGGACATTTTCTCTGCAAGGAAGGTGAAGGACACATTGGGGTGCTATCCACTTAATGAAACAAGTGACAAAACTCTTTTCCTGATTAGGGGGGAGGGTTTTTGGGCTGCATGAGTCTGATTGAATTTGTCTTGGTTCAAAAACACAATTACTTGAGGGAGAAAGATAAAAATGCCTTCAATTAGCTCTCAGCTTCAGCATATAAATATTATATGGTAAATTGTGTTTCTCATTAAAAAATTCATTTTCTGATTTATTTGTTTATTTTCCTCTCTCCTTGTAGCAAATAGCAGGAGGCTATATCACCTATTTGTTGTGCTTATTTTCTGAATGCACCAGGGTTATATATTTCCATAAACAGAGTGTGACATCAACCTGTACCAGTTAGACAGAGAGGGTCCACCCGCTGACCTTTGACCTGTGTTGACCCTCATTAGTCAGGCCCACACAGCATCTGTGTTAACCTGAGGCCACGTCAAGCCCATTCATCTCTGACAGCAGCCGGACTCCAGCACATTCAAAACTAATCCTGCAGGGCAATTTAATATCTACTTTAAGTTTAAATACCACCATCGTAAAATATGACAAATACTGTAACAGTTAAAGTTATGCTTTAAACACTATTTGAATTAAGACAATCTAGCCACAACTAGTTTGTATCATCCTCTGAAATTATGACGATTGGTTAAATTTACGTATATAAAATCAATCACTGACTATTTCATAGATTATAGATTGTTAAAATGTCAGATTTTAAGTGATTGAAGTGAACCCTTTACACAACCATGATAATAAATCTGTGATTAATTACTACCACTAATCAGCTAATACATTGGAAACGTATAAAGTCTATTAAATTGTGAGGGAACAAACACAAATGTCAGCTATACAGTAGAAATATTTTTTTTCACAGTCAAAATTAAGAATACCTTAACTGTAAAAACCTGATTAAGATCATTTTGTCAGTGACATGTTTAAGTGACAGGCAGTAATAAATTACATTATCCAACTGTTTAACAGTTTCTTTGAGTTCAGGACAAATGGGAAGAATGCTATTCAACACTATTCATTCTTTTTAAGTTCTCCACCCAACTTGTTAACAGAGTCACTCAACACAGCGCTCTCTCAGGGGCATCCGCAGGGATGTCGTTTCACATGGCCTCTTGGAAAACACAATATACAAACTTTGTTATAAGGCAGGACCACCAAGTGCGAGAGAGCGAGAGAGAGGCAGCAGTCACTGTTCACAAAGTGCTCCATTCAGAGAAAAGGCTTATGCAAAATAAACACCTACAACATGATAGGGATTGTCCTATATGTCGCAGACAACTGGACCAGTGTGTACTGATATGAAACAGGCATGCCTCCACATGAATGGTAGTTTGTCTTTTTCGCCTCATGTTAATACAATAAAAACACTTTTTTCCTATTTTTGCTTAATTTATTTTGATTAAACTCAAGGTAAACAGCTAATCAAACTATTGGAAAAATGTATATGAGTGTATATGATGTCATTAGTTGGACATGGATCCTATGCAGTCTAGTGCAATCTAATACAACAGCCTGGCAATAAGTCCTATTCCCATGTTTCTTTTGGCCTGTATTATAATAAAAGTTGTCTACAATTCTAACAATGAATTCTGACAACAATGTTTGCGACCTAACCTATTCGTTTTTTTCAGTTTAGCATGCCAAACGTTGCTTATTATAAACACAAAGTAGAGCTGAGGCCAATGGGACCGTCATGATCTGTCTATAACAAATTTCATGGCAATCAATCTGCTGATGGTGATAAAAGAAAGTATAGGGTCCATCCTCTGGGAGTCATGAATGACTTATCCTTTCATGGCAACTTATCCAATCGATGTTGAGGTATTACTTGTAAATCCAAGAAGAGCTTAATTTTCACGTGATCATAACAGCAATGACTTCTCCTTTACTTGAACTCTGTTATGACAGTAACCTCTGATAACGTTCTCACTGTATTTTATCTCCCCTGCAAGCTGCGACAAGATAGTCAGTTTAGACTGCCGTGTTAAGATGCATGGCCGTACTTCAGTCAGCTCAATGTCATCTGTGAGATAACTTACACTGACAGAAAGTGTAGACTGCAGTATGTAGGAATCATAAGGAAATGCAACCTTACAGATATCGGCCCGGTGCTCAAATATACTCAGTTAAAGGGACTGATTTGGATGTGATTACCAAAAACACTAAATGTGAGCCAGAGATTCCTGTGAGATATATTTATTCCAGAGATAATCTTTTCACAAATAACATGCAAATCTTAATGGATTGCTTCTATCTTCTCCGTTTGAGTCATCTGTCACAGTTTGTGTGTTTTCAACGTGGCCAATTATAGTCACAATCGCACAGCAACATCCGAAAGCGCCTGTTTGACATCGCCAAGCACTAACAAGAAAATAATCAAAACTGCAAGTGCTAATATTTGTTCACAGAGTCCATGTTTTATTCATGCGACATCTGTGCCACTTGGAATCTGCCTGAAGCTTCACAACCCAAACAAAAGTTATTTAATTAAACTCTGCGAAATTGATGGACAAATGTTCGCTGCTTTTTGTATCATTCTTCTATTTTGCACCGGCCCAAACCCTAATCCCCTAACAATGCATCAATAATCACTCAATGCTGCATCACCTCAACTGCCAATCAAAGGGTGGACAGGGGCTTGTTTGCTTTCCTGATTTGAAATATTAATACAGGTTAGCCTTGTGAGATGCAAAAATGTAGACTGGGGCACATGCTGGCACCAGAAGCAAGGCCGCAGCTTGACAAGGCAAACAAGAAGTCCTTAAATAAATGATGAGTTTAAAGGTTTGGAGAGGCTCTCTGACATGAAATAACCAGTGTACAATGAGTGCAACCCTGACCCAAGGATTTCAACACACCCTTATCTGCATCATTGGGGGAAAAAAACACACATTTACGTGCTGCTTGTGCCCTTTCCAAGTCTAGAAACACTGAGGGACGTGCACATTATACTGCACTTAAACCCGGCACTGTCTGGGTCAGTCATACTGGCTTAAAGCAGGACACAAACTGAAAACAAAAACTCTCCTTCTGCCTGGGGGAAAGGTTGCGGTGTGCTGTGCTGTCTGTAAAACTAAAAACGTGTTTATGCTGACAGGCTGGATGTTCCCTCAGCGCTGCGGATGCACTACGCACCTCGAAATCCAAGCATGAAGAGGACACAGTATTGGGTTTGGCAATGTACAGGGACACATTTCACCCTGCTGTACATCTTCTAGGGAACGAAAAGAACCCAGTAAATGTTGGCATGTGGATACCAGATGTCAAGTGTTATACATATAGTTTTTACTGTAGACCATTGTGGGATGATGGTTTTTTTCTGGTCCTTTTGAATATAACGCTGATGATGGAATGAGAGAATGCTGCATGAATGTCAGAGCTGGCACAGTAAGGGTCCTCACTGAGCACCGGCCATGGCTGCCAGGGATGTGTCCAGATGTGAAGCTGAAAAGGCCTGAGGATCTGCTGGAGCCTTCCACGTCTCAGTTTCAGTGTGAGTGTGTGAATGCAGGCGGACATGCCTCCAAGGGACTCTAGACTCCTACTCTTCCCAGTTCTGAACAAAATGTTGAGGGTTGGGGGAAAAGTGGGGGTTCTGCTTCAGTTTGACAGACATTTGTAGGTGAAAGCTGATCCAGTTTTACATTAGAAGGCCTCTGAAGACATTGGCGGACAGACCAATACTTACTAAATGTTTGATTTTGCTTAGGTGGACAGATCCAAACTCATGAACATCAAACACAATTCTGAAATCCCTGCTTAATGTTTTTTTAATAAATAACAGTAGCAGATGATGCACATTACCTTTTAAAATAACGGGTACTTAGTTGTCTACCCGACCACGGTTGCCTTTGTCGGCTGACATCCTCATGTTAGCTAGCTTAAAGTTAATTAAAGTTGGTCAGCTATGCAACAATTTATACAAACATAATGTAAATGCCCCTGGTGTTGAAGGAAGGTAAGTCAGTTAGCTAGACATGCTAAAGTTTGCGACTTACAGTACGCTAGAGCAGAATGCGGTTGTCCAATTTGGTGTGTTTGTCTGTGCACATACGGTATGTGGGTTGAGTTTCAGAGTGCCTGTAGGCGGAGTGAAGGCCAGGCTCATCAGAGGAAATGAGGCACACCTGTGTTACCTGGCTCACCTGCATGTAATATGGCTGCAGACGATGCTTTGGCCCTTTGCTACCATGCTACACGGCTGGGACACGCCACATGTTCTCTAGAAGTTTCTGTTTCATCCTCAGTTTGGCCATTTTTGATTTCTTACACTTGACGCTCTCATTATATATGGGGTGTCACTCTTACTGCAGCCCCATTCACAGCAAAAGGTTGAGGAAAGGTGTCACTCGAATAAAAGCAATCAACATTAAGGATGCATAAGAATACATATTTTGAGTGTGTGAAACACTGACATTTCTCATTTTATTCCTCAATTTACTTTGACGAGGCCAATGCTTCCTCATTCTGTCGTTTGTTTGTGTATGACAAATTGGTAGGGTACGTGTTACTCACCTGTTTTTGTTACTCAGCTGGTGGCTTGCCAGACAATAATGAGCAGCAACCGGGGCTGAGTAAACAGAAACTTTTTCAAAATCATTTAAAAAGCCGAAATATACCAAAAGTTTCTAGTGACATCACTTTTTTCCATTTACAGTACACAGCTGCACATGTTCAATTACTGTTGAGTTTGAGTTATTTTGGCTCTGTTAGAAGGTGTCACAGTCGTCTGAAACTAACAGTATTTTGTTCTTTCTTAACAATGCCGTGCCAAATTGGGGAAAAACACACACAAAATCAATACAAAAGGAGTGCTTTGTAAATAAACTCAAGCTATTAGTTAAGGATTAATCTTACTTCATTAGACCTCGGCTGTATCATGAGCTAAATTTCCCCTAAGCCACAAAGATGGGCTCTTTGTGGACTGTTTTTGTCATTAAATTCCCTTAACCCTGTACACCTAAAAACTGTGAATATCAGGGAGAGAGAAAAAATCAATTACATCGTGCACTTCTGTGTGTATGTCAGGGGCTTTTCAGCATTGGAACCTAATTAAATTAACCTCAAAGGGAGAGGGACTGGAAGCACAGCCAGGCCACTCGGTGCACGTCCGATGATTAGCGCATCGATTTATTAAAATTGGCCAGCTAGCCAGACAACACAAGACCCTTTTACCGCCAGGGTCTTGTTTACTCCAGACTAAGACAGTTAGAACTGTTATGCTCTGCTCTCCTCTGTGCTGCATGGAGGAGTTAATTAGAGGTGAAGCTTTTTCAGAAAAAGCTGTATATGTAGACCGCGCTTTCTCCCCATGGTGTGGCAGTAATGAACGTTCAACAATTTTGATCTGGGTTTGTTCTTGCAAGATTGGAGTTATACTGGCAGTGACTAGAAAATGAATAATAGAACATTTTGACCTGTAGTTCGCATTTGATCTAAAGTTAAAGAGGTCCTATTATGCTTTTTAGGGTTTTCCCTTTCCTGTAGTGTGTTATATAGGTTTTTGTGCAGGAAATTGGTCTGCAAAGGCTAAAATCCCAAAGTTCCCACCCTGCCTGAAACGCATCCATTAGACTCCTATAGTGACATCACTATGTAACATTTGCTGGCGCTCCAACACATTGTGCGTGACCTGCTAAGGGGCGTGACATTTCCGACACATCTCTTAGCAGTTGACCTATCGCAACAGAGCCTGCCCAGCTAACCAATCAGAGCAGACTGGGCTCTGGTTTCAGACAGAACATAATCGACTTTCTGATTTAGAAAAGCCCAGTCCAACCGTTTATACACACATACAAAACACACTGGAATGAACAGATCCAAATGGACTTGGGGTTGTTGACACAAAAATACAGCAGAAAGTCTCAGTGACCTAAACCAGGAAAAGGTAAATAAACAGAACAGGTCACAGGTTCAGGGCCCAGCGCCTCCTTATCCTCAGAATGGGCCTCCCAAAGAATCTGCTGCCACAGTGGGTCATCTGGACATCCTGCACTGATTCACTTTGTCAGCAAGCCTGTCGTCATAAGACAGAAATATGGCCGTCACAACACAGAGGCATGTCAGGCTCAGCAGGAGATCTGTTAACACATGCATGTTTACACACAGTGACAGTTAGACATCAACAAAGGCATACCATGTCACATTGTCAGGTTTTTTCAAAACGTTCCAATATATACCTCCAGTACTAAAACAATTAATCTGAGCTATGTTTTTAAATGCTTGATTGTTTCTTTGCCTTATGTCCAAGTTAACTGGATAAGTCCAGTGTTTGGAATGTAAGGATTTCACAAAGTAGGTCCTACTAATGACTACTTAATTGTTGCAACTCAATCTGCACATTATGGGAACTTCCAGGTGTTTGTGGAAAATAACATAACCACGCATATCATTTGATCATTTTATTTCATTGGTTTCATTTATGCTGTGTGGTCTTTTTGGCCTGTTTAGTGAGACTCTTGAAGTTAGTTTGGATATGCATGGTTGAATGACTACTTCACTCTTTGTCATAAGCTATTTCAAGTACTGCACAACACCTATGTTTTTCAGATTTTTATTCAAAGGCCCATTATTTCCCTACCATTTTAGACCGGTTTCAAAAGATGCATAAATTATACTTTTGACGTTATCATTGAATGCTCAAAGCTCAGATTGTAACATGATGTCATCTTTCATTGTTGGCTCTACCGTGTCTCTATTGTTCATTGAAATATGTTGCTGTTACCCTCAGGCAATAAATGGTATTAAATTCAAACTTTAAATCACCTTTGACTGACCGGCTGCAATAAATATACAGGAATACTATTCATTATGCTTATCAGAACGGGTAGTGACAGCTGTGAACTCTTTCACACATTGTTGGGTACCGTAACTGCTGACGCTTGGTTTTTGTGTGACCTGCTGATGAAACTGACTCCTGACCTTTGGTTTCTGCCCTGACACAATACAACTCACCCAAAAATAGCAAAAGAGGCCAAAAACGAATTAACTCCAAAAAAATGTAATTGTACTTATTTACATTTTATTCTAAGTTTCTTTAGCTTGTCTCATGTTAAGCTGCTTATCTGCAGTGCTAGGAATGTCGAGCCTATGGGTAATTCCACTTGTGTTATTGAAAGAAATACGCCACGGGACAATCCAAACATTGTACAAGTGCAACCAAAGTGCCAAGAGTGCGAGGAGATCCCAGGCCCGAGTGTACATTTAATCTTGAAACAACATTACCATTGATACTGGTGTTTAGATATATCCTTTAGTTGGCTGTTATCGCTCACAATTACGATATTGTTTGGATTCCCACATTGCTGCTCATATTTCCAATGGCCTGGCAGCACACTGATGGAAAGCCTTCCCCGGGGAGTGGAGAAACGCAGCCGTTTTCAATGTGTCTGATCCTGCTCTGCTATCCTGAGCTGACTGTAATTGGCAGCCTCTCCTCGTCATTGAGTTATTACATTTCCCCTCTCGGCTATCCCACGTACCCCTGGGAGCACTTCACACTGTGAGCGAGTCCCGCGAGTCCCCCATCTGTAGGACACACAGGACCTGTAACATAGTGGTCCTCATGGTAACAGAAATCTCTGCCTGGCTCTCTCACTTTGCTTCTTCATTTCAGGCCATCATAGAGTTTTCCAGTGTATAATGAGGCACTAAGTGGAGAAAAGCATGGCGCCAGGCATTATCATTTTAAAATTCCTGAATGTCCACAATTAATGCACGAGTGTGGGTACTTAACATTTTGAAAAGAGAAGAAAACAATTATGTGGTAATGCATTAGCAAAAGGGCTTCATGCCTTTGCATTTCAAATAATCTTCAAAAAAGTGCAAAGAATTGTTTACTTTTCCACCGGATGCAGGTCCCTTTCAACTTGACATTCCTTTTGAATGGTTTTTATGATGCGGCGGCACATGGATGATTTATTCTACTATAAAGTCACCCGAACTCGAAAATAAACACAGGTTCAGTGGCTGCCGGTGTCACTGCTAAGTAAACACGGACCTGCCTGCAATTAAAGTCCCAGTTTCCTCCGGCGTCTCGGTTGTGCCGGAGCTGCAGGAGGCCAGAGTCCATTTCTTGCATATTTTTTCCCCGGGAATAATTGCAGACACTGTTTTGTATGATTAAGGGCTCCGTAATCGCACAATTTCCATAGTGTTGACTCATACTTGGAGACGGTTGTGTCTGCCTTGGCACAAACTGGTTATTGAACGGCAAATGCAGATGCAATTATCTAGTGTGCAATAACTTGTGAGGAACTTGTTTGCGATCATTATTTCCACTAGTTATAGGCTCCAGACTGAGACCTGACACTCGCCATACGTCCTCTCTGTGGGAATTTTAATCAGTGTTCCCGCTCCAGCTATTGCAATCAGTAAAGAAAACACAACCTGGGGTTCCTCTTTTTGCAGAAACGTGCACCGGTCCCAGAGCCTTGCAGTGTGCTGAAAGAAATAGCACACAAACAAGTTAAGGCACTATTATGGCGGTTACTTTATTACATGTTTTATTGTAGGGAAGAACACAATTCATTATCTGTATTACGGAACAAATGTAGGTATCCATTATGATCCTGGAATTCTACCTCAAGTATATTTAGGCTGATTTAATGCAACTTGAAAAAACGTTTTCTTTCACGAAACTGTGTCTCAGGGCTTCTTAACATTTAAAAACCTATTAATGTGTCATACCCACTTAACGGGAAGAAACTCAACTAACTGACGATACGAACCATTTTTACCGAAACAAAACACAAGTCTCACAAGAAGCGTCTAAATGAGCTCTGAGCGAAAATATGCTAACGCACTTAGCACAGAACTCACGGTAGAAATACTGTATTACTTATCGGATCTGCACAAACAAGATATCGGCTAGCAAGCTGAGATTCCACAGATTCTAGGGGTATTAGTATCAAAACTCGCAGCAGGGGAAGCAAACCCAGACATCACACAACGTAGCTTTACGGAGCAAAAACGGGACATTGTCTTACCTTTGCTGATCAAATGTTGTGTTCAATGGCATTCAAACGATAAAAACGCTGCTGAAGGTTAATCCATAGGTTAATCCAATGTGTCTGTGTCACTTTGAAATGATTACTGATAATTCATCGTGATATTTAGGGTACCGGTACCGCGGATTGTTGTTGGATTGAGGCTGATAACTACAGCTCAGTGAGGGCATACCCCCGGACCCCCCTAGAGGATGTGACGTCCACCCCCCAATTAAAACATGTTCATACAATAATGAATACATTTGAAACCTTCCTTACGTATATAACTAACATGTCGGTACGTTTCAGTTTTTGTAGTGTATTGGTCTTTTGTTGAGATTTTTCATTTATTCTTTATATATTCTATTGTGTATTGATTGGAGGGGGGGGAGGCACCAAATCATAATCTCGCCTAGGGCACCAAAATGTCTACGACCGGCCCTGACTAACAGCACCATGAGGCCACCAGTTCCAGGTGAGACCCTGTCATTATCCATAACTAAACGGCAGTCTAGACGATATTGTGTATGAGAGGGAGAAGACAATTAAGGATGTTTGTCAGACAGACAGCTGGGGCATGGATTTGGGGAAAAGAGGCTGCAACTTGATATCCTTGAGGAAAAATCCACCCAAGGACCTCCTGTGTGGATAGCAGGTCAAACAAAGAAAAAGAAAAGAAAGGCTGTTTCAACCATGTTCGTACTGTACTGCCTGAAACAACCTTATTGCTACAATCATAGGCAACTATTCAGTATTTTGAACATATGTAAGACCAGAAAACGTGATACAAGGTATGTGTGTTTAGGCGAACACAAATCAAATTGGCATGAAGGTGATCACTTTTGTATTGAGCCTTTATTTGATATTGATATAGTCCAGAGAGACAGGAAATGTGGGAAAAGAGAGTGGGAGAATGGCATGAAGCAAATGGTGGGCAATGGAGGCATTAGGATTCACACTTTGGAGCCATGAATATATGCAGGTGTTTATATGTATATAACTGTTTCTTTTGTCTTGTTTTTATATTATTTCATTTGTATTTATCACTTTTTATCAAGTACATTTCCCTGTGTGGAATTGTTAAGCTTCTTTTTTTGTTATCCGTCACAATATTGAGAAGATATGCCACAATGGAAACATATAGCTCGTAGCAGTAGACAGGAAGTGGTTAACTGATGAACAGACAGACAATAGTCATCTAGAGTCACACTGCTGTTATAGTTAACATTATTATAACAGTATTCTGTTATTCAGTAGGTTAGTGCGCTGATCTTCGAGTCAGAGGATAGCAAGTTCGAGTCCCACTGCAGTCAGCATGTCGTTGTGTCCCTGGAAAAGACACTTCACCCCAAATTGCTCCTGTGGGGATTGCCCACAATATTGAGTATGTAAGTCGCTTTGGATAAAAGCGTCTAACAAGTAACATGTAATGTAATATACTTAGGTCCACTTTAGAATTAGTTTAATTCAGCACATTTCGAACATGGTGAACAAGTGGCACTTGATAGAGCTGCAGGAGTATGGTTGAGTATGCATGACATTACTTTTTACGACCCAATGCTGCTATGCAGATTTATTCACTAATGCATATTTCATGTTATAATAATTCATAGGATACAGGGTTAGCTTGAAAGACTAGAATACATTGCAGCCATAAGTCTTGTGGGGGAGCTAACCTGCGCAAAAACCAACCACATTCATTTCCATTAGATTTAGAAAAATGAGCACAAAAAAAGCAGGGATTTAAAAACCATAACAGACAAGATGATGTATAAGAACAATATATCAGGCTCCAACACACAATCATTTTCTGGAATGTACTGTATTGAACATTAATTGATTCAACCTGACAAAGCTGATTCATGTCAATTTCGAGGGAAGTGGTCGCAGTTTATAAAGAATGATTTAAATGCCTTTTAAATCCATAGCATCAAACAGAATGAAATCATGACAGTTACCCTGAAAAGCATGGAGTCACCCTCCTCCTTTACACAGCTGCATGCCCACTGTTTGTCAACTGGGGGGAACATGCCAGTTTACATCACCTGGAATGACGTAAAGTAAAGAGACCTCAGCAAAATGAAGTAAATGGAGCATAGCAGAGAAATTCATCTGCCAATTCTCTGCCATGTCGACTCAGGTCTTGAGACACACACACAAGCCTGTCCTTGTTTCATTCTCTCCACCTCACTGACTTCAATGTCAGCACTAAATGAAGGAATAACAAATGACCAGAAAGGCTCTGTGAAAGATCTACGTGGATAACGAGGATATTTCACCTCCCCACATAAATTAAAACACCACCTTGGAAGAGGTAATCAGTGAGGAATTCAGGCAGTGGTCACTGTTGACTTTTCAAATGAGTGGCGGTATATGTGTTATAGTTGACGATTTTCCACAAACCTTGGAAAAGTAAAATAATATAACTATAATCACCGTTGATGGTTGGAAAAAAAAGATGAATACCATATGATTACATCTGCTCCTGACCTTAGATTTTAATTTAAATTATCAAGATGTAAATATGGGTTATTCATTTGGTATGTGACCTGTAATTAAAAATCTATGATATTTCATTCCTTATAAGAAACAGTCAACATTTTTCTACCATGACGTACATTAAGAGTGTCTTTCTATTCATCAACTGCTCTTCAACATGTCTGCCTCCCCTGCACAGGAACTTAAGCCTCAGTGTATCATACAAGTGGAAGTTATGCAATAAAAAGAAGAGGGAAAAAAAGACTCCTCTCCCATCTGTCGCTTCCCACTACACGTCTGAGGACTCTCTCTCTCGCTAACATCTTCAACAGCAGACAATCCACAAATCACCGGGTCATATTTCATCATCAGCTGCCGGCCTGTTCCACGCCTGTCTCCTCCGCTGTGGCTCGGTGACATGTGGAGAGAGCGGAGAAGTAGGAGTGAGAGATATCGGAGAAGCAGGAGACTCACTGCAGATGGGTGGAAGTGTGCTGTATGTGTGACAGAAGTGCTGTAAGCTTCTGCTGAGAAAATAATATATTGGACTTATTTTCACGGTTTATGATTGCAGTCAGAAAAGTCATGAACAGCCGGGTCACTCTGAATCACAGAAGGTTGAAGCCTGGGCAGCAGAATTAGGGGTGACTGACATTGAATCCCCTTTAAGCTTTGTTGTCTTTCACAGATATTCAGTAATAATGATAGGATTTCACATGTGTAAGCAGATATAATGTATATTAACAGCAACACACGATACCTTTCACACCCATCACAGAGATTTATCACCCAAATCTGCAGCTTCCCTTTGTTATTTTGAGCTCTACAGTGAGTTTCAATGCATTATCAGCTGCAGATGGCACTAGTTTTCACTGAAAATCTCTAAATAATAAAACACAGAAACAAACAGACTAACTTGCTCGATCCAGCACAATGCCACGTGTTACTTCTTAGCCAATTCAGTTTTTAACATTAAATAGGCAGTCTTTCTCAGGAGGTTAACTTACCAACGGACACACACTCCTAATGATATACTACGTCACTAATACAGATTTTGAACAATAACAGGCTCTTGCTTTACCTTATATTTTCGTGGGCCCGAGTGTGTGTCTGCTGGCTTCATCAAATCTCCCTCGAAAACTGCAGCTTCTCTCCTGGAAACTTCAAATTCACGTCGGGGTTCACCAAATTGTAGTTGTTCTTTGTTCAAAGTCCAGGAGTAAGTTAAAAGAGGAGACAAAATGAAGTCTCAGGAAGTTTAAAAGAATATTTAATAAAGTAACGTTGTGGTGGGTCAAGCAAAAAGAAGAGACCGGAGTTCTCCTGCATTCAAATATATCAGATTATGTGGTCTTCTTCTCATTGGCTGCTTCAACGAGGGGCGTGTCTTCCTCCCGGCTTCGTACTTCTGTGATTTAATATTGCGTCAAATAAGAGGATTAGACGTGGTGTGTTTATTGTGTAACTCCACAAGTCATTTCTCTTTATATTCTCATTCATAACATCCTGTTAGCTACATTCTAATGGCTAAAAACAAAAACTACGTGAAACCAGAGGCCTGTACTACGAAGCTGGATTTTCGCTTAGCCGGCTGACTTCAGGGAAAACTCGGGCTTTCCGGTCCTACGACGCTGGTTCTCTTTTTAGCGGGCTAGATCTCCATGGTAACTTATGCTGAGCGGCTAACCTCCTCGGGAGGAGGTTAGGTTGCAGGCTAAGAGATCAACTCAGTGAAAGCACCGCCTGCTGACCAATCAGAGCTCCGTGTGCGGAGTTTAAAGCTATCAAGTCATATTACAGGATAGAGGAAATACAGAAAAACTGCCGTTGCAGGAAAGACGGCCGGCAAAAATCAACTGACTGTGTGAACGGGAAAATTAATAGAATATCCCCTCCCATCTTCAGAGCAATCTGACTATTATAACATTAGCGTTAAGAAAGCTTACTTAAATATCTGCCACAACATGTAACCGGATCAGAGTAACATTAAGTACAGTCCGCGGCACTGTGAGTGCATACGTCGATGTGTCTCATTATCATTCATATCATATCACATCATAATGTATCATATAGGCTATTTCCTTATCTGAGTCAGCTGAGCCGTATCTGGCCGTGCAACACTCACAGTGTCACATACTGTATGCAGAAGTATTATTTTAAGCAACACATTAAGTTGACGAAACACTCGAGTCAAATGTAATTAAAGTCAGATCCACTCGTGTCTTGGACGGGGCAGTGATTTCATAAACCTGTTAATGTACGCATTCAAACACTTTTTCTTTTACCAGCTGTATTCACCTTGCAGGTGCAGCTATGTGGCTTTTATCCTGGATAAAGTGTTTAAGTCATGGATGTTTAAAGTTTAACTTCTTCATATTTGACTAATATTAAAGTTCACTTTTCATTCAGGAAGTATGACGCTGTGCTGTCAGTACGCTTGTCCATGTTTGTGATTGGTCGAATGCTCCAAATACCACCCCTTTCATGTGAACGCGCACCTAACTAGATAGGACACGGCTGGCTTGAGCGATCCACTTGATAACCAGCGTCGTAGTACAGTTTAGCGAGAGCGGGTATGTTTTGTATTAGGCCAACCGGCTAACTCAAACATATCCAGGTTAGGTTGAACCAGCTTCGTAGTACAGGCCTCAGAAGTGACGTATTTGTAAACATCCGGTTATCTTCAAAATAAAGTTTTTCAAAATAAAACGGTGCATTTATTTAATATTCACGTAACACATATTGATTTTCTTTTCTTACACTAACATGACTACAAAAGAGTGAAAGTTTGACTTACGTTGATTCAACATCATATTTCTAAGAAGGGAAAGTAGTCACCATCATGTAACCCGTTTGTTTTTTGGCTATGGTGTTAAAGCCTGCAGTTTGAAATGTTGGCCACCGCCATCTTGCTTTTTTGTCGTCCCTGCATCAACTTTTTTGTTAAGTGACAACAACTACAACCGAATGTGGAACAAGCGATTTTGAGGTGCGAAATGTCAGCATTCATGAACTGAAACCACACTGCTTCAAAAGGGTCAAAGGTCTTAGACAGAAACACAGAGAAAACCCAAACCGGAAACTGTGAGGCAGTGACCTGTCAATCACAATGTTGCACCGCCCAAAAACACATGTTGGTTAATGCTTAATGGATGTAAAAGTCAAAAGTGGTGTATCTCTTATGTAGCCTACCTATTTTAGTACTTTGTGCCGAACTAAATTCTAATGTGTACATTGTTTTTTTATGAGTCATTCACAAAGTATGATAAGTCAGATTGCTATTTTGGTAAACAAATCCAGAGTAGTATCATTTTACAACAAAAATATATGTCTACTACTATAAACTGCAACACACAGTATCAGATTTCTGGCCGATGTTTCATATAAAGTCCCTGGGAGGTTTGTATGTAGTTGACAGAGATTCAAATCTTATATATTTTTGAAAACACGACAGTTGCATGTACAGCAACATGTAGTTTCAGTGCTTCAGAGCAGATTGAGTCACAATGTAAAGTTAAGAGATTTATTTTCCTTTTTTGTTTTCAGTTAGCCAGATGTGGTACATAACAACCAGCCCTAGCAACAGTTGCAGCACCAGGTGCACACCATTTCTTGAATCTTTTACATGGTCTGGTGGAAAAATATGGATTTTAATAAGTCCCTTCAGGAGCGTTTGAGGCGGGAGGCTGGGAAAGTGGACTGAGTGAGGTGTGCATTACATTAGAATCCTTTAAAATGTGTTTTAATGACAAACATGCTGGATTAGAGAGCTAACCGAGCTTAAAACTGACACACTTCTGCATTGGTAATACCAGATACAATGCTTTAGGTAAAAAATGCACTGGTCAGCATTACATCTAACATAAAAGACTGCCAGTTTTTAGCCAAATTACTTCAGTTGCCATGAATACAAAACTTCCTATAAAAAAGTGTTACAAAACCAATAGGCTTAATTTATTGTTGATTTACACTGCAGTTCTTTGCACTTCAAATGTGATGCCCAATTTTGGGATGTACTATTCAGTACCATTTACCTCACATGCTTGCTTAGCTTAAGCTCCTCAATTATTCAGGCTCGGATCAATACTCAACACACGCCTGTGAAGAAAAGCAGGAGGGAGAGACGAATTTAAGCCCCAATCTGGATTATGGATTTGTATCAATTTATGTGTGTCCACTCAACCAATAAATCTGTGGAAAACACAGCGAAATACGGCTAAGTGGGCAAAGCTGCAAGGGCTCAGAGTTTCTGTCCATTTTAACCCATTTTTTCAGGGACCATTTTTAGCTTTGGCCAATTATTAAACCGCCAGCCTCGCTCTGTCAAAGGCGCCTTTCTCATTAGACTGTCCCAAGTTCACTCCACAGGCTTAATGAACAGGGCCTCCATTACCAAAGTTTACCTTCAACTTTGACAACAAGGCCGTGTTAAGAGCGCATGCTGATAGACGAGGACATGTCACACATCAGTGGCATCCCTAACAAGAAAGAGAAACAAGAGTTTTACGAGTGGATTAACTTCAGCTGGGAGAGAAACTTTCATTTACGGATATGTTGGGGATTTCCTGTAATGGCTTGGCTCCCCCTAGTGTTGTTTGTCACACTCTCCTGCATGTTCACACCTGTAGGTGACACATTGGTTATTAGTTACCTGCATTCCTATGAAAGCCAGATCATTGACATACAAATAAACATGGTGAGTTGTTGACAGAGCCAAGCGTCTACATAACTGACATTTACTACTGTGCAGACAATTACATCAGCGGGAGTCTGATGTCATGTGAAACTCATTTTATTACAGACAACAAGACTGCACATTAGGTACTACCACGGTTTTATGATTTAAGGGACAAACACAGGCCTGATAAACAAAGTCTCCCCACCACTTATTCAGAAAATGGAGGTCTTCGTAGATGTTGAAGAAATTAGAAGGTAACATTTGTATTATTGTTATTACAGCTGTATGAATGCCAAAAATACTGAATCCTCTGTAATCTAACATTCACTTCAAGAAAAGTTTGTTACTACATGTTTCTCATGATTTTGATGTCTCCTGGCTTCCTTAAAGACCTGGCCTGAACTTCATTTTGCATTAAATCAATTGTTGCATCATCCATTGTGTCTATGTGTGTGGTGTAATGTGCATATCCATACAGCACTAGTGGTTATATCTTTCGTGAGTTAAATAAATGTTCCTCCCTCAGTAGCCTCGAGCCGTGGTCTCGCTCTCCGCCATTGCCAAAGCCAAAGTAAAAACCAAAGCCAGAATTAGAGATGGCGGCAGAGACTACCGCTACCCCTTGTTGTATTTAGATTGGCAGATTCACAGCAGCTTCGCTCAAGCTGTTTACAAAGGGCTCCCATCCACATTTGTGGGAATCGTGCCGGTAACGCTCACATAAACAAAGGCCCTGAAAGGCCTGTCGCTCTGTCTTTCTTCGCCTCTCTTTGAGACAGGCATCAATCCAATAATGTGATGTTTTGGTTTAAAATTAGAGGAGGAATTCTCTTGGAAAACACATCTCTGCTGGTCCCACAATTAGATTGTTTGTAGATTTTAGTTTTCCCTGGTTGGGTTTTAAAACCATTTCTATAATTGAGTTGAATCAGTGCGGTAATCGCTTCAGACTGAAAATATACAGTCTGAAAATATACAGTCTGACATAGATGTGTTAATCATGGTTTTCGTAACTGACGGCTCTTTCTAATGCTTATGCTGTATTTAAAATGACACAGTCCTTTTGAATGCAAATACAGACATAAACAACACAAATCTTTTGCCTTCATCCAAATCCCGTCATTGTTTTGAGCAGGTTAGGGGGACCCAACTTGCACCAACCTTGCCTCAAATGTTCAACATTTTAACTCTCAGTTCCAGACAAAATACCATAAGCAAGATCATAGCACAATGATTAAAGGAAAACCCAAAATGAAAAATAATAACAGAGAGAGGGTTTAAAATAGAGCATGTTAAAATACATGGCAGGGAAATCCTATCCCAGAGAGAGGGTCAGACATGTAATTTGAAAAAAAAGGCAGAGTTAAATGACATGTAGGGAGTAATTATAGAGTCCGAATAGACAGAATGAACTGAAATAATAAAATACCACCTAGGCCTGTCAAGAGTTGTTCTGTGGATCGAGGGAAAGTAGCCTTGGGTTTATAAAAGGGAAGGCCAGAAGGCCACCACCCATCCTTTCTCCCTCTCGCCTTACGGGAAGCTATAAGGAGCATTTAACTCTGTGTGCTTTGATCACTTGGAACACACATCACGCAACGGGGCTTTGCAAAAGAGTTGAATTAAGGTTACTGTTCCTGTGAGTGTTTTTCTGGACATTTTAGCTTAAGACATGTCCCTCAAAAGTGACTTAATTAAAGGGATCAAAGTTATGAAAAGGACTATTATTCAAGAAAGTAATGGTTTGATCCAAATTCAAGTAAAACAACATCCTTTTCTGAACAAGACTCAATGTGAGGCCACAATAATCTTGTTTAAGGATACAGACACTGCTCAGGAAGATTAAATAAAGCCTCATCTTCATCATCATTAGCCTGTTGAAGGTGTTACTTCAAAGGACAGGGCACTTCATTTGACTCAATCTCCTCAGCCTGTCTGCAAATGTTATGAGTGTCACATTACCTTCAAATTGATGGATGGAGTCCTCCTCCATCCAGAGCTGCTGCTCCATTATGATGCTGTGGCTCGGCTGTGATTGATTGCATCTGGACTCAAAGTGGAAGTGATGGATGAGAGTGGTGTAGTTTATCAGCCATGCGGTTGTTTATGTGATCATATTTCTAACCTTTTATATTAACACTGTCAGTCACTGAGGAGACGTCATAAAATCGAAGTGACATCTCTTATGTTTAAGGAGCATTTCAGCAGTAATTCATGTGGACGTCCTGACACTTTGAAATCAGCATCCTGCTCTTCAGTATCTTCATCCCACAGTGTTTGCGTTGAGTCACCAGTGTGCAGTGCAGGTGTGTTTACCTGGCTGTATGCTAGGTAGAACATCCGGCTACATTATGGCCTGCCCAAAAAGATGTGCAAACATAGTCGCCTTTGTTTGTACTTTAACAACACATGATAAAAAAAAACCTTTATGGCCATAAACTATAAGAAAACTTTGACAAGGGTGACAGATACTATTACTTGTTTCTAGGAGTGGTCAATATGTAGTAGTCTTTGATTTGTGAACACAATGTCTAAGGTCCCAAATGGAGATGAAGCCTTCTGTTTTGTTATGTTGAATGCTTGATCAATAAAGCTCAGTAATATAACATATAACACGTTTTATTCTGTAAAATAAGAATCCAAACCAGGTTATCTTGGAACATATTAACGGTCTGACCTCATATTTTTCCGCTAAGTGCTAATTAGCTTGTATGTGCAGTACATAAACAATGCTTCTCCTCTTTTTCTTTAATCACTTTTACATGAAATATCAACTGGCAAGAATGCTGACTTTTTGTCTGAAACCCTATAACAGAAAACTGTCTTTTAACACAAAGTGTGTAGCCATCAGGTCCATTATTAGGCAAGGCAAGGCAAGGCAAGGCAAGGCAAGGCAAGGCAAGGCAAGTTTATTTATATAGCACCTTTCAACACAAGGTAATTCAAAGTGCTTTACAAAAATGGAAGACATTTTAAAAATGGCATTTAAAATCAGTCATTAAAAAGGAAAGATAATAAAATAAACATTAAAAGAAAAAATACATTATTATTATTAGGATCCTTTCATGAGGTCAGTTGATAACTAAGTTTGGCTAACTCTTATTCAGCCTGTCCTCCTCCAAAAAACGCCCAAATAGGTCGATTGTTCAGCAGCTTATTACGACCTATAGTCACGTTTTAAAGTTTAGCACCTCTGGTGGTCGTGTAAGAAACAACAATTTGCGGCAATTGCAAACTCTCCGGAGGGTCGTATATTCAACCGGCCGGGCTGCGCGTTGCCTGCGGCCGGCCGGCTCCTCCCTACCGGGATATTCATGCCCGTCCCCACGTCGCGGCTCAGCGACCCAGTTTTCTACGGCTGGCGGATGTGTTCTTCGTTCGCCTCAACGCCTACCGAGGCCCCCCTGCGGCCCCCTTACGACGGCCCGTTCCATGGCCCGGCCCTCACCTGCAACCCCACCCGAGGCCCCTGTGGTGCTTCCTCCCGGACGCGAGGATTGTGCCATGTTTGAATTCTGGGGGGGCTTGTGTAGTGATCACTTATTAATACATAATTCACTCATGGAACTACAGGTTGGGGGTATTGTTCCGCACGGACACTTATGCTTACTGTACCTCCGGGCCGGGGTATATACTGTGTCCTCCTTCCTTTCTCTTTCTCTTCTCTTCCCGGGCTGAAACCCGACAACATGTGGTTTTCTCCTCCTCAATAAAGTTACCTTTTGCCTCCTATCTCTCGGCACTACAATATACAGTATAGATAAGTATGCCACATGGTTGTAGGTGGAGGCAGTAGCGTAAGCAGACATTTACTTTAGGGCGGGCCTGTATAAAATAGGGTGGGCCAGCTTTTTCCAGGGGGAAAAATGACTTTAAGGTAGGCCTGGCCTATAATAATAATATATAATAATGCCCATTGCCAAGTATCGTTGTAGCATTCCCTCCGAATAATGGTCGAAGACTTGACTGATGATATGAATTTATTGAAATCTCCAATATCAACGTAAGAGCTATAAAGACACAAAAATAACAAATACATTTAGGCTCCATCCGTATTAGAATCACTTTAGCATACTACCAAAAGTGAACTGTAAACAGACAGCAAAGCTACAAAACAGCATATAAACGAATTAGCACAAAACCCACATTTTTATATTATAGTTAATACCAACTTTGTGCCTCTTCGGAGGGTGCTAAACTTAAACATAAACTTGATCCTTTACTTTCTCCGTGTTTATATGTAGTTTAATCTCCGCTCCTTTTCTCCGTCACGTTGTTTCCATAGCAACAACAACTTCCTGTCAACCATCTAAATAACACAGGAAGTTAACCTAAATTACATTTAAGACAAAGAAAAGTAACAAAAAAGCAATGTAATATCCTTTTCAGTTTCACAGAACACAAATTGGGTTATTTACAATCGTTAGGCAACTCTTTTATTGCACTAGGTAACAGCAACAATAGGTTGTAGCATTCAAACCTGCTCATGGACTTGCAGTGGTCCTCACTTTTTTTTATGTCTCTCCAATGAGTTACGCAGGTGCTTCCAGTCTACATATCCATCCCTCGTGAATGCACCTTCAGCTCCTGGGCTGGGGAAATGTCTGCACATTTTACAGAAAAGCGCGTGCCTACTTGCGCTGTATTCCACCCAGGGAAAATCTTCATACCACCTCAACCAGTTTTTACCGGAAATGAGTTCCGTTCAGAGGATAACACATACAACAGTAATTCAACTCAATATTTGTTCACTTGAATTTCACTTTGAATGCTTGGATATTCTCAATGGGTGAATACAAAAATGTATAATGATAATACAAAATAAAAAAAATTACACCGAAGCTTTCTCAGGGTGGGCCAATGAGTAAACTGGGTGGGCCTGGGCCCGCCCTGGCCCTATGGTGGCTACGCCACTGGATGGAGGGCTCTAAACAAATACATCACCAAAATAAATCTGGTTAGTGATGCATAAAACAGCTGTGAAATAATATTTACAACCTCAACAAATTGTCCAGGTTTGTTTTTGTTTTGTATGACATTTAATACCAGAATAGCGTATTTCCCACTGACTGGAGTTTACATGTGGCCCAGCCCTTAATAGGGCACACCCAGAGCTTATCTAAGATCAGCCCAGATTGAGTTCAATCACCACACTGACAGCCGCCCTGGTGTCCACATCCCCGCTGTCATCTGTCAGCTAAAGGCACGGTGCATGCTACAGTACATGTGATACTGGCCGCCCATCATGTCACTCCTACAAATGGCGAGTAACTCAATTTTCCACAGATGGTTTGAGAAAGGAAAACAGGCTTGAGGAGATGTGTAGTTTTTGGCCTGGAAGTCAGTGATTCACATTTGGAGGAAATGAAGGGAAATTTCTCCCAATATGACCGAGTATATATTTGTCCTCATTAGTTTCACTTAGTCAGGGATTCAGTGCAAGGTAAACCTAAACATTTTCAATTTTTATTTGTGGTTTACCAATATGTTCCAGTTAAGAATGCGGTATTTTAGGAGTTGTTATTTTTCTGAATATGTAATTGATTCATGTTTTCACAGCTGGTGCTTGACCCTAACATTGGAAACTGTTGGTAGTCGCACCAGTTGTAGCACTTTGCTATCACCTAGTGGCCAAATGCAGACAGTTTAATTGAAATAAGCTTATTTTATGATTGTTGGTTTTATGATTTAAACATTTTCTAAGAAGCAATTATTTTTATTTCCACTGTATGAAGTAAAAGACAGTACCTGTTATCTAAATATTGGAAAATATTCAGTATATTACAATTTATATGGGATATTTTCTGTGACAACTAACTAAAGCGTGCCCAAAATTGTTAACCATTAATAAACATAGCCTTTAATTGACATTCGCTGCTTATACTACAACACATTTGATTGTAGTTCAGTTGTTGTTATATTTTAACATATCTGATTACGCGCACAGAAGTGAGAACATAATGTGTGGAAGTCCAGTCAGCATGTTAACACCTTCTATAATTTTATTCGCCTACACGTCTGCAGGAAAGACGGGATTGGGGGGGGGGAATATGAGGAGACTTGTTGCACTGCAGATCTGCTCAGATTGATAGTCTTCAGGGATCAGCTGTGCTCCAGGTCTGGCAGGAGGAGAAGGCTCTTCTGGGATACCAGCTTAATAGAGATAGCAGACTGTCTGGCTCTGTCTAAACGCTCTGTGGTAAAGTGTGTGTGTGTGTGTGTGTGTGTGTGTGTGTGTGTGTGTGTGTGTGTGTGTGTGTGTGTGTGTGTGTGTGTGTGTGTGTGTGTGTGTGTGTGTGTGTGTGTGTGTGTGTGTGTGTGTGTGTGTGTGTGTGTGTGTGTGTGTGTGTGTGTGTGTGTGTGTGTGTGTGTGTGTGTGTGTGTGTGTGTGTGTGTGTGTGTGTGTGTGTGTGTGTGTGTGTGTGTGTGTGTGTGTGTGTGTGTGTGTGTGTGTGTGTGTGTGTGTGTGTGTGTGTGTGTGTGTGTGTGTGTGTGTGTGTGTGTGTGTGTGTGTGTGTGTGTGTGTGTGTGTGTGTGTGTGTGTGTGTGTGTGTAACAGACATACCTGTCTTTGTCCTGGCTCTCCACTGACTATGATGTGTGTCAGTCATGTGTAGTAGATGTTTTGAAGCATGCTCACGATAGAGCGGGTAGTACTGGAAGCAGTGGGGATCCTCTGGGGTTATATTTTCTTTTTTGACTGATGTCAAGAAAAAAAGAAAGTATGATTTAAGGTTATGCTGAAAAACTAATGTATGTGAACCACCATCAAAGGACATTATTTTAATTACACAGCTTCAGGCTCAGTAACCGTGATCATATACTAAGTAAAACATTAAACTATTTTGGAGACTTCTAATTTAAAGAGTAAAAGCTAATCCAGCTCTTTCATTGAGACCCTTTTTTCTACAATTTAAATTGTTGCCTTGTGTTTACCGGTAACAGTAACAGTATACTTGCGCACTTTGTAAAGCAAGAAAACATGATGAAACCAGTGGAAAAAAATCTGCACAGAAATGCATGAAGAATGAGACCAAAACATTTACATCAGAAGAAAAATTGTGTTAGGCATATGGATTTTGCGGTTAAGAATTTGAATATTTCCATTAAAATGTTTATCGAAAAACAGACCCTTATGATGTATAGGCTTCAGTATGCACATATGCTACATACTGTATACATTTGTAGCTATACATTTGAATTTAACCAATACATTTAGTTTAACTTTAGCTTGAGCTGTACAAGCACAAACAGAAGGACACAGTCACATCGATGTCAGCTGATTTTGAATTTACACCCCTCTAGAGGCCGGTCTGCAGCTAGTCATTTTACATGGCTCATCCATCACAACTTGTTGCCAGAAGCTTGCCGTTAGCGAGGCCAGACCTCTGGCCTTGTGCAGCCGAGTCCTGTCCTCAGGGAGTCACCATCGAGATAAAGCTGTACTCCTGCCTGAGTGCTGTCTGGTAGATGAGGAGATTATATCATGGTAATTATTGGAGAGTATATCTGATAAAGCAAAGGTCGCTGACCTAAAACCTTGGCCATCGTCTTGGCTTTAACTAAATTACTTAATTTAAACCTTAATAGACACAGTAACCCCATTGACAGTTATATTTTGGTTGTCAAGGCAGACCTGTAGGCGGCAAAAACTACAGACACGCAACATATAACATAATGATGTTACATTTAAAGTATAACATAATACAATTAAGCATACAGCTATGCTTTCATGCTGATGTTTAGCAGGTTAGATGTCAACCAAGTTCAGAATCTTACTTTAGCATGTTAGCATTACACTCGCTAATTAGCTAATTACAGCTGAGCAAATAAAATGACCATCATGTTTTTATTGGAGGAACATGAATACTCATACTCTGTTCCAAATAAAGACCTAATGTTCCATCTTTTCCATGCAGATCATACAGTCTTTGGTCTAAAAACCAGAGAAGGTTGTTATTTTTGAAGTTCAAGCCAATGAGACTTTGCTTTAAGCCTTTCACATATATCTCTGTCCACTGTTCTGTCAATCTGACAAAGTTCTTGCACTTTAAAGTAGTGTGGACTAATAGGATTTACTTGACATGTCAGGTGACAAGGCTGTCAATGTGAACACCATAACCTTATTATCCGCCACATCAGCATGATTACTTGTTTTCAATCAATTTGCAGCAACCCTTTTACCAATTCGCCACTCAAACACAATTAGGAGGGGATGCAGCCTTTTCCGTATCATATGTCGAGTTCTTTGGACACATGTACTGTAACTTAGGTGCTGTAGGTAACAGGTTTATCCACTATTTGGCTAATTACAGGTGCACAACTCCTCCACTCCTATCACCCTATGTTCTTTCTTCCTGCCCCTCCCCCCCTTCTCATTGTCTGCCAGAAGATGATGGCTGTGCAGTGTGTTCAATGTCTGTGTGAGGTTTCTGAATATTGTTAGAAAATAGTGTTTGCCCCATCAACCTTTTGTTTTTAGGGTTAAGGGTTTCCAGCTTCCAGTAGCATTGTATCATTGCCACTTTCTGATTTGAAGGGAGTTGTTCTTCTTGTGCTTTTTGACTTGGTTGGTTGATCTTATTCAGTTTGAGTTATTAAATCACAACTTTTAGTTTTACAATTCAGTTTCCTCTTCTTTTTTTCAGGGAAATTATTATAACCTTTTGTTCCTTTTACTTTTTTCCCAAGTCTTTTGGGGAACATAACTCTACGTTGAACTTTGTTTCGTGTGTTGTCATTGTGAGCTACAATTATACTAGCTAGCCTGCTTGGAAACTCTTAATTTGACAAGTGTCCCAGTTTTAATGGTGCTGCACTACATTTTACATAGACTCAAAACTAGTTTCGTATACAATACTTTAAGGCACAATTCACTTTACGAGTACAACTTGTACAGATTTTTTTTTTAAATGTGTTAATATGTTGGACAGAACAGTTTTATATTTTGCAAAATGTTACAAGAAGCTCCTATAATACTCCGCTTTACTCTTGTCTCCTTTTACTGGTTTCAACTTCATCCACTCTCTCTGCCCATGTCTTTCCATCTCCATGTCTCCCTCCCTTCCTCCGTCCCTCCACATCCCTCTAATTACCCCTCAGCAGTGAGACAGTGTTGTGTTCAGTGACATGCAGAGGCAGGCCCAGTCTGTCTGACTGGTGGCTCTGACAGCCTGTCACACACACGCACAGAGCCGCTGTGATTCAAGATAGTGGAGGGAGTCCTGGCCTCCGACCCACAACCTATAGTGCGACCACCCCTCTACCATGACTAACCTACACCCCCGCACCACACCACATGCATTCAAATGAGCGCACTGGCAATTTGCTGCTGTGCTGCTGTCTCCGTTCCTGCCTCTGTTTGTCTCCCTCCTCTGCTCCTCTTCCTCTCCCTCTGCTACTAATGAGGTTCTTAGTGTCTGTCAGTGCAGCCTGGAGATGCTGCAGGGTATAATGGAAAGTTAAAAAGATGCAACCTGAAGAGCAAGGGGAATCTCTCCAGGTCTGGGAGTCAGTAGAGTTTAGGTTTAATTGTACGAATAAATATAGCCCACACAACAGAGGTGATTTGTCATCATTTGATAAAGAGGCCTCTTGTCTTGCGTTTATGTGGGCTCGTGTGTGTGTTAGACGAGGAATGGATGCCTCACTAGCTGACATGTTTCCCTGTACCTGCTGAGACAGGCCCCGCTGACAGAGATACTGAGAGATCATTAGTGTAAGCCCCCCTTGACATAGCCGTCTGAAACAAGCCCCCCCTCCCCCCTCCTTCTCCCTCCTCTCCCCACACTCCTCACCTCTCCCGTTGCTCCACTGCCTCCAGTTTAGTTCAGTTTGTCCCCTTCCCCCCCCCCCCCCCAACCTTCTCCTCATGTTCTCCCAGTTACTGTTGCCCTGTGACAACTGTCTGGTCATATCTTGTCTCCGCCTGCCCATCTCTCGATTTAATTGATAGAGTTGCTAGGATGGACTTGTACTCACATATCAGTACATCATTTAAATTCAAGTGTAACTGAATGGGGCAGTGAAAAAGCTGAATAAGCCTAAAGCTAACCGAAATCAGATCACATTGTGGAAGCAATAGCAAATGTATCACCAGATAAGGCCAGTAAAATATATGGGTAGATTACAACCCACTGACATTCACTTACTGTGATGTTAAAGGTTGGGATATGTTGAGTCTCCTGGTAAAACCACTACCGTAGGGGGATGAACATGCCTTATTTCTGACCTCAATAACCTTGAAGATAAAGAACTATGCGAGCTAATCTCAGGCTACCATGCTTACTATAGGTCACAGATGTGTACTGTGAATTTGTTTGTAAATCTGACATTATAAAACAAAAGACTCTGCAAATACTAATGTGTGCTAGTTATCAATATAAGTTGAACATATGTGATTTGGGTGAGCCTTAACTCTAAATGCAAATTCCCCAATAAATCGTAAATAAGAAGACCATTGTTGTTTTGTTTTTTCCTGCTTTCCCCTTTGTTGATAATCCCAATAAGATGTCTGCGGATTTGCCTGCTTCTTTATATATTTCATCAAAACCTTATAAGACACTAAAAGATGCAGGACCAGCATGTTATAAAAGTGCTGTTTGTCAATTAAATCCAGTCTAGAGTCATATAAATGTACCCTTAAATATTTTATATGATTAATATAATAATAATATTTGTAATGCACGCTGCAATACATTAAGGCCCCTACATGGCGGTGATGTCATTTAAAGATAAAACAGTCTATCTTATCACCCACTTGCACATTATGGAAGTTTTAGCCAATGTAAGATAAAATAGTGATACTTATCCGAAGCTAATCTCCACATGGTTGGTATTATAATATTTGCCAATTAAAGATAATGTAGAATGTGTCTGGCTTCATAAATATTAAGTTCATAAAAGCAAAAATAAAGTCATTTGAGGATGTGAATAAAAATTAATTAGCAAGAGGAAGATCAGTGGACTCACTATCAAGAGACGGATAAAGATTTCCAGTGAGCCGGTCTGTTTTTTTAACGTTATTAATGGGAGGTTTAGCATGTGGATCCAGGCACACTCTGCGCTCCATGAAACCCAGTCCTGACTCTTTTAAACAGCATGACCTCATAAACCACAAAGACCAGTTTAACTGTCCAACAAAAGCAATGAAGCTTCCATAAACATTATCAGGGCCGGTTACAGCTGGCTAATAAGAGAGGCTCTGGGAAGAGAAGAATCATGAAAATAGCTTTCATACGGCACACTAGCAAACTATCAGCATGCCACGTTGAATTATGAATTTTCCTACAGTCCCACAATATCATAACTCGATGACTGAGTGTAACAAATCATGGCATATGGACCTGAGAGGGCCTGAAGGGTTTCTCAAATGTTGTGAGGGTGAAATGAGATCATTCATCAGGCTCAGAAATGAGGACTGTATGGCTTTTTGAACGCTTCCCAAAAGAAACCTAACTATTGGACGGCCGTCTCCTGAGCATGGATGAATATTAAAACGCTTCACTTCTCTTATTACAACATTACACATCAATGGTTATTTGTTGAGCTTGGAGGATCATCCAGTTTCCTGTTAAATTAATCCTGATTACTTAGGGTCATAATAAGGCATAAGGTCAGTAAGTATTATCAAAACAATCAAGCATTTCATTATATTGCTCTTTATTACTTTGATAAACATATTGGATATGTCCAGGTAACCTTATTGTACTTAATTGTATGTTTATTAAGTTCACTATTGCACTTCCATTATGTTTGTGAACATATTAAGAGGAGGAGTTGCCAATATTTGTGCAGCAGAAGCCCAAATATCATGACTTTTCATATAATTACGTTTTATACAAACACATTTTTACATCCGTCAATTTTAGACTAACAGTGACTGTTTTCAAGCAAAACTAAACTCATTATGATGTAGGGAAATACAAGTTCATTTGGACCCATCTATGGTGAATTGTAGGTTCGAATAACCTAAGCCTTAATGGATTATGACTAACATTTATTGTTTCTGGACGAAAAAATAAAGCTGTAGAAATGTCTTATTATTCAGTAATCTCACTATAGTAAGAGTAATATATAGTAACCCTAAAAATAAATATATGGCCCAAGATCACAGTGGTAGATACGATTCAGAGAAATTACAAAACAGTGAAATGTGAGTGATTTGGTTTCGCAGCAAGACAGTATTTGCAACAATTCTGGTATGACCTTGATGTGTTTTGTGTTTCCAAAGAGTAATTCAAGATGTATATGTAATACGACTCCTTCTTATAATACTTTGACAGTTTTGATCTACACCACCAGGTGGCATTGTCTGTCAAATAAAGCTCAGCATTTGAGACTGCAGCTGCACAGTGGAGTGAAGGGTCAGTTTACTTTACAATTATTATTATTTATAACATATGAATGCAGTAATATGACTGTAATCAGGCCACATAAATACTCTGTTAAAACACATAATACATCATGACGTAGATGTGACAAATAATCTCTCTTTTATACATGTTAGTTGTTTAGTCCATCAAGGATAGTTGGTATCAATGTATTCCATGATTTGGAAAGGTTAGTTGTGCACAGTGTCAGTTTGTCAGCTTGGAAAATTAATTAGCCCTCAAGGGCCGTTTCAGTGCCAGTACAGTGGCATTCGCAGTGTGCAGTAAAGCTCCGGAAGATTCCATGTGGATTTGACGTTTACTGAGGCTTAAATGTCTGGCCAATGTTCAACACACAATGTGTGTCACTTCCAGAATTTGGGGCATTGCTGGACACTGACTACCCTTTTCCGTGATAGGGAACAGAAGAACAGATCTTTTGTCTATTCTCTCTATAACCCCTTCCATTTTTGCCCCTTTTGGACAGCTTTTCCTGCTCGGCCTCAGATCTCAGACCAGCTAAATTGATGTGCCCCAGCAGCCATAAAAGCAGACAGGTTACTGGTTTAGAGTGTGAACTTTTACAATGGCTCCAGAGAGGTATACACAATATTTGTATTAGAGTTTGGTGCAACAACATACAGGGAAAATGAAATACTATGAGGACTTGGGTGTAATATCTAACATGAAAACATGAGCACCCAGCTCTGATCATAAGTGTGTATGGATTTTTTTTTTCTCCAGACAGATGCTGACAAAACGCTGCTCTTTCTATAACAATATTCTTCCCAGACACCTGTCCCCAAGGCTCACTTAACCATTACAGATTGCTTTCAGTGAGACAAGATAAAAAGTGGCAAACAAAAAAAACGTCTGACCAGTTGTTGTTTAACTCATGAATGACATTTGTTTGAATCAGATTGCTGGAAGACATTTACATAGTGAAGGAAATTGCCGGGAAATGTCACGAAGAATTAAAAGGGTTTTGATAGGGCACTGAGAAAATGCTGCTTTTTTGTACTCCCTGGCATTTTGGCATTTTGAGGCTTGAAAGTCAAATGGATTTCATTGATTTGTCTTCATGCTGGATGTTCCCCGGCCACTCTGCTCGCAATAGTGACTCTTATTGTTGATTCTGCCAAATGGGCTTTTTGTGACGGCAGAGAAGAGAGGAAGGCTGTCTGCTTTAGAGAGGCACAACATGAGATGCTTTCATTTGGAGAGGAGACAAGCTAGTCAAGCCTTCCCATTAAAGAGCCTTTAACGAACAATTAACAAATGTACACTGTCTTCTTTCTGGTTATGAAATTCACATCTTAAATGCTATTTAAGAGGCACCAACGCTTTAGATCCATTAGGGGGCACTAGATTACAATAGAACACTTTGGAGCCAATGGTAGGAGCAAAAAACCAAAGATGATGTTTGCATAAATAATACAAATAAAATTGTGTCAAAGATGCAGAAATGTAATATATAACAAAATAAGTGTTTCAGTATTGACCTTCATTTACTCCCTTTTGGAGCTCAATCAGCTGGAGTCTGTTGTCCAGAAACTTTGGATCTGGCACCACTCTGAGTGGAAATGTACAGCTGAATAAAAAAAAAAGACCCCTGCTGGCTGACTGTGGAGATATTTGGAAAGGCTATAAATTCCCCTGAACAACAGAATCTATTCAGTAGCTAAACAAAATGATATTCACCAGGGATTAATAGAACACCAGATTTTCTCATTCACACTTCATTATGCCTCCTACTGAAAGCACAGTGTTGCGTGTAAAATATATATCTTGGCTAATGCATGCTATGTGCTAATATGTCCAAATTGATATTTGGCAGAGGAAAAAGGAGCTGGAATTATCAGAAAAACCCACAGACAGACTAACTGGATTTTACTCTGTTGTATTGAAAGCAACTGTGTGAATAAAACACTTTAGTTTCACTAAAACAAATCTAAAATAAATGACTCTAACTCGAGGAAGGAAATGTGATCAAGGGACAAATCCTCAGGTAGGATTTGACCTCCTTGTCTGTGATTCATTTAAATCTTACCTGACATCCGTCTGTTTTACACTACGACTATTAAAAGTGGAATGAGGTCTGTGAGTAAATGTCTTCACCGGACATCTCATCATTATTCCTACATTTATTAAATTAGGATGATTTATGGCTGGTTTGTATGGAGGACAGTATAACCTAAATGACTATTTAACTGAACGCAGGAATTTCATTAACATCTGACCTCCCAAGAACAGATTGTGTTGCATCAGTGCAGCCAGAGAAAGGCAATTGCTGGACTTGTTCATCACTGCAGTATAACTTCCTCCTATGGAACTCTATCTTTGGGTTGTGTGGGTCAATATTGTTTTCCCTAACCCTAACCCTAATATCTTAAGTACCGAAGCCCATTTGTTCCAAATGAATGCGTACATAGACTTTTTTTTTTTTTAAACTGTTAGGCACTGTAGTCTTTAGCAAATGTAGACAAAAGTATAGGTTTTTATGGGTAAAAAATGTTGGACACAATCCAGAACAGACCTGGGAAAAACCAAATGTGTGTATCATTTGACTCCATATCAAATCAGGCGCCCAGAAATGCTCCAGAATATAAGTTGTAGTTTTATGGTATAAAGAGAGATAAGGTTGGTGTTAGCAGAAGGTGGATGGATCAAACAACAGCAGGACATTCACCCAGTTTGTGTCCTGTTTAAAGCAAACTTCAACTGTTGACTCATTAACGTTGACCCCTTAACTTACATATGTTGGTTTATTTACGTAACAAACACACTTATCTTAAACACATGACTTTCACTCATGAGACTGCTGTTGGTATTCCATGTGAGAGCTAAAGTTAACTGTTGACTTATTCATGTTGACTTCATGTACACACTTTTTACGTAACATGACCTTTTTGTAGACCAACCAATTATTTAGTTGCCTCAGTAATACTAGTTTTGTTTGAATTGACAACATATACGGTCAACTTGAAATGTCCTTAACACTAACCTGTCCCATTACAAAACAGCCCTATGGATAATTAGGACCAGTCCCTGGAAAGAAAACACCGGCAGCAGCATGATGATCGAAAAAATTGCCAAGCAACCGCAATCGAAAAAAGCAACAATATGATAATAATATCCTGAGAATGATTGTCTGTAGACTAGAGACTAATTCCAAAGCTAATTTGTTTGCTTCAAAGACCTGGACCAAGATATAATTTATATAATTGAAAGCAGTGATTATGACGTATCATGTGATCCAAATAGATACTGAGTGACTCGAATCAATTATGGTTCCACTCCGGTATTGACACACAGACCTGAGACCCATAGCAGTCAAATAAGACCATATGTCATATCCAGCCCGATAACACTGAAGACCTCCTTAAGATAACTACAGTGGCCATGGTAATCAAGGAACATGTCAACCAGTGTTACAGCATGGCTTAGTGATGCGTTCTAATAGCAAAAACACTAAGTGATTTCAGACTGTGCCTCAGGGAACACGTGTTAATAAGATCAAATCCTTGTTGGTTTGGGGTCTCTTCATGAGATTGTTTGACAATAAGAAACATGTTGAATATTACCAGACGTATTCTTTATTTTGTACACCCTTGCAAATAAAATTGCATGGATTTATAAGAAGATAAGATAAGAAGATACCATAATTGTGGCCTTAGTTTCATTCAATGGAGTGGAGGTTACTTAAAGGGGACCTACTGTATCATGCAAAATGCACTTTTGTACGTCTTTTATACATGAATATGTGTCCCCGGTGTTCCAGGGAACTCACCAAGTGTCAGAAAACACAACCCTCTCTATTTTCCTCCATACCCAAATCTCTAAAAAAGGGGCTGCAACGGATCTGATAAAAACTGATCCAGATTTGAACACTGTCCTGACGTCAGGACAGTGGCGCTACGGCTATTGGGCCAACTCCACCAATCAGGAGGAGACAGCCACGGCCATTGCCGTTCGAAAGCGCTGGAGACGCTGTAGTACATATGCCAGGCCTGTAGGTGGTGCTGTTCTCACAGAATCAGCCCTTGCTAAAACAGAGCTAAAAAAGTGCAAATTGAGCGAAATGAGACATGGCTAAAATGCATGATCTGTTTGGTATTTTGAAAAAAAAAAAGTATAAATATGCCTTATATAGGTATGGTCCTACACTATATTATTCAAATATAGCATGATAGGTCCACTTTAAGATGTAAAAACAAAAAGGCACCCAAACTCTACAATTGATATTACATTAAAATTGGGTAAGACCTGTAAAATAAATATACTTGAATGTTTCAAGGCATAAATTGTATTGATTTATTGTACAAGACGGGAAAAAAACTGTTCTTCCTAAATTAGGCATGTATCAGTATATATATATTTTGAAACTGGGTGTAAAGGAAATTTGGTCTCTTAAAATAAGACCCGTAAAAAAAGGGTTACCAATCAATTTGACCACAGTTTCATTTTGCCTCCAAAGATTCCATTGATTTACTGATGTTTACAGATGCTATGTAGCATCTGGACCACTGCAATTATGCATACATGGCCGCGTTCAGAACACATGAAAAAGAAAATGAAATGGAGTGCAGGTACATACGCGAGGCAATATGTTCTGGATATAAAGTATATTGGTGTTCTGAACCTCAGTGACTTTCCTCAGAAGTCTGTCTTGAAGGGAGCAGCAGATTCATAAGATGAATATAAAGAAATTCACATGCAGAGATGCATACATGAATGAGAATGTCCCCCACACCGACCGTACATAATCAGCTAGCCATGTTCCTTGATTGTTCTCAGCAGAGCTTCCTCTGAATTCAAAGCGTCCTTTTAAAATCCATGGAATTCACCTGGGAGAGGAGTGGGGGAAAGAAAATATTTCCAGCCACATTACCTGGAGAGTCATTTTTCAGTCAGGCTGTGTGAGATTTGGTTAAGCCAGCCTGTGTGTCCCGTTGTGCCCTGAGGTCATGTCAGATGGACAGGTCGGCTTGATATGTAAAACTATTCCGCAGATCCTGAGCCTGGGGTTAAAGGAGAGGGGGTCAGGCATGAACTCGCCTCCTCTCTCAGGGTGACACAAGTCTGTAAATGGCATTAGCTCAGAATATATATAACATTGCCCTTTTCTTTTCCCTTGCAGAGGTTATAATGCCGCTCAATCCAAGACCAATGTGAGGTGCATTACTTATGAGCTGAGAGAATGTGACCTATATGAATGAATATGTATCTATGTACTGTATGTACACATGACTTTGCCGTCAGTTTTTTATATTTCTCCATCCCTCAGCTCCCTCCACCCCACTGTGCAAGTTGACAGGGCTGTTCATTCCACTCCAGATAATGATGTGGATGTCATGAATTGTATTGGCAGCTGCCAATGTCGATACAGCATTATGGAATGAACCAGTGTTTCACACAGTATCTTAATCTGATTTACAAGGCTCCCTGCTTCCTGGGCAGCAAGAATGATGCAGGGTCGGCCAAAGTCGGGGGAAACAAAGTAAATATAACGGACAGGATGCCCTTCTGATGATCATGCGGAAAGGTATCCAACACGGTCAAGACAGGATGTAGGTGGTGTGATCTAAAATGAAAAAGTCTGCTGGAATATAATCCTGCTTTTGTTCATTTTAGCTAGCATTTGGTTTGCTAAGAGTGCAGCTTCTCCTGTGAATCCAATATTCAACACCTGAAAGAGAGATCTGCTGCATATTCTAAGAGGTAGTAGTCTGCCATTGTACAACATGTACAAAGGGCTGAGACATGGCTTTAACAACCGTATTGTATTGCTCCTGCTGGCACTGCGGTGTGCGCCGTGCATCAATCCCATGCAAATTGCCCCAATGGAAAGCGCACCCAAACACCCCCCACCTTATACACACATAAACACATATAGCAACACTTCCCCCAGCATCCTTTTACGTGATATCATTAGCTATAAGCAATGGCCTGACAGGCAAAAGGCAGAGCGCCAGTTTTTCCTCCTTTTTTTATTTTGCTGCTCATAAATCTAAAGACCACATATGCTGCTGTCTTTTACGCAATTATTCCCCCAAACATGTCTCTTTTATTTCTCTCACTGTATGGCTTGAATCAATTAGTACAGGAGCGTTTAAGCTGCGGTACGTCGCCTTTCCGTCTGTTTTAAGATAACTAGGGAGCTTTTAATTTCGGACCACTTTGCAATTGTGCAATGTAAAGGAGCTGACAGCCAGGGAATGGCTGTTATTTACTAGTATGGCACGATGGAGGTAGTTTAGTATGCAGGCCAACGCATCCGTAACAATACAATTTCCTTTCAACAACAGGGTGATTTCCTCTTTAAGGAGCCAGCGTTGGCACAGAAGAAAAACCCCCACAGAGTCTTAAGGTTAGCTCTTGGAGGCATTTTAATCGAACAATGTGATGCCTGGCCTTGTATCAGATGAGACAATACAGCAGGGTTGTTGGTTTATTGGAGTTCTCACATGCGAGTACACACATATAGACACTATGAAGTGTTTCGTGTCTCATCATCACCACTTTTATCTCTATTTGGCCGGTCTGTGTTTGAGAGCGATGCAGAGTGAGCAAGACACCAGAGAGACAACTCTGCGGGGATTTGATTCCCGGCCACTGGGGTTACATCTGATTACAGAAGCGAGGCTCTTAATGAATCCACCATCTTTGGGCAGCGTTCACAGCTTCTCTCTACGGTGCAGGAAAATCTCAGAGCGCTTTGTACCTAATTATTGCTCCATGTCTGTGCTCTGGAGCAGCTCGGGGTTTGGTTGCTTTGCAGAGGGGGACATTTAAGGGGAATTATTGAGGGAGTTTAGTGAGTTATTAATTCCCATTTCTATGAATTTACCAGCGGGCCTTTGGACAGAAATCAGCAGTTTTACAATGGCAACTTTCCATCTCTTTAAATGCTGAAGATTTTCCATGAAGGGATAAAACCAATTGTGTTACCCTCTTTTGAGTTGAAAATAAAAATGAAATACCTTGAATTCGTCTTTTGAGATGGAAACATATTAACAGAGTCATGATGGCAATGAGTGACCTGAAGTGTGTGTGTGTTGGTTTGACTCATAGCTTATGACTTAGGTAAATGGGTCTACCTGTACCCTGACCCCAACCTAATATTTACTGTTGCCAAGCCTTTAAGCAAATAAAGCAAATTAGATTTAAATGAACATTCAGACAGGAACAGCATCCATAGATAGATCTTAAATAAAAAGGCAATCCAGCCAATTCAAACACTGTCCTCATTTGATTTTGTCGTGTTTGCTACTTGAATTTTTTCATTTCTTGTTGTCATTTCCCTACACAGATTTTAGCCTGGCTATTTGTGTTGACACTCAGCTGAAATGGTTTTGACATGAGAGGTGGAGAACCCAGCAACGTCAGAGTGTCCAAGATATATTTGGGTCAGTTCAGTGCTCTGGCACAGAGGTGTGACATAGCCACATTGTGCCAGAACTTGCACACTGCTGTGAGTGCCTCAGTATTTAAGTCTGAAGTGAGGCTCATGTATGGAAAATCACTTCCCCTGTAACCCCCCGCTGCCTCCCTCCTCTGTGCCATCTCCACAGTTAATGTGTTGACATGGCCCACAGAGTCATCCTAGGGGAAAAACCAGATTCTCCTGAGTCATTGCTCCAGGTCTTTTTCCAGAAGCATGACAAGACGTCAGTGTTTGGCATTCACCCCATTCCTAGCTGTGCCTGTCCAACACGCTGTAAGCTAAATGCCATCAGAAGGGGATAATCATCTAAGTGTTCATTGTCTAAATGCTATGGTTACCTTCATGTTTTGGCTGAGTTTATTTATTGTTCTGAAGTCTGCCTCTGGCCTGACTCCTTCTGCATCGATATGCTTCACAGTGACATAAATCCAAAAGCAGTCACGCTGTATTTCTCACAATGCAGTGCGTTATGCGGGATCTTATCTAATTGAAAATGGAAATGATTCCCATGGAAAATGTGAAAATGAAATTAAAGTAACAGAGGTAAGCGCTGACGCTTCCCTGAGGACGCCGAACCACAAGGCACCAGCCTTAGTTACATAACTGTTTTCCCTCTGCTCCTTTGGCAAATAAATTAAAACACACACACATTCACACACACACAAACACAGTCCAAAAGCAATTAGGACAGAGGAAATAACAGGGAGAAGGAGTCTGTGGACGAGTGTTTCCATTGGTCTAGCTTCTCTGCAATTGGAGCTATGGCACCACAATAACACTGAGTCAGTGGAGTTTCCCTCAGAGTAGCAGTTAGCCTGCTACTAACCATTTATTTAAACCATGATGGAGCGCAACGCCAAACTGGAAAGGGTGTCCGTTTTCTTTATATGTTCTTGTGTTTCCCCACAAGTGTCCACGAAAGCATCGAGATATCAGGAAAATTAAGGTTGAAATTGAGACATGGCCATTTATTCTTTTGTCAGGGATTTACAGTATTATAGAGGAGACCTAGGTTTAGGGTTGTAGAGCTTGGATTAGGTTTAAGTTTAAAGATTTTAATCTCGAGGAACATGTGGTGGATCCATTCCGAGTGTCCAATGTAAATGACAATGTATATTGATGATATTAACCTACAGATTATTATCACATGACTCAGCAGTCTCACTTAGCTATATGGAAGTCTTTCCGCTAGTTGTTTAGATTTGTAAACCCATAACTTGACTGTTTTGGTTCTCTCTTACCAATTTCATAGCAGTATTTTCCGCCCCAACAGTACAGCTGTTTTGAGTAAAAAAAAGAATTAAAAAAAAACAACCGACAGACAAAGTTAGCAACTAGCTGGAGAATATAGTGGAACATTTAGCAGCCTCAGAGCCAGACATTTTTCTCAGAGGTGGAGAACAAAAACAGAAAGCACTAAAATTGGCTGTTGGATAAGGATATAAGTTTTATCTAATAAAGGCTCTGAAAAAGTATGGTTGGCCAAAATTCATTCTGTGTGTGTGTGTGTGTGTGTGTGTGTGTGTGTGTGTGTGTGTGTGTGTGTGTGTGTGTGTGTGTGTGTGTGTGTGTGTGTGTGTGTGTGTGTGTGTGTGTGTGTGTGTGTGTGTGTGTGTGTGTGTGTGTGTGTGTGTGTGTGTGTGTGTGTGTGTGTGTGTGTGTGTGTGTGTGTGTGTGTGTGTGTGTGTGTCCTTGGCCACTGCGGACACTCCTTCTGACTCACATATCCAGTCACTCTTTAGCACGTCCTGTCCCTCCAACCCCTGCTCCCGGTGTCCATCCACCATCCACCCACTCACCCTCCAACCCTTTTTCTCATCGTCCTCTTCCTCCTCTTCATCATCAGCCTCTGAGTCACTGTGCCAGTATCCTGTGACACTTTCACAATGATCACACATCCACCACCACCACGGTCCCCTCCTCCCCCTTTCTTCTCTCTCTCTCTCTTTCTTTCCCTCACACATACACATATGCACACACAATCTCTGCTCACAGTCTGGCCCAGTGTTAAGTCCCTGGCTTAGTCAGCCTCTGAGCCTGGGCCGTGCTGGGAAAGAGAGGCCAAGCAAGCCCCAACAGAATGCTAATGATGTCATTAACCTCTGTACTCCGGGGTCGGGAGGGAAAGTGGCTCTGAAAGGCAAAGATCACGTCACTCTTTCACTTACTCATTACTTATTTACTATAAGACATGCACACAGGTGCCCCACCAAAATGGGCTTGTGCGGAAACGATAAAGTAAGCCTTTTTATTGCATTCAAACATAATGAGTGCACCGATAGGATAGCCGTACTTATTTGGACACTAAATCTTTTGATTAAAGTCTTGGCCAGGGTGCTCTCTCCTTCAAATGGGCCGTGCAGAAGTGTTCCTGCACACAATCATTTGGACCGAAAATCAAGAACAGATGAAGACAAGAACAATATGCATTCCAAATAATAAAAATACATTATCTGAGTGGCTCCCAAATGGCAAAATAAATCAGTTATTGCAGCTTTAAGAAAATAAGCTTTATTGAAGTCAGTCCATTTCTTAGCATTTAATCAATGTTTGGCAAAAAGATTTTCCGATCATAATAATATAAAGTATATCAATCTAATAAATGATCACTCTAATACATTTAAACATGTGATAAAGGTACTGTGTCAAAACTGCTAAGCTTGTTTGTTTTACCAATTTAGCCATAGGTTATTCTCCATCATGACTGAATTAGCTACGGGAAATTATTAACTGAATTTCTAAGATGTCCAGTCATCAACATTTCCATCAACAGATAAAAGCTATGAAAAAAATCAATAAGCAAATGTAGTTATAGCTTTAGAATTGAAGCACCTACAGTAGTTGGCTGGTTTGGTTTTGACTACTAACATTTACATGGTAAAATATACAGAAAACTACTGATTTACTATACAGCCCATGACCATGTTGCCTGTGTAGGGCAAATATAGGTCTGGCTAACTTTATTTATGTTTGTTCAAGGTGTGACCTAATTACAAATGCATAAAAAACTGGCTTAGCTTCTATTTATGTATACGCTATTAAGGGGTTAACATATTTAAACGTCAACAAAGACCAGCTCACAATAAGTACTTTCTTAAGTCTAACAGATTGCCTTACAGCCATCAATTATGTGAGATCATTTCTTAAAGCTTTCCTGCCCTAGCTTGAAAAAAAAAAAACTACCAGTGGAGCCGATGGCAAAGTCAGTGTTACATTTTGTACAGTTTGAATGGATAGTTTCAATAATTTTTTTAGAAATAATCTCCTTTGCACCGCGTGTATGTATGCATATTTGCATTGTCAGATGAATATGACATGCCGTCTTGGATCTATATCATTGACCACAGCAGATTGTGTATCCTACCTACACATAGATTAACCTTAGCGCTCTGTAGAAATCTCAGCTGGTTTCCACCCCCACAATCCCGCTGAGTGAATCAGTGCTACATCCACTCTCTCAGGACATTTTCTATGGAGGGACACAAGTGTAGTGGTCAGTGGGTGGGGTGGGGGTTGTCACCCGCTGGACATTAGGCTTCAGCTAATAGGGTCATTGATGTCAGCTGGCCGGATGAACATCTGCCCACACACACACACACACACACACACACACACACACACACACACACACACACACACACACACACACACACACACACACACACACACACACACACACACACACACACACACACACACACACACACACACACACACACACAGTTTGTCTAATGTAATATTAGACAAACAGTATGCAAACACACACTTAACGCACACAGGAACGCAGCAGGAGGAAGAGGAAGTGGCTGCCAAGGATCTGGAAGATGAGTGGGCATTAAGCAAACAACACTCAGAGCAGGAAGTCTCTATAGGAAGGTTCCCTCAGAGGAAGGAAGTGTGTGTTCGGATGTAACACCGTGGGTCTAGCTGACTTTGAAACGAGAGGTTACGTATGGTAACCCTTGTTATATAAACACAGGCGGAGCCCTCTACTGGACTCTATGGGTACTCCCCTTGATCCTATCATGCAAGCATTCATCCACTGAGACTTTCTAGACGTAGCCGGCCCTGGGGCGGGCCTACCTGAATGCGCGCGCATCTCACCGCATAAAAGGAGGCCTCGCCTCCTGACTGTCATCCTACACTTCTCTTCAGCAAGCAGCATAGGACAGACAGGGCCCCTGAGTAGAGGGCTCCGCCTGTGTTTATATAACAAGGGTTACCATACGTAACCCCTCGTTATATCTCTCACCGATGTATACACGCGCTGTCGTCCCACAACAACACTGTTCCATCTCACTGTCTCTGACCGGCTTTCTGGTTAGCAGCCGCTGCGCCTCACTCACCTCTCCCTCGGCCGTAACCGTGGAGAAAAATTGGGGCTGCGGCTGACAGAGCACACCCTGACGCACTTACCCCGCGGAGGTATGCTATGACGTGGAGGACTCCCCCCTCCTGCCCTATGCAGGGGGAAAGAGTCCTCCAGCCCCTATGGGCCCAGCGCGCGTGACGTCCCCGGGACCGGGGAACCGGGGAAAAACGTAAGCGCATTAGCCCGGGGAGGGGGTCAGATGCCCACTGACCCACAGCCCCCCTCCCTCCTCACAAGTCCTGCGTTGCCCCAGCAAGCACAGACGATGAAAAGGAGCCAGACATGTCCAAGAGATAAAACTTTATGAAGGGGCCTGGCGTTGACCAAGACGCCGCCGTGCATATGTCCTCCACACTCACGCCGTTAAATAAGGCTGTTGACACAGCCATAGCTCGTGTAGAGCGTGCACGGACCCCCGTGGGGAAGGCTCTCCCCGCCTGTCCGTAGGCATGTGCAATGCACTCGCAGAGCCAGCCTCCCAGGCGTTTCTTGGACAGGGCTTTCCCGGTCACCCCGCCCCCGAAGCACACAAACAGCTGTTCAGTGCGTCTAAGGGCAGCCGTGGGCTCCACATAACACGCTAGCGCACACACCGGGCAGCCTCCCTCGCCCCACTATGGGGTGGAAGATTAAAGCCCCCCAACTGAACAGCCCTCGACCTGAACGCACTCCTTAGGCTCTTGGGCACAAAGGAGGGGTTCGGACTGAGTGTCGCCCCGCTCTGGTCACCCCGGATCATCAAACGACGGGTGCACCGATAGACTGGTTAACTCGGACACTCTTTTGGCTGACGTTAAGGCAAGTAGCAATGCTGTCTTCCACGACAGTGCTTTCAGGGAGGAGAGCTCAAGAGGCTCAAATGGTTCTGAGACCAGAGCCTCGAGCACCAGTGGCAGGTCCCACTGCGGGGCGGAGGCGTGCACTACTGGGCGCAGCCTCCTGACCCCCCTTAAAAACCGCAACATTAGTGGCTGAGAAAAGGCTGACCTGCAGTCAAATCCCTCATGGCAGGACGAGATGGCTGCTGCATACACTTACACTGTGGAATGAGCAAGCCCTCTGTCCACCAACAACTGTAAGTACGACAAAATAGATCCCAACTCACAAGATAGGGGCTCTATTTTCCGCTCCTCACACCATTGCTGGAATCCAAGCCACTTCGGCCTGTAACAGGCTGTGGTGGATCCTGCTCTAGCTGCCTGGATAGACTGAATAACACTATCAGACAATCCACCCTGTCTTAGCCTGTCCCTCTCAGGAGCCAAGCCTGGAGAGGTTGGCCCAGAGTGGGGAACGCCCCGATTGCACCTGCCTCTTGAGACATCGCCCCCCAGAACTGGGGAAGCGCCAAGGGCTGGCCCAACTTCATCTGTGTCATCTCTGAGTACCACGGCGCCCCGACGTGATCCGGTGCTGCTAGGATGATTGACAGACGTTCTCGCCTCACTCTCCCCAGGAGAGGGAGAATGAGACACAACGGTGGAAAGGCGTAGAGCAGCTTCCTTGGCCATGGCTCGTGTGCAAACGCGTCCACCCCCAAGGGCGGGTCGTCGCTCAGAGCCATGGAGAACCACAGGGCACAGTGGCTGTTGCGCCGGCTGGTTCAATTGGGCTGTGTAACACATTGCCCGTTCCCTGGACCTGGCCATGACTATGAGGTCGTCCAGATAAAAGAAAACTCATGCCACGGCCGCGCAGCGGTTGGAGCGCTGTGGCCACACATTTGCTGAACGTGCGTGGGGACAGGGAGTAGCCGAACGGTAGTCTGTTGTACTCGTAGGCTACCCCCTGGAAGGCAAAACGCAAATACTTTCTGTGTTTGGGAGCAATCTCGACATGAAAGTAAGCGTCCTTCAAGTCGATGGTTGTGAACCAATCGCCTGGCAGCACCAGTCCCAGTAACTGTTTTATAGTTAACATCCGGAATTTTCTGCGTGCAATGTGGAGATTCATGGCCTTCCTGGCGGTCGCCGGAAACATCAGACGACGAGGTGTCGCCGTCATCGTCCCTCTCCCCGACGAGCGGACCCGCCCGATCCGCTGGTATGGCGAACACGAAGGGCACTCCCTCCTCGTGGACCTCCATCTCCACCACCTCTGGGTCCTCCACCGGCGAGACGTAGCAGTCCTCAAACTGCGCCAGCCACTGATGGCGGCTGAGCCGAGGGATTAGACGGCAGGCGCTGCAGACCGTAAGCGGGCCCAGGTTGGTCGGACCCCAGGCATTCGATGCACTGGCGGTGGAGGTTGGCGCCTGCAATGGCGCCCGGACACGAAGGACAGGGCCGTTGCTCCAGCAATGGTGAGTCCATTTTCTTCGTTTGTTTGTTTAATTGTATCCGTCTCTCTTCACTCAGTGTGTCTCTCTTGCTTGCTGAAGAGAAAGGGATGACAGTCAGGAGGCGAGGCCTCCTTTTATGCGGTGAGATGCGCGCGCTTTCAGGTAGGCCCGCCCCGGGGCCGGCTACGTCTAGAAAGTCTCAGTGGATGAATGCTTGCATGATAGGATCAAGGGGAGTACCCATAGAGTCCAGTATAGGGTGGAGCCTGTGAGAGATATAACCACAACAGAGTAGAGCACTGTTTTATTCTTCGCTGTATCCATATCACAAGCAGCACATGTCCTTTACAGGTTGAAAACCGGTCAAGGGAAACATCTGGTTTCTTTCAGCTCCACTAACTATGCTCAGGTTATGAAAATTACGGCAAGCCACTTGGTTAATAAAAGCCTTAAATTGTAGTCATTTTCAAATGCAAATCCATACGTGGGCTTTTAAATGTGCTGCCACTTTGAAAAGCTCAATTATATCATGGGCAAGGGCACAGATAAGCCAAGGTAAGACTGAATACGGCGAGGTGAAAAAGTCTATTATGGAAGAACCGCCTCAATATAGTTTTTATTTCACCTTTCTCCCTTTCTGCCTCAGAGCATGTCAGGCATGAGACTTACATCATTTTTTCATTCATTTCTTATTTAAGGCTCTTTAGAAATACATCAATAGACGCTTTGACTTTACCTTGGCCCAAGCCAAAAGAATGTGAAACGTTTTAAAAGTGGAAAATTGGCAAGTGATGACTCAGCTGCTAATTCCACTTTTGTGAAGCAAAGCATCTTCGTCTTTTGAGAGGGTGACTTCAAACTTTGGATCTGACAAATGATCTAATTCAAATGATTTATTGAACGTTTAAATATATAAACGCCATCCATTCCATACCTACGTTAATGCTGCTTTTTTGTCTGTCATCACACCCATTTGTCAGAAGATCTCAGGCACCCCTTTTATTCACCCTGCCCCTCATATTCAAAATACATTAATTTAAATGATTTTGAAGGTGGAAACACAAACCCAATTGGATATATGTTAAAATAACTCTGAATAAGGAATGTTTCACCCAGTTTTATCTAGTTTGCTTTAGTAGAACAAGATAAAAACTCCTTGCTCACGTAGAACAGGTGCTCCTGATTGGCTCCTGGCTCCGCCCTGTTCAGGTGTTCCAGATCTGCAATCAGCTCTGACACTTAAGGAAGTTAGGAGGTGACGCCCTTGTTCTGCTGCCTGGCTAAGCTTTGGTTCAAGATGTTTTGCAATTTGTTTTGTCCTTGTTTCCTTTGTGTTTCCTTTTGAGTCTGGAGGATCTGGTGGTAGGGTAGGGTTCTCGCGGCTTTGTTTCTTAGTTTTGTTTGCATTTTCTTTGTAGCAGGGGGGAAGTTCTGGGTTCGACGGTCCCAGGCTTCCTCCTTTTCTTTCTCTTTTTTTTTCTTTTTGGCCAGTCCTCCAGACTTGAGTTGCTTGCTTTCATTGTTAATGATGTTCTGGATAAAATGTGTATTTCAGGGCCACCAGACAGCTCAGTGGTTAGAGCTGGTAGCCCATATGAAGTGACTATTGCCTAGTAGGTTTGAATCCTGTGTCAGTCGAACATTACAGGCAATGTCCTCCCCTCTGTCTCCCCCTTTCACCTCTATATCTCAATTAAAGGCACCCTCTGGCCAACAAAATACCTTTAAAAAAAGTAAACAGCCTCGTTGGTTGTGGGTCACGTGCCACAAAGGGCTTTTATTTGTGTGTGTGGCCGTAATCCTCAACACAAATACAGTATGTGGAAATCAGTTCTATAAAAACCTATTTTTAGTGTTTTTCAGTTTTAGAAACTATGCAAGCCACTCTACAATCGTTCCATGTACCAATTAGCAGTGATACAGTTGGAAATCACTGCAGTAGTATATGTGTTTTTGTATGCCTTATTGTCAGCCAATATCCTTGCTTCCTCCCCTCTCCCCTCTCCCCTCTCCCCCCTCTTCCTCTCCCCCTCTCCCCCCTCTTCCTCTCCCCCTCTCCCCCCTCTCCTCTCCATCTTCCACTGAAGTGAGATATTGTATTTCAGGCAGGCCATTTCTCACTGTCAGTAATGCACATCAAATCCCACAAGTAGGAGGGCTAAGAGGTTTGATCGGCTATAATGCCTTTACCTACACTAAAGGCTTAAGAGAGGAAATCACATTCAAAGTTGCCCCGGCTCTGCTCCGCACATGTGGGTCTCTGCTGGCTTTCAGCTGCAGATGGAAATCTTGTGTTTCATAAGGCCTCAAATAGAATACAGAGCTCCTAATCCATCTTGATCTCATTTACACACAAGTGGCAAGTTTTGACTAATATTTTCCTTGATAATTTGCCACGGATGAAGAAGAAATAGCTCAAAGAGGTCCAGTCTGGGTCTAGTCGGGGGTTATTTTGAGTTTCTGACTGCGTGTACGTCCCAGGACCGATCTCGCTATGATTGGGTGGTAAATGTGCTTCTCGTGCTTTATTTTCCGTGGTGTAAAAGCTGAGGAATGTGCTGCGGTGACATGAGCGGTAGTTTCCAAGTTCTTTCTGCAAAAGCATATCCTCAGATGAACTTGTCTGCCTGCTTGTTTCATTACAGATGCAGAAAGATTGGAGACATACAGTATTGGCGTCCAGGGGCAACTTTTTTTAAATGTATTCCGAATTCTTTCTAAATTCTCTTTTAGGAATTAAGATTTAAAACCCCAGAAGGCGCACATACTTTACACATGGGCCGTCTAACTTAAGAAGATTGCTGACTATCTAGATTAACCGTTACAAACAGCCTGTCTGACCTCCTGACTTAAGTACCACAACATGTTCTTAGTTTATTATAACCAACAGACGATGTCTTGCAACTTTACATTTCTTCTCCACGCCTCCTGAGCTTATCTTCAATCTTCAAAGCCCCAGAATGAAATCCAACCCCGGCTGCTGTTCACTAGATGGCACTGTTTACAACGGCACTGCCTGAATGCACCACGCAGCAAAAAAACCCATCTCCCAATTACTGATTTACAATCCTTTCACTAATCTAATAAATTAAATTGTGCATTATACAGTTTGTAATTACACAACCACAATAAACACAGTTAACAATGCACATCAGCTCAGATTTCCACAGCTGTTACTGCATTAGATGAGGAGAGATATGAAACAAGATATCAGATATGGCGATCAATGTGAAACAAGGAGATGATAAGATCAGTCATTTTTTTCCTTCCTTTTTAATGGCTCATAATGTCATTAAATCTGACTGCCATTATTTGCAAATACATTTAGCTGGTCCACAGGGGCTGTTTAATGAAAAGTGCAGTCTTATCACGCGCTGATAGCATTTATATAAGCTGGATATTTTACAGCTTTGATGCTTCTACCTGCTTTATCTCCTGTCTTGTTTATCGCATCCTCACTTTTTTTAGCCTCTTTGTTGCTCTTTTGTTCGTCGGAAACTTTCTGTCGGTTTATCTTCCAGCTTCGTGTTCCTGGATCTCTTTGTGTCTAGGCCTGTGGGCAGGTTTCTGACAGGGGTTGCTCTGGTTGAGCCTTCCTCAGGCATCAAAAGGCAGAAAGAGAGCCAGGCTCTGTCACATTATGCGGGCCCTCCTCTCCCGGCTTTGATTGAGAGTAGTGATCCAAAACTGATGCGGAGAGGAGCCGGAGCTCACCTCTTGTCAACTGCGGATGTTCTCCAAAGGCAGACAGGCGAGCGGCGATGACAATGTTGGATTCGCTTCGTAGGCTCTGACAAGCCCCTTCACACTTTGACACACTTGGTGATATCTCACTCAATGTTTGCCATTGTCTTAAAGATATATCGATTGTACAGCACATAGGATTCAGATGTACGTTAAATATTAGCCGTCGTTAGATTCCTTCCATTCCTCTGCCGCTTAGCTTCAGGAGAATTGGAACACTCACAAATATAGTTTTAAGTTTATCCAATTATAGCTAATTATGTTCTGTTTGTAGCAACTCATGTGTGCAGCTTTCTCCTTGTGGGGTTCAAAGACCTCAGTCAGAGCAGTATCCTCCTATCTGCCTTGTACATTTCTCTCTATGGCAGACATCTGTGGCATTCTATCAGTGAAATGAGTCAGACCATCTGTATCTTGCAAAGGGAGAAAGTAGATTTTTCAGATTTCGCTCTGCTGAAGGGAGTTAACCAAACGTCAAATAAAAGTCATTGCATGTATAACTTTGTCTTTCCAATTAAACACACTCTGAAACAGTAGTGTTGCCTAACAACTCTGGATTGTAAAAGAGCCATGCACTCTTTCAGCCGAGGTTGAAACATGACAAATTGTAGTAACAAGAATTTCATGACATCAAAAGGCCTGCCATTAAATGACATAATAAATATAAGCTTGATGTTACCCAAGGACTTTCTCTCGCACTCTTAAACACACACATATACGCTGCTATTATCTCATTTGCTGTGGCATGAGATTTGACCCCTCTTTGTAGTCTTCTAGATATTTGATGTCATATTTGGCTTCTCCACCATCTCCACTTCCTCCCAGACCAATAAAAGTACGTATTTATCCAGCTGAGGCTCATTTATCGCTGCTCCTCCACGCGTCATGAACCCAGGGACATATATTCATAAATTGTCCATCTGCGTGAAATATGCATTACTTAAGAGACGTTGCGTTGGGCGATGCGCTGCGGCTGGAGGTTGTCATTTCCATGTGTCAAACCCTCCCACTTAAATGTAACACGCTGCCATGGCAACAGGCTGATTGGCACGTCTCTCAGCTCTAAAGAGCCAGTTAAACGAATCGTTTCTTCGGTTAAATAAGTGGACTGTGTCGTGTGCTGGGAGTTGACATGTCCTCTCACGGCTGCTGGGTTCTCTTAGATCTCAAGCACAAGTACCACTCGAGACTATTCCAGTATTAAAGTTGACATTCTTTTATTGAAAGAACATGTTTTCTTTCCTCTTTTTAACAAAAGTTTTCTCCACAGCTTCTGTCTCGCAGTCCTTGTGGTTTCTCCATCTGTGGACCCTGCATCCAAGTGCTTTTGTCTGCACTTTTTTTTCTGATGATTCTCAACTATAGCACATGTTGAGATCATTAATTTCAAACCCTGCCAAAACCACTTCCCACACATGCATGGCATTCATTCCTCCCCTCTCCCCGTCTCCCTCTTTCCTTTCTCAGACATACACATTCTGCTCTCCCCGTCGCTATGAAGCAAGAATAATCCTGTTCTCCTTTCAGTGAATCAAAATCACCATGTGGCTTTGTTACACTAGGCACAAGCCGAAGCTCAGAGCCGGATTGGTATTGCCTTATGTCGTATACAAAAAGTAGCTCGCACAGGTTTATGCATAAAAAAAGAAAAGAGAAAACGAAGAGGTGAGGATTTATGCAGGCAGCATTGGCAGATTTCCCTCATACCTCCCTAGGTACACCTAACATCGCAAACCTGCACCGTTTCAAAGCATTGGCAGACATGAAATATTCAACAGCCTGTATTACTATTACAACACACAGTAGAAAACACCTGCATGCACCCTCTGCACACTTTTAATTTCGAGAACTTGATGATCATTGGTTCAAATAGGGCTCTTGCTCCACAGCAGGAGCAGCCTCTGGAACCAGGGTTGCATCTTTAACGAGCATCTCCCCGAAAAATAAAATCAAAATCTCAATTGTAGGAGCAGAGTGAAAGAGAAAAATGATTAAAGGGAAAAAGAGCAATCTGCTGGAGAATGTGTGTGTTTGACCGTGTGTCTGTGAGTGTGTGTGTGTGTGTGTGTGTGTGTTACAGACAGCTCTCTGGCATGGCAAACGCCTGCTGGTCCTGAGCAGAGCCGCGCTGGAAGCCTGCTCAAAGCCCTTCACCTTCACAGCCGGGCTGGCACGATGCATTGAGCATGGCTGGCATAGCGCGATGTTTATCACACAAAGGCACGATCAAAGAGCGCTGGTATCTGGCTGCACCACTTTCATCTGGGTTCCCACAGCTGACAGTAGCATCCGTGGGGGGCTCTCCTCTCCTTTTTCTCCTCCTTCTAATGGTCTCTATCTCTCTCTCTCCCCTCTTCCTCTGTATTCTCCCCCTCACACATTTATCACTGCAGATAAGGAGACTTTATTTGAGATTCCATAGCCAAAGAAACTTCTCTCCTAATCAATGATGGCTTTAGAAGAGGCCTGGGGATCAGGCGCTCCTCGTGAGGCGGAGGGAAGAGGGGGGGAAAGCTCCCAAACTCTCTCTTCGATGTTTATGTTACTGCTCTCCATAGGCGAATGAGATTCCACCGCCGCCTATTGTTTTGGTAATACTACATCTGCAAAGACCCACAACAGACATGGTTTAACTTCCCCCTCAGTGCAAAAGGATTCAGGGGGAGGGCTTTGAAATATCTGCCTGCACGTGGGGCTTGACAGTGCCAGCATGATATTTGACAATTGGTATGCAGTCTCCATGTTGTTGAGACACAGGAGCCAAGTTTTGAGAGGCTCGGCAGGGAGGGATGCTGTGGTCGAGGGCTCCGGATGAAATGGAGTATTTATCATTCTCTAACTGTAACCCTTTGGTTTGTGATTCAGACATGCTACAGGAAGAACCACTCTCACCAATAAGTCTTATACCGGTATTTGGCATTCCCTACATATCTCGCTCTGACATCCCGCTATGCCACAGAAGAAATTAAACTCCAAACAAATGGCTTCCGCGGTCACATCAAACTGCCTCGTCCACCATGAAAAACGGTTGCTCTTCAACAAACAGCAGCAACCCCTGTGCGACTGTCAGGAAATGCACCGTTTTTCCCCTCGAGTGTGTGTGGAATGTGTGGCTCCTGTTGTTGCGATCAATCCCAATTTAACAGACATCGGCTCAAAGTCAACCTTCAGGGAGCCATGAAAGCTGACAGGTGAGGACTCACTGCCGTCTCCCCGACTCACATCAAAGACACGGCAACAGTGGCGGCTTCAGTGGAAGACGAGCACTTTTGGAAAGAACAAAGAGACTCTGAGAGAGGAGAGCAGGACTCTTCTTGAGACAAGGGATGGCCGAGAGGCTGAATACCAAAAGGGCATGAATACTAAAAAAGGTTCCATCTGCCCCATGTAGATTTGGGAGAATTCAGAATGAATGTAACACAAATTCAATATGATGTAGGCTGTATGAGAGCTGTTTGTTTGACAAAGGCTTCTGATTCAGGTGGAATTTGTTCTCCCCACTAGGCCTCATCTCATGTTGGATATTCCACTTTTCTTGTTCAATCTGGGAATCAAGCCAATAAACAGAACCTTGACATAATGTCCAATTTTAAGCTATGATATGTGTTAGTTACCCATTTACATATCAAAATGTTCAACTTGTAATTGAACAAGTCTAAAACCAAAACAGCACAAATAATTGCTAAGGAGGCAGCGAGGTGGCTCATGCTACACACGCAGGGGCCATGCTTGGCTTGTGTTTTGTTGGCAGGAATATGGGTGGGACATGGAATACTGATGTATCTCTTTACTATAGAGCAGCCAGACAAACTTATGTCTTGTTTTTTAGAGAAAAACTTAATTTAATTTGATCTCACGCTGTCAAGGAGAAAGTAGCTTTTTGCACAACAGCAGGGCGCAGTAGAAGGACTTGGTTACCCTGCTAACAGCTTACTCTTGTTCTAGATCTTAGAATATTTAAGCCTTCTACCAAAATATCTGTTTTCTAGATATTAGTAGATGCAAATTGGAAGAACCATTGCAGTCAGTGCTATCGTCCAAATACGATGCATTTTGTCGGACTGTTTCACAAGCATTCATTTCGCATTAGCCTAACTTAATGCAGCTCTGACAGGGTGTAGAGAGGGTTCCTATAAAACTGTTGTCAATGAGATCAGTTTCAAAACAGTAATGCTGAATTACATGCATGCATCATTTCCTGTGAATCCCACACTGGATTGGTGAATTCCACAGTAACAAAAGCTATTATGCAGCGGTAATATCACAATGTAAATACATTCATTGGCTTTTGATGTAAAAAGGTTTGAAAGTATCAAAACTGGGTTTGATTGAATCATGTCTTGAGCATTAAAACTTTACATTTCAAATGTTAAATACTGAGTAACTGCCAGAGGATATGGAAATGATACAAACATGCTAATCATAAATTAGGTTTCTTAATGTACAGCTCTCTGAGTTATGACGGCAGTTGTTATTTTTCCCCTTCCATAAAACCTCTGGATTGCTTTGCAATCTCGGCTCCAGTGCACTCACTTTTTTATTGTCTACCAGCTGTTGGAAACTTTACGCTGTGAAGGAGAAGAAGGGAACGGAGAGGTCCTCAGAGGACCCATTTGTACAGCTCCAGCAGTTTAAGCCACCATCACTGTTGATTTAGCAGGTGTGCATCCTTTGTGGGTTCTTACCTTAAATCAACTTCCAGAAAAAAGGAATAATAATAAAAATGCACAGACAATCTCTTAGCTAAGGCTTTGTGAGACTGATGTTTCATTTTCCCGTTGAACAGTTCCTGCCCACGGGTCTACACGGTCTTGGTGAACAACCTGTCAATACTCTGCTTGTACAGAGAAGATCAATACACTTTTAAGGCACTGACAGAACCCTGACTATGTTAGTGAGAACAGAGATGTGAAGAGATTCAGTCTAACAAGATGATCACGCCAGCAAAACCTTAGAGAAAATGAAACCCAAACATTTCAATTACAAGGACTTCCTCCTAAAAGTCATTACACCAAAGCTAATTAGCAGATAATCAAAACAACACACGGTAGTGTTTTCAGTTACCTGTTTATCCTTGATTTGTCTGTATGTGACTCGGGCTGATGTGATATCTTAACTCGTAGCACCTTTAAAGCAAGGAGAGAACACTGCGGTCAATAGGAAGGTGTCGCATGATATCCGTTCGGTATCTGATTGGCCGGTTTTACAGCTTCGTTTTTATCTCTGGCTCTTGTCCAATCATTAAAGGTCAGTATCTTTGAAGCAGGAAGTAAAGATTGCGGCCTGTGGTACCATTTAGATCTCTCACAGATCTGCTTAATGCTGCCCATCGATTGCTTTTCCCTTTTAAAAACAAATGGACAACAACGATGGTCCAAATAGCCCTTTTTCCCAATTACAGGCATGGGTGGCTTTCAATCCTCTGGCCTTAACTTCAGATAACTACTCAGTGGCCTGGTTGTAATCCTTCCTCGTCTCGTATGTATCCAGACACACACAAGAACACACACCCTTGTGCTGCTGGGTAAGTGAATCGTACATTTTCGTTCTAGTTCATTAAAAGTCTCGGTTTGAGCCAATCTAACTTTGTTGTTGTATCAGTAATCGGATCAAAATGAGGATTAATCTTCTGCGTGCGTTCTCTTTTTAATAAAGAATAATTCACGCTGAGATTAGAAATATGAAATTGGAGAATGCTGCACAAAAACAACACACAATATTCAATTTCTTTCCCATGGTCCAGTACCGTATGGAGGCCTTACCAAAGCTACAAACCTGACCCCTCCCTCCTGATAAGCAGCCAAGCAGGCCCCTAAACAGCAGGCCGACACTGTGTTCCACTTCATCTTGGATGAGGAGCATTGGCAACAGAATCCAAAGAAGGGATGAACTGGGAACTGAGAGAGAGATAGAGGGAGAGCTGCTGTCAACAAACTCTTATGGTGAACAGATGTGGGGGAACTCCCTCACTACTCCTTAGCCTAAAGCCATGCACACACACATACTGTAACACATACTCAAGAGGAGACGAAGCAAAACAATCATTTGGAGTAAATTCCTGACATGGCTGAGATGGTTGTGGTCCATTTTGCACAGAAAGGCCAAAATCAGAGCAAACCAAATAAGACATTGAAGTGGAGGGTAGTAAACACTGGCTGTGCGGAAGAGGTTTTTTCTTTTTTACTCTGTGGTTTTGCAGGAATGGCACTCTCAGTGAGGCCAGAATGAGTTAGAACAGCGGTGCATGGGGCTTGATTTATCCTCTTCCCGTGCAGGACCGAGTGCCCTATTTGACGGTGGAGCAGACATAAAGCAGCTGCCTCTTTGAGCAGCTCTTAGACAGAGATGCAATCGGTCAATGGGCCATACTTTAGTCGCGCAGCCAAACTCTTTCTCCACACCGAGCAAGCAGTGTATATTTATCTTCACAGGGAGTCAGTCTTACAGAAAAACATTGAACTGCTGAAAACTATGTGCTCTGATTTACAACCGTGCACTAGAATCCAAGTGAAAGGTACATTTGAGTACACAGTGCCTGGAATGTTTTTGCAAGCATTGACATCATTTTTCTTGAGTGGACATCACATGTTCTGGTACTGGTAAACCTTTTTATTTTTGACCAAACTACATGTATTCTTTGTTGTTAAAATGTTGGTTTAGTACAATCAGTTAAATAAAGATCCATTTCATGTAAGATTGGGCATATAATTACTCTTCTCAGTGCTCCATCTTTGCTTATCTGCTGCTGTTATGTGCAGTCAACGCATTGTTAGTTTGGTAATTCACATTTATCAACTGTACAATTACAAGTCTTCTCCCATATTAACATTTCAATGATCAAGTCATTTACAACGAGAGAATAAAAACCATTTTGTTTGAAAAATTATCTCATCTGGTAATTTACATTTGTTTGCCTATTCATGATTATACACCTCATTAATCATGAGACATTTCTCCCCCCCTTACAATTACACTTCCTGCTTTCGATGATAAAATGTATCTGTATCAATATTTGGGATCTGGCCATGGTATGGTGTTGCCTGCCTGCTTGACACAAATGAAAAGCTGCATCATCTTTGTGCCACAGTCTAAAAGATAAGCAAAATATTCACGATTTACATGTTTTCATATTTGTTGATAACCATTTTTCCAAGATTCAACGATACCTAAACTAATCAAATATGGCATTTTGCCTCCCATAACATTATTTCAGCCATATTCAGCCGACAAAGGAACAGGTATGCTAATATTAAAGTGACATTTCCTGTATATGTAACAGTTTAATACGTTCAATTCCCATCTCTTTGTGTTTTTAATGATACTATCTTCCTCTAGAAGTTTGTGCCAAAAATAATATGATTGCATTGCAACTGGCAAAGCTCCAAACCTCTGTGAGTCACACCAAGCCTATTTAGATGAATAGATCTGCAGGTTAGGAAAGAACATGTTGGGTGAACTGGCCCTTTAAGGACAGAAAAGCCAGTTATTACTCCCAAGACTTGTTTCACATAATGTGAAATGAGGTATAACACTGCAGCCGACAGGATATTCAACACTAATTATTAACTTGCTTACCTGTTGTTCTGATTTTGATTACCCAGGCTAACATGCAATATTGCACCCTTGTCATCCGACCTTGGCAGAAATCCATAAGCCTCACAAAATTGCATTAGTTGTGGTCATACTTTCCACAGTGGCAGCGCTCTCGGGTCTGTGACATACAGTATGTAAACATTTGGTCAATAGACCTTTCAACCCCCAATGCTGTCAAGCCATTAACCTCTCTACAGTAGCTTGCAGCTCGCCTCGGCTCTTCTTTATTGTCCCTTGGTTTCATCATTATTCACTTGACAAACAGTCGTTATTAGTCAAAAAGCACTCTGCAGGCCTGGATTAGCTCTAGAGGCTTTCATTATCCTTCAATTCAACCACCTTGATTACTTTCAATTGGCGTGAACACCTCATTTTCTAGCATAATCTAATTCAATATCATCTCATTTAGGGGCTGATAGAATGAGACCCGTGATAATTTGCTCAGTTCGGTATTGCACTGGGATTAAATGTTTGTCTTGCAAAGTAATGATGATGTGTTGAATATATGGAGCTGCTATTAATTTCACGTCTGAGCTCGGAGAGGGGATGGGGCAGGTTTGTACAGGTTGCATACCAAGGTGCTCTAAACACAGACATGCCTATGACCTGGTAGGAGTCAATGACTCATTTCACCTCAGGCGGTTTTGCACTTTGTGACAAGAGCTCAAAGAATGTAAACAAGTTTTCAGTCTCTGCAAATCTAGCCTATTATCTAAGGACTGCTACAGAGCAGATTTGTTTGTTTCTTGACAGAAAAGAGCACAAAGCGCAAACACTTTGTGGAGGAGGATTTCTGATTTGATGTCAGATTAAGTAGAGAAACGTTTTTTTAAATGTTCAACCTTGGAATAACTTTACAATCCTATTTCCATCTTGGTTTAGTTTGACTTGCTGCTGCCTCTGTCTGACATTGAAAGAATAAACAGTGTAGCAGTGCAGGAAAACAATTATTTAACACATTCATTCCAGCTCCCTCTCCTACCTTGGAGGCAATAAGAGAAAGTGAACGTTGTCTTGTTCACAGGAGACAAGAAACGTGACTATCTGTCAGCACCATCTAATGTCTTTCATTCTCCCGGTGTCCAGTGGTCGTAGTCAAACTCATGTCCTCAGAGGTCAATCAGTCACTCAGACAGCTGCTCCACACACAGCTCAGACCTCAGGCCAACAGACGGCCGTGTCTGCATGCCGGCCGAATCACTTAACTCATTACACTGGTTTAACTGTTTTAGAAACACTGGTTTAACTGATTTAGAAACAGGCTGAGGAGATTCTAAGAGATGATACAAGATGGTGTTCACCACTGCTGGAATTCCGTAATTGGAAAATGTATATATATCACAGCTGATGTCTGTGCCATGGAATTTGGTAGAGACTATTATCTAACTTTGTAACCCTGAATTACCCCAGGATTACTTTTTATGGGTGCTATCTTAAAGGGGACCTATCATGCAAAATGCACTTTTTGATGTATTTTATACATAAATATGTGTCCACGGTGTGTCAGGGAACTCACGCAGCGTCAGAAAATAAAACCCTCTCTCTTTTCCTCCTACCCAAATCTCTAAAAACTAGATATGGGTGAGTCCTGATTCATCAGGATCATTAACCCAGATCCTAGTAATGAGCTGGTCCCCTCTCCATTAACCCGAGTCCTTTGAGTCCTACACCTGGTAACGTACAAATTAAAACTATAAATTGTGTCACTCGCTACTCTCCTTATAATATGTAAAATCACATTACAACGTACCCCAGTCCATCTGCCTAGCCTTTAGCAAGTAGGATAGCTGCTAGAAGTTATCGTTTGGCTCAGGGGACGCGGATCAGTGAAACTTCCTGCAGACTCAGTGCGGACTCAGAGCCGTAACCGTAGCAGATCCAGAGATCCAGACTCATCATGCACGAGTCAACAGCAGACTCAGATTCGCAAATCCTGACTCACTGAATGAAGGGAACTTCCTTCACTTCCTGCAGACTCGTGGGGACTCAGAGCCGTAACCGTATAGCAGATCCAGAGATCCAAACTCGTCATGCACGAGCATAGCCGCGGGAAGTCATTTTACTTAGGGGGTGCGACCAAAAGTGGAGAGTGATTTCAACAGTAACATGAAGTTTTTCAAATGTACACCATTCGCCAACAGGGGGTGTTGCAGCCCCTCCAGCACCCCTACTTCCCGCGGCTATGTGCACGAGTCAACAGCAGACTCAGATTTGCAAATCTTGACTCACTGTGCAAAACATAGCAGACTCGTGCGGACTCAGAGCCGTAACCGTATAGCAGCAGATCCAGAGATCCAGACTCGTCCTCATGCACGAGTCAACAGGTTAATGTAACGTTAGTTTAATATGCTTGTGAAATGCAACAAGTTTTCGGTTTCACCGGTAGGATTTCTACGCTCTTGGTGATGCTGACTCATATGACTCAAAGGACTCGTATGATCCGGATCTCTTCAATGACTGACTCAGAAGACCCTGAGTCCGTAAAAGGATCTGGATTTGCCATCTCTACTAAAAACGGGGGTACAACGGAGCTGATCCAGATTTGCGCCCGATATGACATAATATCGGAAATGTGGACCCACGGCACTATCAGAAAGTTGCTATCAGAAACAATGCCCGACTGTTTTGGACGTAATATGGTCGGTGTTTACATTAGCATCGCTAACACTCAGAGCTAACCTGTACTGGAGAGCATGTGTGTGAAGAAGCTGGATATAAAAAGGAACTCACCTTGTGGTATAACCGGCAAGAGAGAAAGCCTTTGAGCTCCATACTGTTTCAGAAATAATCCTTGATAATCCATGATATGGCGTTTCATCACTGCAGTATTTAGTTTAGACAGTAGCTGCCGGGTGCCGCATGAGCTCAGCACCCTCCTCTTTTAAAAAAAAATAATTCATTTTTATTTTAAAGCTTTATACCCAAAATCGGCACATTTGAAACAGGAAGTGAAATAGAGGGATATGAGGCATGGCTAGAATGGGTGATCTGTTTGGTATTTTGAGCAAAACACTTCATAGACATGTTTTTTATATATTTTTATATATCTGAGACCTACAGTATGCTATTGCCTAAAAATAGCATGATAGGTGCACTTTAAGTAAAGTCCCATTTTCCCTTTTTTTTAATAGTCCTAGACAATTTGTATATGCCTTGGATGGTAATCAAACTCTCCTAAGATTAATTGTCAGTGCAATAACTGACAACTAACAATTGCTTAAGAAAACATCTGGTATTTAATAAGAAATACAATAGAATGTGTAAGCCTGTTCACATAAACTGTGCACTTATATATAGGTTAACTACAACTCCCAAAGTGCATTTAGGCAACAATCATCATATCACTTCAGTTTAAAGTTAAAGTGCAATGTTAGCATGTTAACTTAAAATAAGAAAGTGAACATTGTAAACCTTGTTCCTGCCCAACATCATCAGAGTAGCATTGCCTTGTTAGCATGGAGAAGTTAGCATTTAGCTAATGGTAGAACCTACGTACATCCTCAGAGCTGCTAGCATGGCTGAAGAGTCAGTTTCTTTACTAAAAGGCAACAATTGATACACTGCTAAGTTAATTCTAAGGGAAATACATTAACAGGTCACTTAAACAGCTTTCATGAGCAGTGCCTTGCTCCAGGGAACCTCATCAGCTATGACTGAGGGATATAGGATGGAGTTACTAATTCACTCTCCCCACCTAGATTTACTTAGCTTGTCTTGGGATTCAAATCTCCAAATCCTCTCCCACTCTCACTGTCTCTCTTCCACATTTACTTTCTGGTCTGCATGGACTCCGAGAGTGAGCACTATGAAGGATTACCCTCCCCAGATGTAATCCAATAAAAAAAAAGCAGGAACTGATTTCTTATCTTTCTAAGATGCTGCATTTCCCCTCATCTCTGAGAACACACAGCCAGCATTATCAGTCATTTGATTACACTGAGTAAAAATGGATACAGAACAGCAGCAGTTCTAGCCTCGAGAGGCCTGACTTGCACATTGAAATCAAATTGAAGGCTGTACCTTATGTATTTGTTTAAGATTTGGAAATAATTAACTGGGGTAAAAGCTGTTATGGCTTCACAATGGGATTACGCGAGACATCAAGTTTTTTTTAGTTCGAGACAATCTAGGCTTGAGAGCACCTTTTTCCTGCCACTTTGTTTTTATACCCAATTATACGAAATCATCTGTACTGTATATATGAAGATGTTTTAGATGCAATGGACATATGGCCCACAGACGTTTTTTTTACACTGTATACGCACAACGTACGGTATCTGCACGCTAAATCGGCCCCACACACACACTGTACTTAAGCCTGGGGCATCGTCAGGCTAACAGATGTTGGTCATGAAGGACAGCTGATCCTGTGAACTGACTGCATTCGCAAACATGTGTTTCTCTGCCTTCCATATGGATAAAACACATGTAGCGCATACAACTTTGACCCTGACCAATGATAACACTCTGAGGACAGTGACATGAATAATTAACCCAGTAGCTCATAAGTGTTACAATGTTTGCATTTGGAAGAGGTTGTCCTTTCAAGACTTCAAGGCCATGATGTCTTTGTTTTCTGTGTCTGTACAGCTTTTGACAAATTGTTTTTGTGTGGGTGTTACATGAGAGGACGAGCGTTTAAGCAAATCCACCATCCTGCATTTGACCTACAAACAAACCACTGTAGTATCTAATGGCGGTCCGTGTTGCCGCACCGCTTGGCAGACGTCTCTTTGTTGTGAGCTTTTTGCTGAAGTGTCCTGAACAACGCTTGCTGTAATTGCTAAAAGGTAATTGCGCTTGCAGGTTACAGCGAGGCTTTAGCTCCCATGAGCCCCACCCTGATCCCTGCATAAGGATGTGATTAACCGCCATCTCCTGTCATTACTGTGAGGGCTTTTGGCAAGCTGGCTGCTCCAAGTGTGTAATTGTCATATTAGACCCATTGCTTGGTCGGATCGAGTATTGGAATCAAGTTCCTGTTCTGAAGTAGCTGCTGGCAGGCCTTAAGTACATGGCAGAATTGACCAAATTGTTAGCTCTTGTTCCTGCAGTGAAATGTGACAGCTGAGCCGCCATCTAATGCTCAATTTGCAGGTCTGCTAATATTACCACACACACCATCCATGAAGGAAAAGAATATTTTTTTCCTGTGAATGGTCGATAGCTCAAGGGCCAAACATCTTTAGAGTGACATCCAGCAGACTGCTACTTTATGGAGTATAACATTAAAGCCACAGGAATGAATCATTTGCTCTTCTCTATGAGACAGTAACTGCCAAAAGCTGCAGCCAGGAGGAGGTTCAAAACAAATAAAGCGAAACACACGTTTACAGACATGCGGAAGCCCTGTTTATGTTGTATATCACACTGTAAATGCAGCACAGTTTTCTGTAAAGAGCTCTATCCTTTTGCCCGAACTGGCAGAAGCAGGGCATTGATCTTCTTTGCCTCTCGCTGTACTGTGATTCCTCTGTAGATTGATGGGAGGAAAGGAGGGGGTATAGCCTTTCATTGGAGCATGCTCAGAAAAGCATATGCTCAGTGGCCTCTTGATGGTACTTCAGAGACGTGCCCAGTTTTGCTTAGATTGCTTAAAGATGGATACATCGGGGCAGTTAGCACCACTTTGAAACTCAGAAAACAGTATTGACGTCCGAAACAAGCTTTTTTTTTACAAGAAGGTCAGGGAGAGGGGAAACGACATAGCAGAAAATTGCGAGTGAGCTTCGAGCTATAAAACACTTCTAAAAGGAGCATGACAGATTTAACACATCATGCAAATAATTATGGTTTCTAATGGGCCTCCAGTCAGATCTGCAGATGAATGGACAGTTTTGTTTCATGTCCCTGATGCCATTCTGAGGTTCTCCATTTAGAGGGATTTTCTGTTGAGCAGGGATAATGGAGCATCAGTGGGGAACCCAGAAGGAAGGATTTAGATGTGTTTGAATCGACTCAGACATTTTGTTAAGTGTCATTGTGCATGGCCCGTTTATCCCCCTCCACTCCTCCCCTGTTTTCATTCATAACCACTCTGCCGTCTCTTTCACGAGGGGTTATGGCAGGGATTTGTGTGTCTGTGTGTGTGCGCACATGTATTCAGTGGTGGTGGTTGAAGGTAATAGTGCGTGTGTATATGTGGTTTGGGAAGTGCACAGTGCCCAAACCAAAACAAAGGGCCTCCTATTGTATGCCACAGTCAGGTCTGTATTGTGTGTGCAGAGTGAATCATGACGGCATTTTCACCCAACCTGAACACACACGTAGACAAACAGGTCCAGCTGAGTTATGGAAACACAAGTGGCATTGGCCTTTGAGTTTACTGTGCTGGGTCTAATGGAGGAAGACGATGCTATTGTGTGGTTTGGAAAAGATGAAGCAGAGCAGGGACAGAGGGAGAAGGGTGTAAAGGTACATCTTTTACAGCTGCTACGCTGTTTGACTATACTTAACCCCAGCAGGCTGGTCCAAGGGGAGTGTAACAGATCCCTAACATCTGTATCTGTGTGTGTGAGCAGAAAATGGTTACTAATGCCATCAAGGTCTCATTTACATCCTGTGGCGTGTCCATGCTGGGTGCAAAACTGGATGCTTCATCACAGCCGCTCTCTGCTATAGTGTTTAAATTGCTCAGAGCACAATGTAACACATGATTGCGCGCTGTACCTCCCGCTTCAATTCTTTTTCAACCAATTTTGTCTATTCAATCTTTTATTTCACAGATTAATTCAAATATATTCAGCTTAGATTTCCAACCGTTTATGTTTTTTAGGGTATATACTGTACACATTGAATTTTCCACAGATTGGAGGCGATATTAAAACAAAGGAAGTAAACAAAGAATAAGAAGGGTCCTATGATTGACCCTTGAGGAACTCCAAAGCCCAGTGGAACACAGTTAAACATGTTTCAGTAATGGATAGAAAGACTTGATTGAATACATTAACCATTCAAGAGCTACACCAGATATCCCAACCAACCTAATTTCCATTTGCTGACTCCGACTCTTCCACAGCAATAAAAAGATTGTCTGAACCGCCAAGACCAGTGTTGTCATGTGCCTCTCTACCGTGTCATGGATCTTTTTGCGATTTGAAATGTACACTCACTTTGCATTAATCAAATCAGTGTATCACATAAAATAGAAATGGGAAGACATTGTATAACGAGCTATGAAGAGGGGGGCTTTAAACACAGTTTCAATAGGAGAAAAAAACAGATGTAGTAACCATAAACTCTGTGCCGGTATCTAACATCCGCACTATGTTCATGTTAAGATGTCAACAATGGCAACACTATTGTTATAGTAGGCCATGGAGGCTATCGAGGATACGGCGAACATCCTCTAAGTGTTTACAGTTGCTGGAGTGAGGAGATGAGTGGACCTGAGTGACTCACTCGGGGAAGATGAGCATTTATGAATAGAAGCTCAAGCCGTGTTTCTCCCACATGGCTCAATGGAGTACATGAGCCGCTGTGAGCTCCAGGAAACAGATGCTGCCCGATAAGCGAAGAGGATGTCATATTGTGCGTGTCGGCTTTGTGTAGGTGTGTGTTTTCCTATTGTAAATACGGTGTGTTCTAGCACTTCCAGCTGCTTCCCTGTTCCATTTGACCTCTGGGACAATTGGCTCGGTGCGCCGTGAGCAGCAGGCTGCTCTCAGGGAGACCAGAGGCCACAGTGACTGCCATCTCTGCCCTCTTCATGGCAGAATAACAGAGAGGTAAATCACAGTTGTTTATTCCATCGTCTCAGGCAATCTCCCAAGAGCATTGCTCGCTGTTAACCCGACTGTGCCATGCTGTACCAAGGAAGGCGCCCTCCAACACCCTCTGAAGTACGGAGTGTGGACACCAGGGAGTAAACCTGCTGCAATCTGGCACTCTGTTGTGAGCAGAAATAGAGAAGTGAAGTAAATCACAGCTGTTTATCTGCATCTGTCAGACACTGTTTGTATGGGTCGTTGGAAAGAGATATGCCTCCTGTGTGAGTGTGTGTGCGTTGTTACCTGTGTACACACTTGCTTGCCTGTGGTTGTTTGCAAATGCAGACTTTAAAGGTTGTGAGTAACCACAGTGCTATTACTGGGACTATTATAAGAACAGAGCATTGAACAGACAGTACAACATGTGGGCCTACAACGCCACCAGCACATGTCTGATCATTCGTATCAAGACATACTGAAGACACACCAAGGCATTAAGAAATAACAAAGTCTCATTTACTCAAGAAGAGCCAAATGGATCCCTGAGGATCAGACTTGACAGTTTTTATTCAACACACACTGATAATTTACAGCCCTTAGAGACACAAAGTGCAAGAAGTGCGGTAAATCATTTTTATTCCATGCTGGATACGTGATCTCAACCTTTATCTGGCTTATAAAAAGGTGACCTTTTATATGAAATAAACACGGACCCTCCCTTACATGAAGTTAATTCCAAGCAACATAATGCAGGTGTTAGCGTGGAATATCAATGCTGCTACATTATTCTTTCTCTCTTTTTTTCCCTTTTCATTTTTTTTATAGGCTGCAACTTTACCTCTGAGTGGGGAAACTTTCCCCTTGGTGATATGGACCTGGTGAAAGATATTCCTGTGTAAAATTCATGAATTCATAACTTTTGAGGGTATATTTCACTACTGATCTATTGGGCCGTGATAAGAATTCAAAGGTGAATGGAGCTGGAGGACATCTTCAAAGCGGTCGAGGACATCACAGGAAAACCAATGAGGCGCGTTGCCCTCCTCCAACATCCCCGGAATACATTCCATGTGCCTCTCTGCAATGTGATACGCTGTCAGAGAAAATCGGATGCCATCACAGTCCGCTGCCGTTAACTTGATTTACTCTGGGTTTTCAGTCAAACTATGACAAAAAAAAGTGGCTGCGTCAGCATGTTTCATTAGGATTTGTTAAACCGTTCAAAGACACGTGAGGAAGCGGGGCTTCGATAGCCGCACTCACACTGAAGGACACTATTAATCAAAGAAAGCATGTAGGGGAGTTCACACTGTAGATAAACACTAAAGCTACGGTGTGTACGTACAGTACACACCAGAACATGTACAATGTTCTGGTGCTCATGGGCTCAGCATTGTCCCCTCTCCCCAGCTTTATTATCAAAGCTAACAGCTTGTAGCATGTGTCAGTCAGGGCGGATAACCCCTGGTAGATACAAGAGGACAAGGAGACAATCAAAGGCAGTTGACTCCACTGGAGTTGACAGTGGTCAGCTTCTGGAGGTGATAAAGGCCTTTGAACCTGAAAGCTTTTTCGAGACCCCCCTTTGTGAATCCCCTTGAGCCAGGCTGTAGAGGGGTCTACTTTGATTTAGGGCCCTAGAGAGCAAACACAACTCTCTTCATCTCTGCTGGAGAGAAAGAGAAGCAAAAAGAGACAGACGGCAGGAGTAAAAGAGCCTGATCCATCAGATATTGGCCCATCAGTGGTGGCCACTCAACTGCAGACCAGGTCACCATTTTTGACCTCAAACACTTGGAATGCAGGAGAGAATAGATAAGTGCATCTGTGAAAGCCTGTAGTGTCTAATGACGGATGCAGTACGGGTGGAGAATCTCTGCTGAAGCATAGAGAGCATGCATGTTTCCCTATTAGCAAGTACTGGCTGAAACAGAGGTATCCTCCAAATGTAGTAAGCTGGAGCCTCAACATAATAACTCCTGTTCTCAAAGTGATCAAACTCACAGTTCATGGTGTCATTCAGCGCTGGTCATTTACACGTCGTTGAATTTTATGGCTCAGACCTTCACATACACTTCACTCCAAAGAGGAAAATATGTTTCATGATTGGAAAAGCCTCTTTCCGCAAGGAGAGACTCCCCGAGAGACGTGCAGAGTAAGGTTATGGAACAATAGCTTTCCCTGCGTGAATATTATTGTTGTTCATGTCATGTCTGCCTGGCTAGCATACTGTCTACCTTGGCAGTAATAGAAGGTGAACCCTGTTCGTTAGTCTCAAAATAAGTTAAAAACACATTGAATAGGTAGAATGTCCCCTGAGAGTGGGACATTTGGATTATGTGTGTTGCCTCACCTTCAAACGAGTTAACATATTTATAAAATGGGGACATTCCTGCTTCACTCTTTGAAGTCTGCACACAAAATAAAATGCAGCATGGAGCCAGCATTTTAAGTTGAGGTGGGAAAGGTGAAGGGTCACAGGGGCGTCCAGGTGAGCCTTGCCTTCGGGGCAGCTATCAGTCATCGGGCAGAGGGACGAGCGCCACAGCTCAGTGTGCTCATTCCACCATGCACACAAATCCAGTCTGTCCACCCGTTGCAAGTGTGCATGCATGCGTAGAAACACAAATACATTCTCGACATATAACAGAGCATCTATAATTGCATCTCTTCTTGAGAGCAGGGGGGAAAAATAACTTGAGGCCTGAGCCCGCTGATATTGCTGCAAAGTCAGAAGATATTTAAGCAAATTAAGTTACGTCTGGTTGAGCACATTTGTCTTTAAATCCAGCTCTGCTTTCAGAAGCGCTGTTCATTGTAAACTCCTTTGAGAGGCATAACCCCCGGAGCTTTATGTGTTAGAAGAATGTGCTGAATGTCTGGCTCTTTCTTGCTGCTCAGGGATGCTTAAATGTCCTACCTGCAAAACTAAATAAAAAGCAAGCAAGAAGCTGTAAAATTGATTAATTCAGTCAATGACACTCAATATGTTGTTCCTTGTACTTGTGACCACTTGGGGCTAATGACTCACCCTTTATTGGTGATTACCTACGGTCCTGTTTCTTGAACATTACAGCCATATAGAATGATATCTTTATATGTACTGTCCGTCTCTTCACAATCAACGGAGGGAGGGATGTGGGCAGATGTGTGTTGTGCTTGATGAGGCAGAGCAGAGAGAACATCAATTATTCAATACTCAAATCACAAAAATAAAGATGGCAAAACCAAATTGTTTTGAAAATTTCCTGAGGAGAAAAAAAGATGTTGGCAAGCCTCCCAAAAATGCTGTTTGAAAATGCTCTTTGAAGGTAATGAGCCATGCTGCTGGCACACAGAAGCAGGGAGTAGTGCCATGGCAAAGCAGCATGTTATCAATTGGGTTTCTTTTTTGCTTACATATCACTTTAGTGAGGCACGTGTTGTACATTTATAATGAAGTAAAGGATTGCACCCTTCCCCCACTAAGGGCATACATGTCTTTTTAGGGGAGATATTATGTGGGGGGGGGGAAAGGTAATAGAAGGAAACAAAACTTCAAACATCAAGTGAACGACTTGCTGTATCTAATGTGATGGTGATAACAACACCCAACTGATCAAAATTCACATTTTTCTAACAGAGCAAAGTGTGATATCACTCTTAGCTCTTTAAAAAGTAGAGGATTTTCTTCACTTCAATGAGCAAGGGTGTTATAATAAACTCACTGCTGTTATACTGCCAATGTTTATGGGTAATGAGATATGAGAGAATCACCCCTCTCGTAGTTAATAATACATGTGAGGTAAGGGAGAGGAAATAATGTTTTTATTGTTTCTCCAGAACCCTTCAGAATGTAATGAATAAGAATATGAAAACACAGTTGTATTATGAATCTTTTGGATGGTAAAAATGTTATAGGTATCATGAACAATTTATGTGAAGAACCACAAAAAAGAGTTTCAAACTTGAGCGATCATATTTATTGAATGTAAATGGAGAGGCAGGGTCAATATAAATTACCATCAGAGTTGGCTGGGGGCAAAACAGTAAATCAAACTTGGCACATAGTGAGGTTTCAAAAACCCAAGAATATTAAGTCACTATCTGGTCCACTGGTAAGGAGGTCCTTCCGCTCAAAACTTTTGTTTCAAATGATATAATTAACATTATTGGAACACAAATGGTTCTATATTGAACCGAAAGAGTGTTCGAAAATCTCCCATTACTCAAAAACCACGCTGAAACAATGCCCTTCAAATTCTGTTCTCTCTGAAACAGATGAAGAGGAGGAAACCAAATCCAGCTAATCTGTAATGCATTAGCAAGCACACTAACAGTATGTTACAGCCCATTAGTGGTTAACAATGATAGCTGATTTTCAGATGGCACAGATAGCCATTACAGTAATTCGCTCCAGCCTGCGTCAACTCCCCAATGACAACCTCAGCTTCCGGCCCCGACATTAGATCAATAATGCAAAACCTCCTTAAAGTTCTGCCTTGTGGTTTCATTTAAAAGAGCTTCCTTTCAAACTAATGATGCAGGTTAATTGTCTTGTCATCGTTTGGGAGTTTACAAGGAAGGGAACGGGGGCCGTTTTAAAAAGGAATGCTCCAAGGGATGTTGCATGTCCCCTCTGTGTGTTGCCTCTGTAGTCTTATTGATGGGTTTTTCGTGTCTTGGCTGACCACCAAATTGCTCGACTTGTGTGTGTTTTGCTTTTCACAGAGTCAATACGGTTACGAGGAAACAGTTTGCCAAGGAAACAACAAGAAAAGCAGCTCACATCAAGGACTTGCAAATGCATGGATCATCAGTCTAGTTTGAACACGCTTTGCACATTGGATGCGATCACGTACACAGAAACAGACCATCGATTGAAGATGCTAATACCTGAAGCACCCACACACAAATACTTGTAGACCTCCATTGTGAGGCCCACACTTTTTTTGTTTCCCAATGTGGGGTCCACACACACACACACACACACATACAGATATTCAGTATATGCAGCCGGTCAAACATATGGTCCATTATGTACAATCTGTCCATACCCTTGTCCCTCCTGGTTCCCCCCATACGGATCACCCCAGGGGTCGGGCCACCTCCATCGATTGCCACCGTGTATTAATCAGACTCTGGGTGGACACTACAGCCCTGCCATTTGTTAGAGGAGGCTCTCAAACAGGATGCCATTAGAGCGTCACTGTCGCACATTATCCTGAATAAGTAATGAGAAGGCCGGTAAAGCCGCAACTTCCTCCCACATTAGGATAAACGACTTTCAGGCAGGGAGGAAGAAGGTACATTTATGCACGCAGGGAGAACAAGTGAGAGAGACGGAGATAGGCAGAGATAGACGGAGGAGGAAAGAGAGATGAGCACTAAGGATCGGGGACAAACTAAAGTCTCCACAGAGAGAGAAGGGCATTCAAGATCAATTGCTGAGAGAAGATGCAGACTAAGTGCTTTTGTTAGGGTGAGAGAGGCAGAATTTGCACTGATTGTTCAAATACAGAGAGACCTTGAATTTAGTTGAAACAAAGCAATTTCTCCAATACTGCTGCTGAGAACTAGGTTGTAGTATTCTTTTCCGGAAGCAAAACATTTCCAAGGTATATTGTGCTGGACCACTGACCTCCAATTATTGTCAAATCATCCAGTGTCCTGAAAACAGGAGAGAGGTAGAACAGCTTTCCAAAACCCATTGGCACTGGCTTGTACCTGATGACCTTTTAGGGCAGACATATTTCTATATGGGGATGAATTTGATCCTATATAACCTCAACCTCTTTGACTAGTTCTTTACCAACCTTTCCGTTTCTGACTCTAGATTTTGTGCATCATGGTTTGTACCTCTGGCTATCTATCAACCAAGGGCTCGATTACCAGCCAGACAAAGTTTTCCTTTGTACATGGGAATTAATGTTTCCACTAAGCCCATATATATTACATTAGGATTAATTCCCCACCCACCTAACAAATGTATCAGTGAGCTTTAAAGGCTGATTTTGTTACCTTCAGAGAGCGAGAGGCTAGGTGTTTCCACTTGGTGTGCTAAGCTAAGCTAAGCGCTATCTGCCGGCTGGTGGTAGCTTTATATTTAGCATAATGAGAATAATCTTCTCATCTTAGTCGACAAGAAAAATCAAATAAGTAAGTCACAAATGTATTAGTTAATGCTGCATGCGCCACTAAAGCACATCCTTAAATGCAGTGATTGGGGCCTTGAGGCAACTCTATTATTATATAATATTTGGGGCCCATCTTGTAGTCTGAGCTACAACCACTCCTTCAGATCTTTATTATTTCAGTTGGTGCATTTGAATAAATAAAATTGAGCATATCAAGTAAGCAAAAACACATTTCTAACTACTACATGCCCAGTGCACAGAAAGTGGGAGAGATGGGAGGTTAATGTCCTAATTTGACCCTGTAGGTTAATAAGGCCATGATCAACCCACATTAGATTATAAACAACATGACTCTGGTCTGATTCAACCAATCCGTAGCGTTATTGTTGTTTTCCTATGTAGTTTCACATCATTTAAAGTCAGTGGCACCACGCTATATAGTTTCCAAAGTGCTATTTAATGTCTCGTCTTTTGTTTTGCTGCGTATTTCACTGCATCATTTACTTCTGTGATGGACTGCTGATTAGTTAGGCACAGACTCTGCAAAGTGCTAGGAGACAGCCTCGTGATGAAGGTCTATATAAATAAACAAGACTCAATTTAAATCGCTGTAAACAATATAGAAACATGATGTGCCAGCATCTGACAATTTTTCATCTATACTTATATCAATTTACCCTTGGAACATTATTTTGTGAAACCAGAGGAAGTTTTCAGTATATAGATGTCTGTCGAAATTCCAAAACTGGTCCCGTTCGAGTCCAGTTTTGGATAGTCTGCCGTGGTTTCGTTCCATTTCAAAGTGCTGTTTGACACTCGGTGTAACCTTGGCGCACTGCCACTCCAACATCCAATCCCAGAGCTTGAAGATTAATCACGGGGTTTGTCAAGCAAAGGGACTGTAGTCCCAAACGATAGCTGAGGATTATGGGTAGTGTAGTGTCTTCGGCCATCCTAAACTCCGAAATGTTTTTCGGATTTCATATCGCATTAACACCATATCCCAACGTGCATTGCGGCTAAAACATCCAATCACCGAGCTTAAACCATAGCTGAGGATCTTGGGTAATCAGTTCAGTGGGTGTGTATCGCAATGATGCTCGAAATGTCCCTTATAGGCCTACGTCTGTTTCCTGTTACTTTATTTTGAAATTCACTTCCTGACGGACGGCAAAAAAGCCCGAGATTATAGAATTAAACAAATAAATAAAAACAAGGATAATTGTGTGTTATTGTTGAGTAAATAACAGTGTGTTATTTAGAAAAGAATAACAGTTAGAAGGAAAAAAAGATTGAAAAAATACTGATTTCAGTATTCTGAGGCTCTGAGCCCCATTTCATTTCCGATTACGATTTAAAATAAAAACAATAATCGTGGCTTGATATTGAGTAAGAACATGTTTTTATGAACCCCACAGCTTCTGGTCTTCCAAGACCCGACCAGACAAAAAGACGTGGTGCAGGCACGAAACATACTACCAATAGAAATACATTGCTTTTAAAATCGTTCTGTGTGACACGAAAAAAAGGGGAAAATCATGTTGGTGAACACGAATCAAAAGATTAAATGTCGTGACTATAACACGAAATGCCGTGAGACTGGGTTGAAATAACAAAGCTGCGGTGCAAAAGTAATTTTTATTTGTCCAATTTTTGTATTGGCATAACGACTTCTTGGACTAATCTTCCCAGTAGTAGTAGAAGTAATGAATCAAAACTTGGTAGCCTAAAAACACCATTGAGGCAGTGCTCTGTCCCGAGACAGCTGGAGTCTTTGATGCTAGCTCTTCCTCTTTCTTGTCTCTTTGTGTGTTTGATAGCAAGAATTGTTTGAATGCTATTCAAAGCTGCCAACGTGAGTGGCCTCTTTAAATCTAGAAAATACAAACATGTACAAACCAAGATCTGTCAGGAAAATAGCAAACGATGGCTCCATAATGTGCAGCTTTCACTATCCTGCTGGAATGCAAACTGGCTTTGGCTTAAGTGCTGGTGCTTGTTAGCAGATATTTAGTGATGATAGTGTCTCTGCTTGGAAGACAAGCCGGTCCCCTGCAGGGCCAGGCTCATTCCCCGCTCATCAATAGACGGGGGTCAAACCATGGCGCCATTGATGATAGCAGGAGGAGAGATATGCAATGTGAAAATATCACTGTGGCATTTACAGTGAAGGTTTGTCTGCAGGGTGAGGGGAGGTGTGTTAACCAACTCATTGTGGAAGCAATCGGGCAGACAGGCCTTTTCAGGAGATTTTTTTTTTTTTAAAGCCCTTTGGCTTCCGTAAACATTAAAGGGAAGCTTCTTGTGAAATCTTCCCTGATGTTTCCCATCCTGCCTCTTTTCCATTAAGGAGGCCATAATGCAGAGAGGATGCCCTTTGAACGAAGAAGGGGAGACTTGTCATGTTATGCTAGAGAAGCTGTTTACAAGAACATAGCATGCTTTTAAGGAAATTGGGGGCATGTGTCTGGGTCTCCACTATGTTCAGCACTATGACCAGATCATTAGTGTGAATGGGATTTTACTCTCAATTGAACTCTAGTTAATTTAACAGAACCTAAGAAAGAACTTTTATGAAAAGGAAAAGTCTGCTGAATCAAAATGGTTCGGTAGGTAGGGGTAGGGTTAGATAAGGAATGAATCATCAAAAACTGGATTTGTAGGCTTTTTCTGGTCAGCTCTTAAAAAAGACAGAGTTAATGTTTTAATCATTGTATTTTATCCACTTACGAAGCCGCAAATGCTCTCAGGGGTGACGGATAAAGAAACATGGCTGACGCACGGCGCTAAAGGACATTTAAGCTCTTCATTCAGGCCGCTCTTTTAATCAGCCCATCTCACCAACAGAACACGTGAAAGATGCTTATTAGAGTTACTCAGCTAGACATAATGCACAAACAAGGGTATTGGAGATGTTTATAATGGTGCTTCAGTGTCAGGGTCAGCGTCCGCCTCAAATCAATCAGAAGAGTCTGAATCGAGGGAGTGCTTTACAAAGGGCCCACGCCATCATTTATCTTATCATTTGACGGTTTGTAAGGTTGCTTTGTAAACAAATTGGAATGCAAATTGCATTTGTTTGCTTTTTTTTCTCCCCTCAAAGCTTTTTCGGGCTGATTTAAAGCACTTGCGTATATTGTGCGATCCCTCACACACATGCTTGCACGCCTACGCACACGCACACGCACACATGGAGGATAATGTTTCCTGGCATGAGAGAGCTGGACAAACCTCAGATGAATGTTCTCCCTCCCCCGCCAGGTCTGATTTTCTCCCGGTTGTCGCGCGGCATGTGTGCACAAATCAATCAGGCTCCTTGTTCTTATCAGTCCCACTTATATCACCCTGCAAATAAATGACACCATTCAGGAGTGAAGATCAATAGGATATAAGCAAGCCCCCAGGAAGTGCGCCGGACTCTGATGAAAATATTCGTGCTGGCCAAACGGCGGTACTACACTTCCTTTTGGTTGCCAGGCCCGGAAACACTTTTTCCCATTGACTTACATGGGGAAAGAGTGGTCTGTAACTCGTTGGATAATTTTTTTTAAACTAAATAAACTACCCAGTATGAACACTTGTATAGCCCTTATTAAAAACATTCGTTCCTCAAGTTGTAAACATGTGCTAATAACGTTATTCTGAGAGTTATTTCCCTCTGTATTATGAACGCGCATCTAACCCACGGGACCGCGCCGCCCGGCACGTTCATGTGATGTGACGTGTTCAGCACCACATGCGTTTATCTTTACCTTATATATACAGTCTATGATCTTTACCCATGGATAAGAACGGACCCATATCGCCTTACTGCCAGCCCACGGAGCTGTAATAATGGATATATTGCACATGTTTGCTGTAATTCATCATTTGTAAAATATTATACTACATGGGCTGTATGATGTAAATCTTGTATTAAATAAAGTTAATATTACCGACGTAGATTAACGTCCCTGTAGCTTCTTATTGCACTTGCAATATACCATTAAAGGAGTTGAACGTTGCTGTTTGCTATTACTATAATACCACGCAGGGATAAACCAGAGTTTACAACCTTTGCATGTGGGCACAACACGTTTTGACCCAGATTAATTAGCTATACCATGATATCGCCCGAGGAAGTCGTCATACTTATACATATATAAATAAAGATATATGTGTCAAAGCTCTAATCAAATTAACAGTTGTATTAATTATACTTGTATATGTATATATATATATATGTATATAGCCTGTGTTTTATATTTATACACACAAATGAACAACCTTGTGTGTGTCAAATAACAAGTTGTATTGTAGTGTTTATTTTAGTGTTGTGTTATGCTTATCCACATTTTGATTTCAGAGCACAGGAGAATGCTGGGCACAACATAAAGCTCAAAAGTGAAGCTGGCAATGCTGAACAAAACCATCTAGTTATAATATTTATTCAGCTGAAAAAGTCAAAGCTCTACGAAAATGTAATTAAAAATACATAAGCATTTTCAGGTAGAAAATCAGCATTTTATATAGAAATTCACAAAAATAAGAAATATATACCTCTTATGGCTGGCATTGTAGAACTAGGTGAAAAAAATAGTGACAACAATAAAGTAAAGTTTGGCTGCAGCTCGGTGATTGGCTGCTGGAGAATGAGGTGAATGTAATAGGTTAAAGAGAACGCCTGTGATGAGCTGATTATAAGCAGCTGCGGAGTGAATGTATACATACCCAGTCTTACTCTTGAGTTACCCACTCTTACTCTTGAGTTGTTTTACTCATCTTCCCCAGCCTCACCAGCCTCACCCAGCTGTGGTGTGTCTGTTCTCTTTCTTCTCAATTTTGGATGTGGCCCAGGAGGAAGCGCAGCCACTTCAAGACACTGGTACGGGCCTACGTGCTGACGACACGACCGTCATCGGCCAGATCACAGACGGCGACGAGACGGCGTACAGAGAGGAGGTCGAAAACCTGACATCTTGGTGCCAGGATAACAACCTCCATCTCAACGTCAGCAAAACCAAGGAGCTGATTGTGGACTACAGGAAGCAGCAGGGAGAGGGACACGCCCCCATCGCCATCAATGGGACTACGGTGGAGAGAGTCAGCAGCTTCAGGTTCCTCTGTGTCCATCACGGACACGGCTGCATCACGGCCTGGTACGGCAGCTGCACCGCCCTTAATCGTAAGGCTTTACAGAGGGTGGTGAAAACTGCACAGAACATCACCAGGACGGAGCTGCCATCCATGGAGGAGCTTTACTCCCAGCGGCTCAGGAAGAAAGCCCTCAGTTTATGTTAATGTTAGAAATGTTTTGGCACATTTGTTCCTATTCTGCTAATGGTATATTGCAGGATATTTAAGTTTCCCATGTACTTTTTAAATTAATAATAGTATGTTCATCTTGATGTTTAACTTGTAATATTGTAATCATCTTAGTTAGAAATGCTGTTTCCACCCCAACCTCTGCTGCTGAATGATTTTATATATTGTTACTGAATGCGCTTGTCTTTGATATTATAATGATTACACCAGAAAGTCACTCTTTGTGAGATTTATTTTTTCACATTTTTCCCAGCCACAAGATGATTTCATTCATTGGAGGCCTCAAAGCTGGGTGAAGGTATTGATGCACGGATCAATGCAATCCTTTACAACAGCATTCCACTATGGTTGGGGATGTCTGTTAAAAAAAGGAGAAATAATCTTAAACAAAACAAGTGTCGCAATATAGGGAAACAAACTGTGACAAAAACATATCAATTAGTTCAGAATCAGAATACATTTACATTATTACAGCAGAAAAGAGCCAAAGACAGCCTAATGTTACTTAAAGTATGCATACAAAAAGTATTAAAGATTAAAAACAAGAAATTATAATAAAAACAGTTACACATTTTACAAAATACACATCCTGTAAATTTGGAGGATTTAGCAGCCAGGTATATTACAGTTTTAGCGGCATATATATATATATACACATGGTTGGTATTTAACAACAAGGGGTGTTGTACTGTGTGATATTGGTATTTATGGAAACATTTTACACCTTTCCTTCAAGTATTATACGTTTTAGTTACTTGTTGGGTACTTAACATGAATAATCACAGTTACTATCCTTTTACTCCATCACATTTCAAAGAGAAATAGGCTATTGTTATTTTAACTCCACCACAGTAATCCATCATCAGCTTTACTTTTTAGATAAAGATTTAAATCACAATTGATCATAACTCAAAATACATATATTTTTATATATTACCAAGTGGTTTCATGTAGGCTACAACCCACACAAGTTTCATGCTAAATGAAGCTCTGTTGCTTGGATATCACTAGATCCTGTTACATCAGCGTAATATAAAAGTACATAACGACTGATGTGTAAATTAGCATAATTACTAGCTAGCCGCTCGCTGCTAACTGCCGCCTCGTCGTTAATATGAAATCCATCATAACAACTCATTACCATGCTGTCATGAACGCGCGGTGCTGTTACGTGTACGCAAATTGACGTGCTTGATGTGAACGAGCATTTTGGGGGGCATGGTTAAAGTTGCGCATGCGCTATGAGCGCACATACGGGTACTTCTCAGGCATGCCGGGTAATCTGTGACGTTTCGCTCTCTCAAAAGTTGGGCCATTTTGTCATCATGCGCGATTGAGCAACTCTCATAGGAATGAATGAGGCCCCGCCTCCCAGGCTGTATCCAGTTCTTATTATACATCCATGGATATAAGGTGAAAGTCTCCCCACTTCCTGCCTACAGGGCACAGAGTTGGGACGGAGGATGGGACGGGGTGAGGAACTCACGGGGGGGGGGCAGACTAAACTAAACTAAACAGGTTTACTGTTATGTCTTCTAACTAAAGTGATTTCACTCAAATGTCACTCAATAACCACAGCTATGGAAAACGAGGGTTAATGGATTTCAAGTGTGTGAGTGGGTGCATATATGAGTGTGTGTATAAGGTAAGCACATAAAGACATTATTGGTGGCTTGCAAGTGCAGTATAATCGGGGAGGGGCAAATCATTTTCACTGGAATATATTGAGATGTATTTTATGAAAATACTCTGACATAAGTGTATCCTTTTCCTTCTCCAGCCACCTGTTCTACTGTGATACAATTCAGTTAGAAATAAAACCAATCACAAGGCACATCGGCTCAAAAATACACCTATGATTGACAGCTGACAGAAGTGATTTAAAGGATAAGGCTGGTGTTATTACCAATTTTTCTCATTGTCAGATAATCCGATTTAAAAGACAAAACAAACATTCCCTACCCTATCTGTGGCCCTAAGCCCAAAGCCCAGGTGTTTCCACTTGGGACATAAAGCATCCAAAACTAACCTCAAATTCATAATTTTATTTTTATAAAGGCAACAATTACTCTTAAAACACCTGGGCACTGTGGTTGTAAGCCAATTCCACTCACACTGGAATTCATAATGAAATTGTTTTGGGCTAATTCAGTCTCAGAGTAAAACACGTTTGGTGCTCCAGTGATTATTTCGTGCTGCAGGTGTATGTGGAATCAACTCAAGATAATAATGAAGGAACGTGTCATCCAGTGCAGCAGTGTGGCTCATTGATGTGTTTTTAATAGCTTTTGGAAAACAACCTCTACAGAGTAATATGATATATCAGATACATTTGTGTACGGAACCAATATATCCAACACAATGAGTGCAAATCCCCACATTTCCTGTTTTGAACAGAACATTGTTAAAGGGGCACTCCACTCGTCATAAAGAGCACTCCTTTCCAAAATGTATGCTTGGAGGCTGCACATTTTAAACAGAAAGCTTGCAAAACAAACTACACGTTTTGAGTATTTAAGACATTTACTAGTCAGAAATGCTAACTTTTGGAAGGATTCAACATGTTTGAATGCTTTAGGGCCAGAATTGCATTTTTAAAGCTTTGTTTCCTAAATGTATATGTCTTAACATGACAAACATACTTCAAAAGGAGCATAACAATAACCTTATGTTGTCTGTCTACAGTTTGTGGTTGTTCTGTTGTTTGTTGCAGCTGAGCTTTTGCTTATGTTTGTGCACATGGCAAAAATGAATAAGCTGCACTGTAAGCACACTGGAATAAGCAATATGTTCCAAGATATTTGCAGGATGTTTAACAAAATAATTTAAAAAAGACGTTATAAGTGGACAAAGCCAAGGTGACTTGTGAGGGTGGTCATCCGGTGCGTCCCTGTTAATGTCGCCATCTGGCCATTCTTTGGTTATTTAGCCTGCTGGGAGCCCCGACCGCCTGCTGGGTGCAACTCGCCCAAAACAACTCCCCAGCCGTCCCTCCTGCAGTAACACGCTGTGAGTCAGACAGAGTCCGGCCCCGGTCCAAGAGCCGGGTCTGCGTTTGGTTTAAAGTGCTGGTGGTAAGCCATAAAAGGGCAGGGATAAAAACTCTGAGCAGATCTCTCCCCATGATTCATGAATGACTAATCTTTAATGTAAGCCTCCTCAAACACAATTTATTTTATTATTCACTCGCTCAGTATGCAGCAGCTGGATTTCACAGCACCACACCCTTGATAAACTCTGTCGGGGAGGGACAGGGCTGTGCAGCACTCGTGTGGTTTGTTTTGGTTCGAAATGTTTGCTCTGAACTCATTTTTCATTTGCCACTTTCTCTCTGAGTGGACAACAAAGCAGAGAAATGCCAGGGTGTGCACACTGGATTTTAAAGATAAGAAAATGAAGAAATGCTTCACAATTGTACTAGGTATACAGAAGGTTTGTTATGATATATATTAAGTAATTTACATGCATTTTCCAACCAATGTCCAGCAAAAAGGGGTTATTGGTAGGACTGCGTAAACCGCCAGCGCCCCAAAACACCTTAAAAAATGATGCAGATATAGAATCACAGATGTGCCAAAACACACGCAAACTTGACGAAACTTGAGCAGCGTTTACTAAAACACAACGGAAACACAGCCTTTTTATTTTAAATTCTGAGCCTTAGAGATGTCCATTCCCGGTAAAGTACCCTCTCACCAATTTGCATAGATTTGTCTCCATTAAAGTGGAATAATTGATTACACATCTCCTTTTGTGGAATAGAGCAATGTGCAATTCCCAATAAATAAAACATTCCACACATAGCATAAACATGAAAGAATTTTAAAGATGAATAAATCGTAAGAAAATAACCAAACCACCACTTGATTTTACAGTTCGGTGTACAAAGTTCAAAGTAATTGAACATTATTAATTTGAAAACAGAAATAAGCATGCTGATCATAAATAATGATAACATAATTGATAAACATTAATACAAATTACTTTCTATTACTCCGTTTTGATCCTCTAACTTATAGCATCTTATTCTGGCCAGTTAGTGTTATTTGCCTCATTATGAGGATGGTTTAAATAATTCATATCCTTTGCTCTCCAATAAATAGCACTGGAAAAAACAGAATGTGTAGGTTTCACAGTGACAAATTAGAACCAATTATATTGTGAATATATAGTATTCGGCATCAAGTTATTATTGTTACTTTTTATAATGAAATATTTTCTATAAATCTAGCATGCAGTACAGTCTGTGTCCCATGTGTTCCTCTAACACATGGCTGGGTGTTGCTACCCATAATCTTTTAAATAAGTAAGCAAATGGTCAAACTTCCTGTCTATGAACAGTAACGATGGCTACATAACACAACAGGCCCGAGTGCTTTTTCTTGCTGACAGCCACTCACGCTGGAAATGATTAACTTCCATAGATGGGAAGTGACATTCAACACATAGGCTTTAAACTAACAGGGGATCTTTCTGCACAGCTTGACTAATATCCAAAACATCAACAGCTAATATCTGATTACAAATGTATCAAATAAGTGGATGGAAAAAAGGAGGGGGAAAGCCAATTTGTTGAATATATGTAGCCCCTGATGCCAAATGCAAACTGTTAACAGAGAAAATAGAAAATAAATTAATTCCACTGAGTAATTTTTTATTCAGTTTTAACTCGGGGAGTTTCTTTGATCTGGGTAATTTTGATCATGTAGTGGTTTAATCATAAAATAAGCCCTCGTTTTCTTACACAGCCTTTGGTGCTATACTTAATCTATCAAAAGATGATTTGAAGCTATTGTTCGGAGCTGTAGCCACATAAATACTATGTATTTACTCGGCTTGCATTGAACTTAATGTTTGCCAGATAAAATAGCAGTTCATGAACCTTAAGTGTAATGGATATCAGTGGTGAAATTCCTCTACATGCTCTTCCCCCGGGAGGATACTTTGTCACGTTGGTTTAAAGTTCTTCCCATGAAACCAGGCAGCAAAGGTCGAGCCCCATCTTTCTGACATCATTATTTCCTCGCATATCTGGAGCAGAAGGGGTTACATGTTGGATTACAGGAGGGGGGGAGGTCCTTTGCTCGGGGTGGGACCGCAGAGGATACCCGGCTTCATTTTCCCATGTTCTCCCCGGCCAATGAAAACACTGGAAAATGGCACGTTCCCATCAGCTAAACCGGGTGACACTGTGACCCCAAGAAAAGCGTGAGTAAATACCAAAGGCCAAGAGGGGGCGGAGGTGGTTGTGGTGGTGGTGGGTGGGGGGGGAGTTAAAGGGCTCTGAAATCTCACAAACCTGCCCTATTGTGGATGTTGGAGCGGCACCTACCAGCCACCTGTGATTCATTTAGGTTAAATCCTTCATTAGCCTTTAAAAGCTCATTTATTTTCATTTTCTAATCCCCGCTGTATTGCTTTTCTGCTTCTATTTACCTGTCAGATGCAATTTAATCCTTAAGAGGGTGGCCCTGGTTCAAAACCTGCAGGTGATACACGCTTTTATCATTCTTTTTTGTTATTTCTCCGCACCACAAATGCTGTTTTGTCTATGAATTGATTTATACAAACACAGCTGATATTTAAAAAAAAAAAATTCAGGTCACAGTAAGGTGACATACCGGTATCGTTTCTATGAAACCAAAATTGTGATAGCGTCATTTGTGGGTGACAACATGTCATAGTGTTTGTGTGATTTCTGTGAGTAGGCCTATGTTTATTTCAACCATTTGTTTTTTTCCCTGACACAGTACCCACTGTAGCAAATAGCCAAATAAGATGTTATAGCATTCATGATTGCGGGTCTGACAAGACCAAAATGACATCCAGATGTTTCCAATTACGCAGCCCCAGCCTTTGGTTTGTTTGTGTTACTACAGCAATGTTGTAATCCTCCTAGTGTAAAAGCACATAGAAACTGATGACTGTTCCCGGGTAGTAAATCTAAATGGGATGGATGTAATCTCATTCAGATGCTGCAGTAAGTGTTTCCGTAGGTGTCAGTAATATTGGATAATGCCAATTTATAGTTTATGTGGAGGCCATGGCCCTACATTTAACAAGGTTGAAAAGCTTATTACGCTAACTCAATAATTTGTGTTTAAACTCAGCCATGTTATAAAGGATGCATGTTCGGGATTTTTTTCATGCCATTCGTTTTGAATTTTTAACCCCCTAATAGTACTGCATCAAGTGTGTTGTTTGTTTTCTTTCATACGGAACACTCCAACAATTCAAACTGCACTTCAAAATGCTTTCCTTTTCTCCAGCCTATTCTCCATTATTCATAAAAACTGTAAATAATATTTTGAACAAGGCATTTGTAAACAGTCCACGCAACACAGACAGAATATTCAGCATCCCTATAACAAGCAGTATATAGAGGTTATTTGAGGACCGGAAAACATCCCACGCCAAATAGTACAAACACTTAAATGTACTTTCAAAACCATTTCTATTTTTCAAAAGAAGATAATACCTAATGTGCACATTTAGGGAAACAATGGCTAAGCTTCAGGACTGAGGGTGGGTGGAAGTAGCCTAGGAACATCATGGATATGAGGCATTGTTTTCCCTCCTTTTGAAATCCCACATAGCATTAAATATCAATTAGTTATTTAGGCTGCCTAACTTCTACAAAATTCATCCGGTGGGGACCAAATGCGCTTTACATTTGGCATTCTTTTTGAAAAGTGGAAGTTAGCAAGCTAGGCTAACGAAGTTCATTTAGCACTTGGTTATCAAAGCTTGCTTATCTAACATGTAGGCTGCCTGTAACTTCTACAAAATGAATCCAGTGGAGACCGAATGCGTTTAAAATGTTGCATTCCTTTTGAAAAGGACAATGGAAGCTAGCAAGCTAGGCTAACAAACTGCCATTTAGCACTTATTAAAGCTTGCTAAGGTAACATTGTTTATGTTATCTCAATACCTGCTAAGTCACACACATTAAAAACATTTCAGTTTGACCTGAAATGATCCCCTTTCTAAAACACCTCCGCCTGGATTGCTTTGCCAAAGGTTATGTTGACCTTAAACTCCCCGTGAAGGCGGGTCGCAGTAAACACGTGCGGGGAACTCATGGAAGGCGTATCCTCCCAGAGAACAGGGGCTTCCTCTGGAGCTGCAAGCAGGACGGAGTGTTCTCCGGAAAGAAAAAAATGTTCTTGGCAATGAGTCAGACCTCTTCAAAAACCATAGGGGGATATCCCTGCTCAGACTCCTACACATGATCACACCCTGAAAGAATGAAGGAGGGATGTGTGCGTGTTTGTGTGTGTCTGAGAGTACACACGTAGGCATATGTGACTGTGTTCACGTATCTGATTCACAAATGCTTCCAGACTTTTCCGAGTTCAGCATGGTTTGGCTCAAACTTGTCAACTTTCATACTTTTCCTGTCATCCTTGAGCTGTTTGCCCGAATAAATTTAAAAGCTTTCTACTAATGCAAGGAACAATTAAGTTATCAAATGGACACAACCATTATGTAAAAGGCGGGTTATATTGCCAACAATTTGAACACTGTCTGCTTCCTGGAAGTGCAGACGAAATGTCAGGGGCACAATATTTCAAGGCTATTAACTTGAGTGCTTTTTTATTCAGTCTCATTATTTTTTAAACAGCATAGGAAGTCACGGAAATGTAATATTAATTTTTACATGGCTTTCATTTTCATTCCTATGGAGCTGTTTAAAATTCAGGGAAAGCAGGGCGGGCAGCATGCATGTTTTATTCTATACGCATCAAGTCAAAGTCAAATCTAAGCTTGCTTTGGCGGGGAAATAAAGATGTTGGGTGTTTGAAGAAGGGGAAGTCATCTTGTATTCTGCGGTAAATTATGTGACAATGGACACCATGTTGGAGTGGATCTGACAACACAGGGGTGTGTGTGCATTAAACCAGGGAGATTTCTTTGGGAAAACACACGTCTACCTACAAGCATGCATTAAAGCCACCTTTCTAGGTATTTATATTCACAGGTATACACATATAAACATAGTAAATATTCTGCCAATTCAACATCAGTGCCTAGAGAAAGTATTAGCTAAAGGAGGAAGAAAAATGGACTGCCAAAAACCGAGTGAGGGAGAGTTATTTCATTAAATCTTTATTTTTGCAATTTCAAAAAACTAGATAAGGCCAATTTTGATCTACGAGAGCTCCCTAATTTAAGCCCTAATGAGAATCTTTCAAATGTGGGGAGCCTTATCTTGAAAAATGGCTGGAGACCATTAATAGTTTATAGGTTGAGTTAATGATAGAGATGACTCCTAATTGAGCTCTACAGAGCTTTACGATCCGGTGGTCCTTTTCACCGGCTCCAGGAATCTCTCATTATTTAAGATTCTGTACAAAAATAAAAGTTAGTCATAAATAATTTGGGCTTTTTTTTTTAGGGGAAAATTCTAGAAGATTCCCAAAAAAGGTCCAGCTCAACTTTCACAAAGATCCAGCTCAACTTTCACAAATCATAATATTTCAAAATAGAAGAAAGAGTGAAGAAACAAATATATATGTATTTAGTTCATTCCAACTTAATTATGCTACTGTAACATAAGAAGACAGTAAATGACCTAAGAATAAAAAGTCTGCCCACTCAGTCTTCTCTGTTATGATACAGTAACCATGGAGATTTAATCACAACTTGAGCATGTCTTCCCTTCTTCATTTGGACTTTTGTTATTTAGCAACTGACCGGACGTTTATGCTTTCCACTGAGCCTGCATTTACTCTCACATATGCACACAGAGAGTTACCGTTGAAGCTTATAAATAGCCATGGCCATATCACGTCATCGGCCTGTTGCTGTGTTTACTGCCAACCAGCCAGTACAGTAAACACCAGGTCACCATGGCAGCAGTCTGAACGGCTGACAAAACAGGGGAAACAGGAAGGGATTCCCTTTCAGTCCAATGACGGCCCGCGGTGTCACATGGATTCCCATCAACCTTTCCCTGGCACGGTCGTGGGCTTCCCCCATCTTGATAAAACGCGCCAACTGGTCGGCGGTGAAACCCCCCCAAAACATGTGGAGGCTCTAATTACCATGCCAAAGCTCAAGAAAAACCACAAAATGGGGCTCTATGGCTGTGTGCTTTTATGGCGCTAACAGGACGATGTGGTTTCAATGTTGAGAAATGTGCTCAATTATTAACGATTTGTGATTTACGGGCGTTAAGATTACAAATGTGACTTCTAAAGAGGGGAAATATAGAGAGCTAAATATATGCTCTCAAGTCAGACTCCAGCTCTCAGACTGAGGGCAGATTTCCAACATGGCAGATGGTGACTGTGTGTCAGTCAGTGGAGAGGAAGAGCTGAGCTTAAACTGAAGAGGAAGCCAGTGTGTGTTGTTGTGCTTGGATCCTACACAGCATTTCATCGCTGGAATGGTGTATAAATGAAATTCAAACACCCCCCTAACAAGCTCTCACTTTCAGCGCTGCTTGTTTTGCGGCCACTGACTCACCCAAGGCGATTCGGAGTGATGAGCGGGAAACAAATTGCAGCTAACACATTGTTAGATGTCAAAACAGAGTTGCCCCGTTGCCCATCATTTGTTTAGGGAATTATAAACATTCTTCCTCTGTTACTAGCTTTTCTATTTTGGGGAGGAAAATAAAAACCTCAGCGGACCCTGTGTAGATGAGGGAGGAGATAGAGGCATAAATAGACTTCCTGTTTGAACTTCAAATAAACACAGCGCACAATATCACCCAGGGTTTCCTAATAGGGTGGATAGATCCGGTTCTGCAAAAGTGACATTTTGACTTGGCAGGGCTGTACATTTATGCTTGGCAGTTGCATTTGACAAGAGTGCAAAGGATTTGACATGTACTTGACTGCCCTAAACAGTCTACAGTTGAAAGTGTAATATAATGCCTACTTTCCACACAGTCTTCATTTCCAGCCTGCACATTTTGGCGAGATACTTAAAATTCCAGAAATTAACATTGTTTTGTGTAACTTCAGTGCTCAGCAGTTCCGCCAGGATGCATATCTGAGCAGGGATCCCCAGCGGGAAACACATTCACCCAAACCTCGCTCAGATCAGTTGGTGAAACCCGCCGCAGCTGCCGCAACCGAGGGAATTCCTCTCAGAAATGTTTGCTTTTTTGTTCTAGTGAGGAAATGAGGGTGAGAGAGGCGGAGGGAAGTAGAGGGGGGGGTTTTGCTGAAATTGAATCACCATGGTAACTTCAATAACATTTCTCTTCCCCTTCCTCCCGCTCTCGCTCACACACGAGAGGAAATGAGTTTCAAAACGGAGAAGGCGCTTCATTTGTTTTTGACGCCTGCCAGGCAACAGAGACATCATTGACTTGATAAGGACTTAGTGACAGTTTTACTCCCCTGCTTCATATTACAGCACAGGAAGGCTATAATGCTAATGGTTCACAGCTCCTTGTTGCAAGCAATAGAAGAACATTATTGAAGTATATTTATGCACACACTAACCTAATGTAAATTCCACTTGCTCTCTTTCTCTGCAGTTTTGCCTAGAGAAGCATCCTGGGAATCTGCAGATGCTGTCAGTAGCCGGAGGGCCACATTTGACAGGAATGTGGCTGCAGCAGGAAGACCTGCTTTAGGAGACTCTGCAGAGGAGTCATGTACGGGTGAGGATCTGCAGATCTCACTGCTGAAAACAGAGAGAAAAATAACCACTGTATGTACAATAAATCTTGTTCCTGTCAAATGTGCGGTTACTTTTTGCTCCTGTTCTATTAGCTTATTATTTTACGGCCTCCAAATTCGGCCGTTTCTCTGCCGTGGCACCGAATGGCAGCCAGACAAAGCAAGTGACTAGCTTTTCAGGAAAATCGAACAGCTAGCAATAACCTTTTGGTTTATGGTTTATATAAGGACGTAAAATTGTTTGGCTTTTTTTAATTGCCTGTACTTCGAGGTTTCTTTTAAGTTTGTGTCTTCATGGTTGATTGCTCTTATTGAAAGTGGCTTTGTAAGAAATGTCGTATTTCCTGGTAATCAAGTTGGAAGAAAAGTTCATATTCGACTTGTGGCTAGAAATAATGCAAACTAACCCAACTCAAAATGACCTGGTTGAATGTTTATTATTAATAAAAATACAACCTTAAGGACATGCCATGTTTTCAGTTTTATTTGACGTGGCCTTAACATGGTGCAAAGTAAGCCAGCCAAAAGCAGACACATGTCATCACGCATATCCCATGTCCTCAGCTACAACACATGTCTGGTGTTTCAATAAACCATATAGGAGACAACAGGCAGCTGTAAATGACATGTTTGTCTGAGGCCCTCCACTGTGCAACACCTTCAGGATTCGTCATGGTCAGCTCCCCATGTCCCCAGCCCCCAGCCCCCAATGTGCCACTGGACAGTTAAGCCTAAAGATACCTGACACCACATGTTTCCCTGTGCAGTAATGACTGCTCCTAGCGCAGCTTTTATGGCAGCTGGCCTCTGGAGGCTCAGTGATCAGGGACATGTCCAGGCCTCAATTAGAGCTGCTGGAAGAAGCCTTACTGGAAGCAGCTTTTCGCACGATTATCACCTCTCTGGTGCTGAATGCATTCACTTTGTGCTGCAATATTAAACAAAAAATGCATGTGGGCTGCAGTTTGACATTTTACAACGAAATCCAGGAGGAGCACTGAGAAGAAAGAAGCTATGGGGGTAAAATGTATGAGCAGGAGGAGACGAGCAGTGGTGTGAGGACAGCGAGCAAAAGAAGAGAGAAAACTGAGACAAGCAGAATAAGGAGATGAAGACAGAGAGAGGGAGAAATGAGGAAGACCAAAGGCATGTGGAGTTCACCATCACTTTGCTTGGCTGCACTGTGATTAAAGCAAAGGGCCCCTGGAGAGAGAGGCGGCTCTAGGCCTGCCCAGTCAGTTCTCTCGCTCCCTTGATCTCCTGCGTGTCGCCCACAGAAACATACCGCCAAACCTTCAGGAAGGGCTCCCTTTTATTGCACCGGGTCCCCCATCGGCTCGTAAGAATCTGCAGAACAAGCACAGATTGTCATGGCACGAGCTCATCTCAATTTAGAGGAAGGAAGTCTGCCTTGGATGAGCCGCTGCCTCCATCCCGAAGAAGTTTTTTGATGTTTTAATGAAGACATCTCGTGCATTTCTGAAGGGTTCTTGTTACGCACCAACCTCCGAGATTAGGTAAAAAGAGAATTTTTGGCAAGTGATTTTCCCGAAAGTTTCTCCTTTAAAAAAAGGCAGGAAAGTGAAAATGAGCCTACTAAACCTTCATTAATCCCCTAAGGGGGCTCTACCCTCATTTGAATGAAAGTGCCTATTCTTTTAGAAAAATTGATAATCAGAACCTTGCAGACTGGGAGATAGGAAAGAAGAGGTGGGAAATGAAAATGTCACTCTCAATCTTAATTAAATGCGCAATTCAGTGGCGGTGGGCTGATCAGTCCGTCATGGGCCCGGTCCCTCCCTTGACCTTTGTTCTTCTGGTCAAGTGACCTTCACTCCCTGTCTGTGGAGCGTCTGACAAGGAAGGAAAGCGCCTGAGGGGGGTGAGGGAAGAAAGGCCGTGACATTACACACATTCATAAGGCGCTGCAGCCGGGATAATTACACCGATACTCACTTAACATGCATTGCAGGCATGCCTATCGTTTATCAGCTGCATGACCTCTAGCGAAGGATCTCTTCCTCTGATCTGTTTAATTATTCCAGGTTTTTCTTTTCTTTTCTTCCCCTCCTCCATTAATAGCAGACGGAAAAACCTTTTGTGTGTGTGTGATCTAAAACAAATGAAATTGTAAACATCACAGCTGGCTGGGAGGGGGGGGGAAGTTATTCAGTGATGTTTTATGCTATATTTAAATGAATTCCAGTTGGCCCACAGCTATTTTGTATTACTTCTTCTCCTTAAATACACTTATGCTTCTTTTTCAGTTTGCAAGCCTGTGGCCGATTAAAGCTCAATGGGGGGTTTATTGGTGTCACTCTACATTTGTCGGATGTGGGTTTAAGTGAGTACTACAAAATCTGGTTTCGATAGCTTGTTGCACAAGAGCGGTCTCTGTCCAAACAACTGGTTCTATTTAATGACTGTTTGTCCAGAAATTTGAATAGACCACAGTTCTGGTTGGCTTAGAATGGTCTGAATTAGTGATCCTTTCAGTTTCATTGTTGACTTTTAGCCCTTTGAAGCTTTCCGGACAACTATACCCATTGATTTAATTGAGATTGTTGGTCCTGTGTAGTGTGGGAACATTTGATTTGTGGAAATAAGTGACACCCTTCACAGAGGCACTTCACGATAACAATAAAAATATGCCGATGTTAGGCAGTTTTCACATTTATCATGTTCACCAGTTTAACATGTTAGCACAAGGTACAACTGAAGTTAATGGTCAGTAGTAATTATCCTAAGTATCTGACAAACTAAAGTGTTGAACTAATGATACTACCATGTCAAATGTCAGGGGGTGATCCTCTGGGGACCATGAATGGGAATGTTTCAAGGCAACCCCAAAAATGTAAACCCCATGATGACACTAAAGGAGTAGTCAGACGATTAGAAAATTGTAACGAAACATCATCTGGATCCAAGAATGTCTGTTTGAAATTTCCCGGCAGTGCGTTCATCCGTTGTTGAGATTTTTCAGTTTATTCCAAAGTGGTGACCCAGCCGAAACCCACAGAGCTAAAAAACATTGTGACACTGAACGCGCTAGGTGCATCCATCTCAACCACCTCTCTGCAGCAAGACTAGAATGTGTTGTGTAACTTGGTCGAGTGGTGAACAAATGTGTCTTTACTGACATTTAAAGTGATTCTCACTCCTGGCAGCAGTGGAGAGTGCAAGGAACCAGCCAAACAGTGTGAAAGGGAGAACTGTATGTAATATAATATGTGCCATAAACCTGCAGCTTGATATTTCTGGGTCACTTATCTTCAGGGAGCCACTCGCACTGTTCTAACCTGTCAGCTTATTATGTAACACACTGGCCTAGTTTACCCTATAGACTGTCTGTAATTTTCCGCTCGGCCTGCGTACTCCATGGGTTACGTATGAATGCAGGTGAAACTGACAGGATTTGAAGCAGACATTTCTCAGTTGAAGGGCTCAGGATGAGGATGAAACAGCATAAAGAAAAGTCGAGCTAACAGTGTTAGAGCCTAACTGTCCATTGCCTGGCAGCTTTCACTGTATTTTTTGAACTACTTTATAGAAGGGCTTATGTATACAGGCGTCTGGTTGACAAGTAGGACACAAAGAACAGCTCAAGCTAAAGCCAAGAAAGCAGAAGTGTTGCCGAGAAGCGTGACTATAGACGCTCTTCATCTTCTTACCAACAGGCCTCAGTGCAGATCATCTGGCTGCTTTGAGGGTTAAAGTACCGTTACAGTGGTTTAGCATGATTTCTGCGCGGATCAGAAGTACTTTATATCACAGCTTGACATACTGTGTTTAAGAGAGTTTGAATATGTTTTTCACCGCATTCCTTTATTCCTAGTCATTTGTCTTATTCGAAACAGCATTACCATGCAACAGTAATCACCATAAATCAATCAACAAACAGGAAATGTAATGTTGCCAGGGTGACAGTGAGTATTTTCTTTTACAACACAGTGATTTATTTATTTATAGTGAGTGCAAGTCATGCTGCATGTGCTATGCAGTAGTTCCTGTTCGCGGTGGGACCATAAGTGTGCAGGCGGATTACTTTTGATGCTGCAAGAAAATAATAATTTGCTGAGTTTAATGTAGGAGTGAATGTCAGGAGCTGTTTTAAAATATGAACGGATGGTTATGCTCCATCCCCTTATGTCTAATAAAAGCAAAAACATCCAGAGTTGAGAAAGACACTCTGAACCTGTTATTTGTATATCCTCAGGCACATTAGTGGAGAATTGGTCTGTATGCTTTCAGGCACTTTCTCCCCTTGTAAATGATACGTTTTTATACAAGTGCTTGACTACTTGCAGACCGAAGAGACAGAAAGGATGGGCATCTGACATTTGAAGCATAAAGCAGCATTAATGACATGTTGTACGCTTCAGATTGCACTGGTTAAATCTCTTTTTGCAGTTTTAACCATGGCAGCAGCCAAGCAAACACACTAAAGCGTGGTTCTTCTTGTAAAGTAGATCTTTAAAAGAACACTACTTCCATCACTTAAAACCCACCTGCTTCGTCTGCACCATGGCCATTAAACCTAACACGACAAGATTTAGTGGGGTTTTCGCTCATTTGAAACTATTGCAGAGGCATTTAAAATAGATTATGTAGCACCTGCATCTTTCTAGCTGTTCTGAATTTGTATCTTCCTGGGTTTTTTTATTGAAAAAAATCAGCTAAATTAATTGAATGTAATATAGAACTTTGATCACTTGCCACTGGTTAATCAGTTGAGATAGGAAGAATTATTGTAAAAACTGAATTCATGGTTGGGGTTAAAAACTTAAAATAATCCCTTTAAGTCATTACCTAAAGGAGAGAGAAAGTCTTTCATATCCCTAATGGAAAGGTAACTTCACCCTGGGAGTAAACTCTAGATACAGCTCTGAGAGTAAACTACATTTTAGCCTATAGCCCCGGGGAAGCCATTAAACACACATTCTGGCACATGGATATTAAAAAAGTGAAAAATGACGCCATCTCAGAGACATGTGAGAGAGCTAGAGCCTCTGTCATGTTTATCATATCCATCTCTAACTCTGTCTCATACGGCAGGATGGATTCACCTTTTTGGCGAGATGCTTAATTGATAAGAAAAAGATGAAGGTGTGAGTGGAAGGAGCTGGGGAAATGAAATCAAAATGGGGATAAAGAAGGGTTGGAAAGGGGGTGAAAAAAAAGTAAATATTTGCAGCTCTCTATAAATCACAAAACCAGCGTGAAAAGCCATCCATCACAGCGGGAAAAGGCCTCGTTGGGGTTGAAAGGTCAAAGGGCTGAGTTATGTTAGAAGGTCTCTCCACTCCCGGGGGACACATTTGACCGGTCCCTCGAGTGAGACGAGGGTAAGCCATCGCTTTTCTTCACCAGAACTCGACCCTAGCGTTTCCAGTCTGTTGCTATTGACCATATACCCGGAATAAAAGGTTGAGAGCAAATGGCCCCAGCGTAACCCCTCGGCTCTTCTCCATCCTTCATCCTGACTGATAGCTCTCTCCGCCACATCAAGACTTTTAATCCACGCTCACTCTACTCCCTCACTTATATGTCAAAGTGAAGAAGTTGTGCTATGGCACTTTCCTGGTTCTTCACAGCTCCTTGGTCAATATTTCTCATCAGGTTGGGGGAAGACAAATGACCTCCAGAGCATTGACCTTGCCGTGGTTATTGGCAAGAGGAGACAATCTAAGGATTATAAAGTCCCTGAAGTTCAATTTCTGCCCACGGTTTCACAGGCTGCCATTAAATATATCAATTTTACTGCCATTTAATTAGATCATTACTACATTCCTAGAAGCATTCCCAAAATTGATGTCCTTGTGTAATGATTGAAATTATGTAGCAGGCACTTTAGAACATTTACAAAATTTGTAAATCATACAAACCGTGTTAACACAAGCTGGCATGTAAGGGGTGATTTTAGAATTAATGAGCCTTTAAATTTTAATTCGAAATGTGATCCTAATCTCCCCAAGAAGCGCTATCCGGGAGTGTAACACGGCGTGAACGCAGCGAGAGATAGTGGTGAAGAAGCAGAGGCGGCGTGACACAATCCACATGAAGCTATACCCAGGAAAGTATGAAGCAGAGAGGAGGTTTTAATGAAGCTCTAATGAACACCCCCCCCCCTAACTTTTTTTTTTACATGAGTATATCTGGCCTTGAATTTTCATGCGTGATGATACTGTAACCACATCAGAGAGAGCTCTTCTTTAAGGATTCCTCCCCGTGTCAGAAGCCTCCTCCCCTCCTCCGCAGGGCCGACAGTCTGGGGGGGGGGGAGGTGGGGGTGTAGGGGGCAGGTTGTGCTTAATCAGCATTTCGAAGCCGCCCCACTGTCAATTATCCGAGGGCCGCGCTCCCTCCAGTCTGCACACAGGTCAAAGTGTAGAACGTCTGGCGATGACATCACCCTCCCAGGGAGTCTGTGACACAGATGGAGGAGGAGAGCAACACAAAGAGCGCTTGATTTCAACATCTTGTATTTTTCTATTTTTCTGATCGCTTTGCTGCAAAAATACTCAACACTGTCTGTTTACCATAAAGCAGCGTCTGGGGGTCCGACGGTCACCCTGGGAGGCATTCATGTGTAGAATACAATTTAAAATTCCATCACTCAGTTCCAAGGTATTTTTTTTATATCTTTTCCATTAGCTCCAGATGTCATATGAATACCATATGTAAAATTGTTTTGCATTTGTTATGCACACAGAGGGGACAATCTGTATGCTTTGCTGGCAGACTGTAGCATAATTCACTACTCACCCCATTGACTACTGAATATGAAACATGCGTTCGGTATCAAGCCACTTCTGTCACTGGGCCAGTGGAGTGGAGCTGGCACGCCTGAGTTTTCTCGGGACTTGTAAAGAGACAGACGTTATGTCTTCAGACAGAGATATTAAGGCAGTAGATCTCATACATTACAGTCAAGGGAGTGGTAGGACTGCTTGGTAATTTCCATGCAAGCGCCTCGTGGTTTCCCACCGTTTTCAGCAGCTCCTGGAGAGATAATCTTATTCTATAGGTCTGCTGTGTAGCAACTTCACTTTTGGACGCATTCCAAAAATATTTTGCTCATTAAAAGTCAGATGTGAGGAAAGCCAGACAGTCTAGCAGCTCTGAGAAAAATCCTCCCAATCTCATTCTGTGAACGTGGGTATGACATAAGATAGGGATCTTGGGCTTCCACTGGGCAGGTTGAGATTTAGTTTTACAAACAGTGCAGCTCTGCAGGTAAGACCTTGTATTATCGGTTAAGTTAAACTTCAATCGAATCACATATCCACAGTTCTGGTGAAATTCGAAGGAAAAATCTACAAAAATGGCTGTCACATGTTCTTCATTAATAGACTATTATAATATTTATGATCTTGTACATTTTGTCAGGTTACTTTTACTCAGATGTGGGCATAGAACACTGTTCAAATCAGCCAGTGAGCACTCTGTTTTTATAAAACAACTTGCTTTACAGGTCTGACCCATCTCCAGGTTAATCATCCTCACAGGTTAGACATTTTGTACGCATCTTAAACCACTGTGTTGAAAAAGCGTGAATTTCCCCATAATGGCCTACCCGATTGCAATACATTCGTGGTAACACTTTCTTTTTATAGGTCTATATTTAATATTTAAAAGTACTACCCAGAAAGATTTTTTACTTACAACAAGAAAAATAGAGACAACGGTCTGAGGCTGTAATTATAGTTACATTTTTTATTAAATACAAATTGACTTCCTTGGCCAATCAAATATGGGCAAGTCCACATTTCTGATATATTTCTTAATAATGTAAACCGCATTTGACCTCCAGCGTGGTGAAAAAAAGGGGACATTTCTGAGAATAGGGTCAAACTTTAGGAGCACAACAATTATAGGATACAGGATACTTGCTTTAGGTTACAGTGACTATTTACAAGTTGACATTGCTGTGCTTCTTTACCTCCTGTGCACTGGTTTGCTGTTAAATAATCTGTCACACTCACGTTTATCTTAAATGTAACTTCCCTTATTCATCATCTTACCATTACCTGTAGGAATATGCCCTTTGCAATGTTTAACGCAGACCTACTTTTGGTCTTAACGCCCACCTAGTCAGAAGAAAAAAAAACAGTTTAATGTTTAACTCAAGCAGCCAACAAGTTTCTTCCCTCAGTATATCTCTCTTGTCTATTCATTTATTCACCATTTATCATTTTTCAGCTTTCGCCAGTATACGTCTGTTTTTGCTTTTATAATGTAACACATTCCTCCTTCCTACCATCAGAAGACATTTCATCCAACAAGTTAAACTTTTACTACAAGTGATGAAATTCAGATATGCTCCCATAAAATCTCCTCGTTGGTGCCTAGTAAGAAATAAAAGATCTCAATGACACATAAGACCATTTATTTAGCATAAATCTAGCTTAGCCTCCAAATGTGCAGCCAAACCTGGGCACATCACGGCACCAACCACATGATGTATGGATCACAAACTGTATTTACCATCTAAATTGCTTCTCCACAATGCCAAGATGATGACAAAGATTAATCGGCTAAAGAGACCCACCTTCAATATGGTGGCACATCTCGGGCCACACATTTCCAACTTAAAGGCAACATTTGTATTCCTGAGGAGCATCTTCTCTCGCCTGCTTTATGATATTACCGCCAGGAGACTGCGAGCAGAAGCCTCGTCTCCATGTGTGGGGTCCAATTCAACCATCATCCATTTCCCCCACTATCTTTTTATCATTACACACTCTAATAAATGTGCTGTGTGCTGTGTGATGCTGCATCATACATCAGACAAAGTGACCTGGGTCAGTGCATTGCCAACCACCAAGGTTACCCTCTCTTCCTCTCACTTCCACCCGCTGTTACAATGAAAGGGATAGCATTTTTCATCTTTTGTCAGTTGGAAATATTCTCTGACAAAGTAATAACCTCTTCCCTTTGAATGTCTAACAATGTGTCTTCTGAAGAATTTGACAAAGGTGTACAAGCCGCAGGGGTTGCGTCGTGGTTGTTTTGATCCGCCAGGTCGCCATTGACTGCTGCACTTCAATCGAAGCAGCAGGTAGTTCTTCCCACAGAAGCTGCTTTTATACGGGTTTCGAGAGGATTCTTTAGTCGCCCACATCAAACACAAATGGCATAATATCACAGCGTCGCGGTGCTCGACTGTGTGTGTGAAGGTATCGTCGTTGAGGTGCGCTGTGCAACCTGCACGCTCTCCTGCAGATGGAGGATTAAAGAACTTTCAAACTGGAGGCAAGCCAGTACATTTTGGTTTACCATAGCGCCTTGGCAGCGGAAAACACACACACACACACACACACACACACACACACACACACACACACACACACACACACACACACACACACACACACACACACACACACACACACACACACACACACACACACACACACACACACACACACACACACACACACACACACACACACACACACACTACACACAGCTGGTCATTTCAGTGTGAGATTGTGTGATTTTTCAACACATGCGATATGGGTTTGGCAGCGCATGTCCGGCTGTCTCCCAACGATCACTCATCTGAGGCGAGAAAATCAGCAGTGCCCTCAGAAACTCAACGCACTGATTGGAGCCAGATTGGAACAAGGCCTCCAAATCAAAGGGACATGCTCGGCTACATTGTTGAGGCGAAGTGTTCTACAGCCCGGGATTAACTATCCCGACAGTGGTCACAATGAAAGACCTCCCTATCTCTGTCTTTTAAAAGGGATGGCAAAGCTGAGACGATACATGAGAAAGTCCAGCGCAGACCAGCATTTAGACACCCCCCAACACCACTCAGCTCTAACAATGGAACCACAGAGGAAGAGCATTCAGCAGACTGCTTGATGTATGGCCGCTTTGAGATATGTGCACTTTCGCTTTTTAATCTGCCAGACATACTGCTGTTGACGGGAATGAATAGTCTGCTCGTGCGCCCTAACGTATGTGTGTGCATGTTAAAAGGTGGGGGTGCATCACTCCCATGGGAAAGGGTAATGACTATGCCACTAATAGAGAATCATTATAAACAACTTTAGCGGATCAAAGAAAAGATGTATTCATTGAAGTCCAGGGAAACAAAGGATGGCCAATACATCAGCGGGCGCCTTTCAACAACTGTCCTCGGAGCTCTCTGTGTCTCTCTGAGCGATGCAACATGATGTCTCCCGCAACCTTATAAATGTCCAAACCTGGGTTTAAGAGTGAGCTTGTTAACTTTTATAGATGTGTGTAGGATCAAGTCCAATAAATTACTATAAACTGTGTTTGCATCAGGTGTACCGAGCCTTACATGGAAAGATGGCAACCGTTAGATTTTACCGTTAGAAGACGCTGTTTATGGAAGCTGGGCATATGAAGGTCGAGCCTTTAATGTGACTTGGATACAAAGACCAATGAGATAAAGGATATGCTTAAGAGAAAGAATAAATAAGAGCTGAAATACAAAAATGAAGATGCGTACTGAAATGAAAATGTATTTTCGACGTATTGGTGGAAACAACATCCAAGCTTCCACATCTGGGTGGACTTCTTCCATGGCAACAGTTGAACGACATTTACTCACCATAGCTTCCATGGTGCGCATCAGACTGGAAAACACTTATATGTGTTTATTCCCCTTTTCCAAAAAAGCCAATACGAAATTAGATTTTGACCATTAGCCAGCAAGAAATCTTTCATTTTATACCATTCCCCTCCGAAGGTGGAAGCTAGTTAGCTAAACTCGCTAATGTTAGCACTGATTGGTGATATACGTCACACAGATATTGCCTCCTAACCCTTACCCTTTCCATATCAATTATTGACCAAAGAAGTACAACAGTCGCAACAAAGACAAAGGATTTATATACTGATTTCTCTTTTTACCTTTCTTTTGTTTTCATTTAGTGGGAATGCTGATACAGCATTCCAACTACTTGTTCTGCTACACACAAAATTCTTTATTATTATTATTCCGCCGAGTTATTCTGTCCGTCTTCTGCTCCCACATTCCACATCGCAGTAACTCCGTTCAAACATCAAAACGTTCAGCTCGGTCGGGAATCGATTGCTATTACTTCTCTCATTCATAAATTTCATAATTCCAGAGATATATCCCATAATTCATCAAATCTTTAACATGGAAATAAATGGAGAAACTCTTCAGACTTGACAAATCTTCATGCGACTTCAACTGCTAACTGTTCCTTCATACTTTCACTCAGAAACCTCATTCCAACTTTAAAATGTTACACATCTTTCTGACATTATTCATATTAAACAACTTTTAAATCAGATTCATACTTTTAGTATGAATCTGATTTATTAAACATTGTTCAGACCTTGGTAAAGAGGCCTTCTTCAGATTTTAACATTAGTGTGTATTGCGCAGCTCGTTAACGTTAGAGTGCGTGATGGCACAGCTAGAGTGGAGGACAGCTTGAAATTCGCCTTCATATATTTTTTTAAACCTGCCATAATTCCCAAACCCTACACTCCTGAGACATAATTTTTCATGAGAAACGTAGGAAAACATCTCGTAGCTTGAAAAATGAAAAAAAATCACCAAAGATAATTAAACAAAATGCCTCTTGAGGGCATAAAGTGACAAAAACGTTCAACATTTCTCCATTAAAGCCCATTGTAGATTCAGGCTGCTCTTTCCTCACAGCAGCAGTCAAAACACCTCCAGACTTCAGATGACAGTTAATGGTCCAGCCCTCAACATGTGCCATTAGCACATTTTCCTCAAAAGCTGTTGCCACAGTAACGCATCCCTTGCAATAAAACACGATATTGCTTTAACTCCTATGAAAATTGTCAAAAAGTGCTAAAACTTCACATGTGTGCTAACAGTCCAGCCGTGAAGACATCTACGGGACAGTTTTGAGTTTTTCAAATGCCGTTGCCATGGCAACACAATGCTCGCCATGAAACGAGGTTTTCTCATAACTTCAGTGAAAATGCTCCAAACGGCCCAAAACTTCACAGGTTTGGTAACGATGCAGCCATCAACATATCTAAGCGTATTATGGGGTGTCATCAAATACCGTTGCCATGGCGACAGATCATTCAACATCAAGTAAGTTCAATAGTTTGCAGTTCAAATATTCTTCTGCTTTTCCAAGCTTTTTTACTTTCTTTTCTTCTCTCATCACACATTCAAGCCCCCAGTGTTCATGTATCATTTCAATCTAAATTCTTCACTTTCTTCTTGCACATTACATTTCAGCATAGCAATTCAGCATCAACTTTTCAGCATAAAGCATTCCCACTAGCAATTTCTTCAGGAATTGCATTCTCTAGTTAATCTCTGTTTTGCTTTAATTGACCACCATTTTTCATTGTCCCCGCGACTTGAGTCTATCTCTGTCGTGATCATGATATCAAATCCTTGCTATACATCACTATTGAACAATGGTATTTGTGTGGCATTCTCATGTGTAACGGAAAAGTACAAAGATCTGTGATAAATGTTACCCTGTCAAGTGTTGATTTACAGGTCAGGTCTATGCATCTGTGCAAATTTGTGCCAGCCATGTTAAGTGTGTGAAAATGCCTGTGGTCATTTTTCATCTCTTAGATTAGTTTGTGTGGTTATATGTGTCTGTGTTTGTTGGATGTGCTTGCAGGAGTGTGAGAATATTTCCTTCTAACCCTTGGCAAGCTGATATCTATTTATTCACTTGTACCTTTTTAATCTTTGATTACCATGCGGCAGTTTTCCAAAATCCTCTAACGGTTGAGTGATTAAGTGTTATTATTTTCCTGTTGTGTCCTGTCCGAGCGCAGGGCTAACTGGAACCAATAACTGTTAATTACTTAATTATGGAGATAAGAAAATGGTCAGGAACCAAATTGGCAATGATTAATGCAAAGTCTGAAAACATTTTCTCTCTCTCAATGAAATTCAGGTTTAGATCATGCCGTGTCGATATACAGTAAACACATTCACACATTTTAACTTGTTGTTTTAACCTCGGATCTCTATCTCTGCTTTCAGAACACATCTCTTTTAGTCTTTTGTCTCTGCCCATTAACATTCAATTGAAAGTGGATGAATACCAACCTTAGATTCATCATGTTTTTTTTCTCCCTTTCTCTTCCCCTCATGAATTATGGAGCACCTCCCCCGGTACATTTAGTCGAGCCGCTAGTAAATTAAATGCAGTGTGCCGCCACGCCACACAGAAGCAAACGGGCCAAACCGGAATATATTGGGCTGCACTGTTGTGACCAACTCATTGATATACCCCCCCACCGTTTCCAGGCACCACCTCTCATAAAAAGCTACAAGATGGCATGTTTACTTAAATAAATCTTCTTTTATTCAAATATCATTTTAAAAAAAACAGCCCATACAATCCCCTATCAACAGTTTATTCTAAATGACTGATCATGAAGTAATTCAGGAATGATGTAAGCATGATAATAGCAGCGTAATTCAACACAGGCCATGGTGTAATGCAAAGTATTTGACCTGGAGGCAAAAGAGAAGTTATGACTGACTTTTAAATGCTATGCTTCAGACATGATATTCACCTCAGCTTGCGGTGCACAGGCCCCATATTTCTCTCCTGAAGCAGGCATGAATGGGGGTGCTGGCCTCCTTCTTGCCCCCTGATTTATAGTGCTATGGTAGTAAAATGGCAGACTAGGATAACACGGGTGGTAATAAATGACTATAAGACAGCGACTACCAGCTGTTAATGCTACTGCCATTAGACTGAAAAATGAAGGGTGCCAGTGATTTCGTCAGATTTATACGTTTTCTCTATTCCATGCATTAGTGCATGTCAAAGTAAAGTGACAATCCATACATGAGCATTAATCGTCAGCTGTGCAATTTGGCTACGGCCAAAATATTATGCAGGATATTTTGAATAAGCGATGTCTGTATTTATCAAGCATCTGAATCAATCACCAGGATTCATGTTCAAATGTGAGGATTAAAACACTCCTTAGTGTGTTTAAGTTATTAAAAAAGTTTGCTACACACAATTTCAGCAAAGAGAACGAATACTACTGTGAGAGTAAAAAGTGGGATTATTTTTCAAGAGTTTCATTAGTCTCACGTAATTACCTTTTTTTAGTAGCAAAGAGTAATGCAAGACAAGATAAGGAATTCAAATGTGAAATGGTAACTTGGAACATTTACACTTTATACACAGGCGTTTGATGATGTGTGATGATCCTTGCTTTTACTGATCTGTTTCATGTTTCTTTTTTGAAAGTATACTAACATTGTGTTATTGTTACTTTTAAATCGGTATTTTTCCATTTGTTTTCCTGTGCTGCCTTTGCCAATCTACACACCTTCCTCTGCATCAGCCTCGTTGTTCTCCCCAACCAATCAGCTCCTTCCTGTTCCCAGGGTTTCCCCGCCTTTTTTTGATTGTCTACCATGGCCTCATTAGTTTCACCTGTTGCGCAATCAGTCTTGCAGTCACTCTTGCAGTGCGTGTGCGTGTGCGTGTGCGTGTGCGTGTGCGTGTGCGTGTGCGTGTGCGTGTGCGTGTGTGAGAGAGAGAGTGAGGAATGTCCTTACTAGAGAAATTGCTTTAGGTCCTATTCCTAAAAGTAGGACCTGAACATATATTTTAACCAGTGAGGACAGGTTTTCTAAGACGCTTGATACATATTGGCCAAATTATATTTTTAAAACCAGCTCATAAAAGAAAAAGGAGTTTCATGACAAAAAACACAAAAGAAAGACATTCCGTATTAGCAAAATGGGGCATTTTTCCTTCGTTTCATCAGTGGCCTTGCGCACTAGTGGGTTGGGGAGAATAAAGAGGCACACGGCGATAAAGAAAAAAAGGATAGGACATGTAGGTTTGCTTTACATGGCCAAGGACAATTAGCAGCTTCATCGAGCATGGCCAACAAATACCATCCAGTCACCTCCCTCCTTCCTCATTTCCAGATGACTGGGCCCAAATTCTTATTCAGCGTTGCAGAGGACACCAAGGACCAATAGCTGTAAAGGGATGGGAAGAGCTGTAATTATGAAGGGATTGTCTCAAGTTCAATTGGCTTTGTACACACCATTTCATGCTAAACGGATATAAGAGGTGAATTACAAGTAGCCTCGTGACTAGACTGTGGGGAGAAAATCTCAGCTTCCTGATGTTAAGTTGGATGCGTAATTGAGTTGTGACTTAACTGCAGTGAAGTGCGAAAGTAGTCGTCATCTCCACGCTTTGTAACAGGCTGTGTTTATCTGAGTGCATCTGCATTTAAATCTGGGCAGCAACAGAGGAATCAGAGACACTTTGATGTTAGGGAAAACAAAGTCTACACTAATATCTGTCATGATGAATGAAAACAGGTTTTTTTTTCAAACAGGCTTTTCATGGTGGAGATGTTGCCCTGGAGTTGGTCAATCTGTATGCATTGATTAAGGCTGTCGATGATGGTGAAATAGGCTAGATAACATTTGCAAAAATGGTCTTTGAGAGATGACTATGAAAGCAGATGTTGGCCTTTCATCTCTGCATCTGCGTGAGCCCATTACCGAGTTTCTGGGAAAAATAATGACTGTGCCTTCCAGTATGATGAGCACTTTTTAAGTGGACCTCATTCTTCATGACCTATATCCATTGTCTTACCCTGTCAGCAGTGGCAATAGCACAGCCATTCATGTCCCATCTCAAATACAGAGTCAGGGATATTTTTTGCCATAAAGCACACATGCCACTTCAGACTTGATAGTGAATGTGTTCCTCCTATGAATTGTTGGATTTGCATGAATATTTATGGAATCTTAGTCGGAGTTACAGCATGTGAGGTAATTACATTACAGATAGAGGGGGTGGATGTGAGTCATGGCATATTTTACATTCTCATGTACAAATTGGCTATTGTAGTAGCTATATAAAAAAGCCTCTTTGAATTAATGGCTTTCAAATGAGCTTGGTAAGCAAAGAATGAGATTTACTTTGAACCAAGTTAACCATCTAGATGCTGCTGTATTTCAGTTTTTGGGGACACATTCCACTTTGTTTATGTTAAAAGGAAAGGTACATTCCTGTGCTACATTCTCATTTAATACCATCCTTTTGTGCAGGCTGACAGGATAATGTTGCATTTGTGTGGATCACTGCTGATGATACTCATACGAGGGGGAAATCATCACTGCAAACTTCCCTCTAATGCGCCCATTACTTTATAATGACGCCAAGTGTTCAATTTCACAGTGGTGGCATGAATTTGTAATTACCACATATAGATTTCCCAGTGTTTCCTGATTGCGGGAGAAACATACTGTATTCACTGCCGCCCCGGGTCCAATAGCCAGATGTGGAATAGTCTCCAGCTTGCCAGCAGCATCCCTCCCAAATGAGCCTCAGTCGGCTCCGATGGGAAGTGTTTTCCAGTTAGCTATCTTGCAGCGATCAATACTCCACCTCCTCCCATAATGTTCACAGAAACCCAAACTTCTAATGAGGGACTTTTGTAGCCATGTTCCCCAAGCCCCGTAATGCATGCGGTCAATATGAGAGGATCTGCTGGATGAACTCGAGAGGCAAGAGCGGGAGAGAAAGAGAAACAGGATGGCAGTGTTCAATAATAAGCACTAACAATCTGGCAGGCTGGACCTGACCCAGATACAGTTTACCTCAAACTGTCTCACTGTGCTATCTCCAAATGTGTATCTTGCTTGATAAAGGGCTCCGGTTTTCTTAATCCACGCTGAGGGATGAAGCACATTATGCCTTGCCCCATTTTGTCAAATCTAGATTCGATTTTTGCAAAGGTTAATGGCTACGCTTGCAAAAATCCAAGGCAAAATGTTTAGCATGGAGCCTTTCTGATCACAAATGGGCTAATATTTGTGATCCAAGTTTGGATGTTTCCTGATGACCTTTGTCAGAAAAGAGCTGATTAAACAGAAGGCGAAGTCGATGCGATAGGCAGACAATGCAGTTTTCAAAAGATGAAGGCCATCTCTATAACTCTTGTTACTGCGAAAACTTTCCACTGCATATCTGAAGCTTCCAACTGAATGGAAGGCTTTAGATTTAAATGCAGGTTAACCAAGTGTAATTTTAAAAGTGGCATTAAAATGCATTCCCTTCTTGGTGATAAAATGCATAGGTTATTTTATAGAAAACTAGACTGAGAATATACAGCCATGCTAGCAGCTCTGAGGCTAAACACAGTTGTGCTTTGGGCTAAATGCTATCATTAGCATGCCAACATTTTGACGATAAAAACACTAACATACTGATGATCGATGGGTTCAATGTTCATCATGGTCACTATTTAATGTCCAAAGTGTTGGACATTATCATTTTGACCTGATGGTGGCGCGAGATAAAGAAGTCATGGGACCTGTCAGTTTGATTTGACTGCAGACAAAAAACGTCTTTAGAAAATCCTTTGGTAAAAGAGTTATATCTTACCAATAAACATTTTCATCCCTCAAGCGACGCTGCTAGCGTAGGTAAAGGGAATTATTAAAAGGAGGTTACAATTGCTCAAATTCGAAGGTTTTGACTTCAACCTTTCTTGTTCTATAATTTAAATCACATTATGCTATTTAGAATAGAGTAGAATAAAAGCACAGTTGTTACTAGCTGCATCTCTAGCTGAACGTTAGCCGATTAATAAAATCAAAAGTGCACACTGTCGTCAACTAATAGAGATTAACTCAGTGCACCTCAGAGAGTGTCCTTTTCCACAGAATAAATGAGGAATTAACAGCTCCTTCAGACAAGGTTCCCCATCGTTGTAAATGTTAAGCTGAGTTTAATGCAGCCAGGTTGATACATTTTGCAGGTCTTAGCGTATTAAAAAGAGATTTAAATGAGCTTCGTTGATCAAACTGCTGGAAGCCTTTGTTCTCCAGCCCATGATTTATTCAGAGACACCGCACTCGGACCGTCACTATTTTCTCTCTGTCGTGTTTCGGGCGTGCGTTTGCCGGCATGGTTCATTTGTGTTGAGAAATGCCATCTGGCCCAGGCATCGAAAGCTCTGTCAGAAAGAGGAGAGAGGGAGGGGTTGGCCACAGGGGGGAAATAATATATCAATAGATAGGTGCAGCACCTATCTATTGACCTAAAAGGGCTTGAAATGGACCACAGGCAAATTAGAATGTTAGAAAATAATCTCTCCCCTCTTGGAAGAAACAATATCCAGGAAAATATCCAGATATATTCAATAGGCTGGTACATTCAAGATATACCTTTTTGTCTTCATGTTTTTGTCAGATTCATACACCAAATAATTGATAGCCGAATAAGGTGTAAAGGGGGGCTCTTGAGCAGCTATTGTAATGGTCCGTGCTCCAATTCAAGCCCTTCAACAACTCTTATTTGACACTATTACAGTACATCACTCTCCTGTCGCTTTTCAATGCAATAGACGATGTAAGGTAGCTCCTTTTTCTTCCTGTCTCTGTTATTACTCTTTGCTTGGCTGCCTGCCAATGGCTCGTGTAAACCACAGTTGTCCTTGCTGATGTACTTTGCTTTGTGGTGTACAAACAAAAGTGACAAATCCCCTCAAGTCCAAAAAGGGCCATTATCTACTGCTTCTTATGCGGCGCAGCATCCGTCTTTTTACGACCACATTATGTGTACTCACATGAAGCATGTTTGACTGTGGAGTGATGAATGGTATTCAATATGAAATAGATGTGCTGAAATGTGGCAAGGACAAACAATATAGCTGGTGCCTGCTATTGAAAATGTGAATCATTAATGTCAGGCTATGCTCATGCGGCATTACGATCCATCACATGTCCTATGGGACTCATTGATTATGAAAACAAGATTATTGGTAACGGAACAGCAATGTACACTATATTACGGCTAATTGCAGAAGCCATACTGTGACTGTGAAAGAGAATTGGGGTTGTACCGCTTCTAAGAGTTACATTTACAGTTCATTTGTTGAAACAGCGAAGTCAATGCCGTTTACATTTGAAGACCGCAGAGAGTATGTACCTTTGGCTGACATTGTGAACATGTCCAAAGGAAAATGAATTCAGGCAGTTGCTTACATTTCCATTTGTAAACAAAGAGCATAAATCATGTGAAAACGGAATGGTTAATTGCTTTTCAGCTAACTTGTATTCAGGAGAATTTGGTATAAAGAGAACTAAACCCCATGTCCTCAGGTCAAATTGCTATATTTGGAAATACATGTTTCTTTTGGAGATCAAGTCAGGCATATGAGAATCTTTTCCTTCGACCACCTTTCCTGTTTCTATCTCTCTTTCCTCCTGAGTGATACCGTGTCTTCTGCCTCTGTGCACAGGTTAACGGAAAGTTGAGACGGAGTTCAATCAATGCTCCGAATTACCAGACGAAGGACGATGGAGCAGCCCATTATGGCTGACCTACTTAGGGTCCGGTCATAAGAGCCAAACAAAGAGTGTTTCAAGCCATCCTTGGAAAGTCATGTTTGTCTTGTAAAACAAGTTTTTCTCATTACTGACCTGTCTGGCTAAGGGAAGGTCGGAGAGTAAGGAGCAGAAGCCACGGAAAAAACGTATTAACAACTGGATCCAAATGCGGCCAGAGCATCATGTTTATTTCAATACATCATGGCTTTTCCATGCTACTTTTCCATTATCATGTTAAATGAAACGTTGATAAGTGTACAAAGTGATAACCATGTCTTAGATCTTATGATGCCACATTAAGAGTATTTACACATTTAACACAATTGTAAAATGATGAACTTCTTGAACCTTGTGTCAGGGTCAAAGTTCCGTCATATAAACTCAGGCATGTGCTGGTGAAGGACAAAGACTCCTGGGTTGAAAGAAACACAATAGTTATTCCTCATCCTTGACGTCTTTTCTTTCGCAAGGACAAAACATATTTATGGGCAGTTAAGCAAGTCGGGTAAGCTTACGTTTCGTACTAAGAAGTATTTGCTCATCTATACATACAGGATTTTCTCTATAGGCTACACAAAATACACATACTACTCTTTAACGTCATACTTGGCGCAAACAGTAAATATGTGATTTCAAGCAAAGCCCCCATCAGTGTTTTTAACTAGCTCATGATGCTAACTCTAGCTGTTTTTGCTTGTTAGTTACAGCTGATAAGTTGCTGTGTACCAGTTAGAAATTAAACAAGAACATTGCTTTACATTTGGTTTAATACATTACATACCTGCATATGTTGTGCAAGAAGGGAAAGCCTCACAGGGATGCAGAGTAACAAAGCGGAACAGGTCTTAGCGTTTGCTCAATTTGCCTGCTTCGATTGCGCAGCATTGTGTCAACATAAGATTCTCAGGAAAAGTTTTGGTCTTTGAAAGAGCTTTTGCAACATTCATCTCCAAACTTGATTAAAGATGCTCATCCACCAACTCCAGTAGAAGTTTGTGTACCAGACGGTAATTCGAAAAACACTGTGGCCCGGGATCAAATCCGGCACTGGATGCTTCCTCAACTTTCTCTCACACACACCTACACTCACACATGCTCACCCTCCACCGACAATATAATTATGACAAATGCAGTAAGATGAGAGGCAGTGAAGTGATGTAATAGGGTCAAGGAAAGTTGAGATGCATGCGTCACTAAAATGGCAAGTTATGCAGAGCCTGATGATGGAAGCCGGATGATAACCATCAAGCAGCTGATGGAGAGATGAGTAGGATGTTAGGTTGAACATGATTGACACAAATGGGCAGAAAATGTATATTGCATATAATTTTACTTTGAAAATAATTCCCTGTATGTAAACTGACATGAGGGGCATTATCTTTTGAAATTGATGAAGGCCATGATGCCTTTGCAGTGTTTCAGTTTACATCTCATGGTACCAGTTTTTCTTAAGGGTTTTAAAGAATCTCCATACTTCTGTTTTATAATAAATGAAAATGTGAGAGAAGGCTCGATATGCAACCCGTGGCTAATAAGTATCCAGCATTGAAGACATCTGCATCAGGGCATGTAGAGTGCATGACCAGCTGGCTGGGTGGGGGTGCAGGATGGGATTGAACTGTGTCTGTGTGTAAAGGGAGATTGCAGTGCCTCATTAGGCTACCATCTCAGAAATATAAAACCTCAGGCCATAGCGAGACAATTTGATCCTGGAGGATCATTGATTTTCATCCAAAATGAATTGATGCTCAAAGACGTCATAAACATGGGAACATATGTGCAGGCATGTGCACTGAGGCAAGGCTCAGTCAGTTCATACGATGCCATAACGCTTTTTATTTATGTACTTTACCATCACAGCAGCAATATTGCTTCTATTATCAAGGTTAATTACGCAATTTTTCATGGTAAATACAGAAAATGCTATTGGAATTTTTTATGATGTTCTCTGGATGACTGCAATACACAGGATATTGTCTAAGTACAAACTAAATTGGATTTACAGGAGCCTATATCATACAATTTTAATTCAACCCTATATTGTTTGTATGTGCTTACCTTGAGGGCATGTTCTATGAAACCAGTCCTTGTAAGTCATTCGGTGAGAAGCTTACTCATTCGTATGCTAATGTTATGGGTTAATATTTGTTCCTCTGATTTGCAATAACCCAAAGTCCACCTCCCCTAATAAGCCCAATGAATAATGCACAATGCTTATACAATGTTTATAAATGCATATCTTTGGAGATCCCGGCCAACCTTGGGTGAGCTAATGGGAAGAGACTATTCTCCCTGGAGGATGTAAAAGAGGCTCAACAAAGCCCAGTAACACTCCAGCCTCTGTGATATGAGAGGTGAGGCTCAAGTTTAAAAACTCACAATGTAGTGTTTGCAGCTTTAGGGATTAGTTTTAAATAATTTTGAAAGTGTTGGATATGGTTCTGTGTATTTAATTTGTTTAACTTTGGTAATAACTTCATATTACCCCCCTTTCTACCAAAAGGGCACCTGTCTATCAAACAGAGTGTTATGTACGTTCCTGCAGGCGTTGCTTATCTCTCCGTCTTCTCTCAGCCACACTGTTTTCATGTTCTCTGCCAAGCTCCTCTTCTGTTTATTCTCTGCAAACCGGCATTGGTGGTGATATAAACATAAAATGCTTGTAGGCTGGGATCCAGGCCTTGAAGTGCTTTAAAAGTTGTTAGCTGCATTTTAAAATCAATCTTGACAGGAAGGCGGTTGGGAGTGATTTAGTCCGGGACAGAAGCTGAGTTATGGACAGTCTGGAGCCAGTTAAAAAAATTTGATCCAGCCCTTTGTAAGAAACATAATAGAACCTGTTTGTTGATGTGCTGAGTGCAAATTACAAAATATTTTTCAAATGAGGGAAATACAAAAGGACCAAGAATTGAGCCCTGTGGTATTCCATGTCTAATTCGGACCAATGTCAAAGTGATGAGACACAATCAAACATTCAAGAAAGATAAACAAACTTTGAGGAGATTTACATTTCACAACCAAGCGCTTCATTCTGTCAATCAGTTTACAAAATTAGAGCTGGCTGCAATCAGGTCAAGTAGTACTAAAACAGAGGACAATCAGCAAGTCATTTTTTGTATCGAGGACAGTACTTTATTTAGCAAGCATTTTGCACTTCCATGAAAGATGTAGATGTTGTTGACAATTGTGTTTGCCCTGGCACAGCAGCAACATATACCACCATTATTTATAGTGGTTGAATGAACAGTTCCTTGTAAATATGATAATATTCCCAGAGAAGTATTTATTCAAAAAAGGTCAAATTTGCAATTCATCACGGATATATAAACTAGACATTTATCGGAAAAACAATTAAAATGCTTACTCTCTCTCAGCTGACTTGGGCATTCACACTTTTCACTTCAACAAAACACATTTTGCCTCTGCTTTCATTTGCTAATCTTTTTATTGTCAGATTGATGCAACCGTCATCCATCCTATTTACTTTTAGGTTTTTCTCAGAACCACTTGGCCATGCATAGGTCTTTCTAATGTGATCTCTTTTCCAACATGAAATACTTTTTGGGGGGTTGGTAAGAAGAGAACTGGAGGACGCTGTTACACGTCACCCTGTTTAATTCTTGCAGTAATGGGATAGAACAGATTGAATCTGTCCAAATGGGAATAGTTGACATGGGGACAGGACTGTGGTTGGATCTAAGAAAAATGTGATAGTTTCTATCCCCTAATTAAAGAAAGATAAGAACTTTTCCCAGTTAAAGCTGCTTAAGGCAAAACCCCAATGGTGTGCAGGTTCACTAATTAGTCAAGATGCTTTCAAAGTAAAAACCTTACTCCACAAATGAATAATTTTGTGGAGCGGTTCATTTTACATTTCATCAAAACTTCAATATGTTCATGAGGGCATGGTAGGTTTTTTAATTCCTTGTAAAGTCAGTGTTGTTCACTGTTTTTATTTGTATCTAAATACTACACTGGATCCATGATGGATTATGAAACAAGTTCAATCTATTTAGATAAGTTAGAAAAATCCGTGTCTACTTTAAAAACGTTTCATAAAACATTTCAGCAGAACTAGTTAATTCATGCTTTCCTGTGTTTGCTTTTTTGCCCAGCATTTTCAGTATTAACGTCCTTTAAATTTATAACCAGTCTTATAGAACTTGGCACTTAAATGACATTAACAATCTCACATTGGGCACTATAATAATATTTGAAAACCTGCAGTGAAACAGTGCCATATCAAAGATTGAACATAGGCAAGCAGTAGCTCTAATAAACCCCCCCCCCCCCCACCAAACATCCCCACAACAACAACCCTGCAGCTCAGATTCACTATCTCTGTTTGAGATGCATGTTTTCATCAGCTCGCCACATGTTTACATCACATATACATCTCTCAGCCAGTGAGAGTTTGGGAGAGTTGGCACCGGCTCAGATGCACCCCCTCTCCTCCCATCAACACTCCCTCCTACAAAGAAAGGACACCCATCTGCCCCGGAGCCAAATTCCAGCCATCTTTTCTGGGAACGTAGCGCTCTGCTTAAGAGAGCCTCCCCTGAGAAGGCCCGGGCCTCCCCCCCCCCCCCCAAACAAGGGCCGAAAAACGCTACAAATGATTGAGGGAGCTGACACTGAAGGCTTTCTTTTAACGCCTGACAGGTACTGCTGGGCCATTATCGAGATGTTTCTAGAAGCGCTGTGACACAACGGGGATAGAGAGGGGTTTCCAAGGTGTACATCTTCAGGGTGAAAAGGCCTTGTTGCATCAGCCATGTTTTGGCATCAAGCATTGTTGAATATTCATTAAGAGACACAATCATTTAATATACAAAATGTTGGTGATTCGACTCCAGCATCTACGTGATACACTGGTACATTTGTATTTCGTCTTTCGAGTGGAAAATAACTGAGGGGGAGCTAAAGAGAGAGGACATGTAGCATACGAAACGCTACATTCCTCATAGCGCTATCAAGCCGCCATGAGAAGATGTCAGAGAGGGTGCCTGAGGCTGCTCTGGTATGGTTCACCCTTATCTGCACAGATGATCCCTTCTGGCTCCGACCTGGCAAGCATCAGCCGGCTCCATAATCATCCCTATAATGAAAGAAGTGCAGATCAGTGGTAGAAGCACTCAAATGCTGCCACCACACATGAGGCAGCTTTCTGTGTGGCAACAGGAAGCAATCACTCAAATGCATGTCCATAAAAACCAAAAGACAATAAAAATGTCTTCTTTTTTTTTTTTTATGAATGATCTCATTTTTTTCTCTCTTTGGTGCCCATTTTCGTTGTCTGATTGCAGTTGCTTTAAGTGCTGGTCAGTGGTGGTAAGAAACAAAGTATCTGTTCAAAAACGAGGACTATATAGTTTTGAGGTGCCTTTATTAAACTTGAGTATCTCCATTTGTGGCTCTACATAATAGAGTGAAATATTGTATTTCACTGCACTGCATAACATTTATTCTAAAGCTGTTGTTGCGACCTTTCAAACAGCGATTATACCTAGAAACAGATGTGATATGCTAATAAAATTAGATCCCATTCTGTTTGGTCTTTGGCCTTTTGTTGGAAATTGATAGCAGTCCTACCAAAGAGACAAATACATGTAAGAACAAATATATATAATGGATTAGAAACTACAGTATACATTTGTTTATGTTCCTTTTTTTACTTTTCTAATTTGACAGCATCATGTTTGTATTTAGTTGAGCGCCTCATCTTTCATTGTGTTTTCATATTAGCACATGCATTGCAGCTCCTGTTGTACGTTAAAGGAAGGACGCAATGAAATCATTTCCTGTTGTCACCGCACTGTTTGGTCTCCTGGCAACGAAACAGCGACATCGGAGAGGCCAACTTCTGAGAACTGCTTTGATCCTTGAACTGTGTCTCCTGAGACGCCGTGATCTCATACTGTAGATGAAATGTTATATTAACTCCTTTCTCATAATGAAACTGTGCTGTCAAGCCAGACGCTCCTATTGATTGATATAATGAAACATTTTGTCTGTCACTGAAGTCTCAGACAAATCAATCAGTCTTGAAGACCCATTCATCTTGGATATCTGACATTGGCTGGCTTTGTCATGATCCTATTTGCATCCACAATCTTTTGCATGATCTTCACATAAACCTCAAAGTGTTGAAAAGACACACAAAGCAATATATTCACCCATACATGCCTTCCATGATTCAATCTATGTCCAATAACTCTCCACATGTAAAGTCTGATATTGTGGATCCATACTCTCCATCTAGACTCACTGAAAACATTGTATAGGATCAATGCATTCGGCCTCAAGGCCTGAGATGTTCTATTAACAGTTTCGCACAGCCATTTAAATCAGTGGGAGGAGATCGATTCCGAGTCATCCAGTGTATCGGTGATGGTTGCTTTTTACGACTGGAATGTTAGTATGAATAACACACTGACAGTCTTTCCTGTGGCCCTTTTGTCGCTAGAAAACCTTGTTACAGGAAATGGTACATGCTGCAGAATGTGGAAACATACACAATAGTAAAGCCAGAAGTGAGAGATGATGGAAGAAATCAGATGTAATGAGGGGATTACAAAAGATGACATCTGCAAAGTGGAGACAGGGTTCAAACAAAGTGTTTTTGGCTCTTTCAAGGATAACTCTTTTTAAAACTGAAAGAAAATCTCAGTGTCAGTGCCAAGAAACTAAAAGCAGCCATGGGTTGCTTCAGATTGAGTTTGTTTTCAGGGTCAAAAGCCTCTAAAACAATATTTAGACTATCACAATCAATCTTTACAAAGGTACTGAAAGATGATTACATTATGTGTGATCTCTAATTATCTTTCATCAAATCCCATGGCTGACCAAACTTAAAAATGACCATTTATTGAAATGCTTTGAAGTATTTCCATCTAATACTTCATATAATTATTATTAACACATGGCCAGCTACTAAAGTATTATGCACTATAATATTCGTGCAATAATGAAAAGGGTTTATTCTTTATAACTTTATATAATGTATGTACATATTCTATTACTTTTATTTACTTTTATGTAATGCAGAGTCGTCAAAACTTCAAACACTTTATTTCAAGATAAAGAAAATGTTGTAGGTTTGATTAAATATTCAAAAAGAAAATACATACTATCTTATTCTAAAAGTCAATATTGATTGTTTTATGTTTAACAAGATCACAGTCTACCCTTAACAAGATTATCATAAGGATTTGTATCATGCTTTACACTGCAGTGTGGGAAGATCACTGTGACCAAATGACCACACATGATGGAGGATGACCGGACGAACAGGCAGCGGACTGTAGGGGCCTAATATTAGTACAGGAAGCTGGTGGAACAAAGAATAACTAGAGAGTCTAAAACAATAGACATCCACCCAGTGAGAAACAGAAGTGACTTCAGCTTCTGTTTGTTCCTCCATCATTCCTTGTGAGCGGTAATTGCGCAGTGAAACATCCTGTTTTGAGTTACCTAACTCAATAGAGTGGCTGCTGCAATAAACAATAAGAATATTTCCAAAGCTGTGTAATGGAAAGAATCGCTGGGAAATGGGCATTGACAGAAGAATGTGGCAATTGAAGTTAATGCAGACTAACAACTTTTATGCTCCTTGTCCGACATCCACATGTTTCGTCCTAAATAAGAGGTCAAGCTGCATGGTTTATGTTGCTGTAAAGATGACAGCGCCCAAAGGACATTATGGATTGAATTGATAAGATTCCAACAGGGGGGTAAAGGTGTGATTTATGCCAGGAACTTGCGCACAGGGTGGCCTGGGTCAGGGAGAAATCTGTTGGCCAAGGTTCTCTGTGAGAGCAGATTAAGTGTTGAAACACAAACTGCCACCTAAAATACAGCCTCAACTGTGGGAGCCGGGAACCAAGCCAGAAAGTGAATGGCAAATCCAGCATGTTTTCCAACACACATAAGGACATAAGGGCATACAATCCATGCAAACAAACCCAGGCTAAAAGATTAGACACAGAAGCTGGGGGGGGGAGAACCAGTCTGACAACAGGAAGTGATGTAAAGAGGCAGGTGCTGCTTCCTGCTGCTGAGATACAAGCATGGAGAAGGAAGGAGGCTGGGATATTTAAAGAGGGGGACTAGGGATTTGGGCTAGCAGATGGTGATTCTCTCACTGTGGAGGGAAGTGAAGCTGAGCGAAGATACGAGGAGAATGGTAAAGAGTGCGGACAGGGGAGGAAGGATGTAAGTTGGTCCCAGGGGGAGGATGAGGTAGTGGGGTTATCCACCGGCTGGGCTGGGTGTGCTCAGTGCGCTCTGGAACCGTATGATCCAAGCAGGCAGGGTCAGGGAGTCAGAAGGAGTCTCTGCAACTGCAGGAGACTGAAAAACTCAAGAAAAGATGGAGAGAATAAAAGAGTCCAGGGCAATGGGTCATAAGGAGATGTGGTGATCTTTTTTAAGTTTACTTCCTGGGTACAAGTAATAATTCAACCTATTGGGAAATCTCTCTTGCTAAAAGTTAGATGAGAAGATTGACACCACTCTCCAACTTCTGTATGGTAAATAAGTAGCCACTTAGCTTAGCTTATTTTAGTTTAGCATTAAGACTGCAATCAGCTCGCTGGTAAATCAAGTCCCCAGGAAATGCGCAAGCCTTTGAAGCTTTTCTTGCACTATTTTATCTGTTTTATTGTGTTGCACTGTTGGAGGAGCCAACAGTACAATGTAGATATGTACAAATGACAATAAAAGCCTTCAATCTTGAAATGTTCATGGTGGCCAAAAGGGGGTACTACAACTACCATGGCAGTCTGTGACGTCATTGGGCCCAAAAATACTTTTCCCCATAGAGAGACGAAGTCCCTCCCTTTCCGGGGGACCTCCATGGGACCTTATTTAGGAAAAAGTATGTATTGAAGTCAATGGGGAGAGAAAGATTATCTTTCGATCCCGTTTGAATTGTGCCACAAATTACTCATATGATGTTTGTCAATTTAAAAGATAATTTTGCAAGTCAAAAAAATTAAAATGTGTCGTAAAACTGTGAAGTAACACTTTTTTTGTGTGAAACCGCTCAATGAACTACATCTCCCGTCTCGCACCACACACCAAGACGGCCGTCACGTTGGCACATTTCACTTCTTTCTTTCAGAATGAGGCAAAGTATTAAAAGAGGTGAAAATCACTCCAAGTCTGGGCATGTTGAGAGCTGTACATACACAAAAGGGGAGTTAGTCGGTTCTGTAAGAGCCAGCATGCGGGACCGGGATTCTGGGATTTGTAGTCTTTCTAGTTGCGTATTTTTCATAGTCTTATATTTCAACAGTTTTACGACAAACTGTGACTTTTTTGACATGGAAATTATTATTTAAAGTGGACCTATCATGCTATATTTAAATGATATATTGTAGGGCCATACCTATATAAGGTATATTTACAGTATATGTTTCTGTTTTCAAAATACCAAACAGATCATGCATTTTAGCCATGCCTCATTTCGCTCTATGTGCTGTTTGCTGTCTACGGGTCTGATTCTGCTGACCACGCCCCCCTGCAGGAGAGGTGAGCCGTGCTCTGATCAGCTGCTGGGCAGTCAGAAGAGGGGGAGAAAAAGAGATCTCCGTCCTCTGTGTTTTATTATATAGAGTCGTTATTCATTTGTTTTAAAGCTCAATAAATAACAAAGAAGACCTTTGACCGGCACTTTTCTAATTTTGTCCGGAAGATTTAAACTTTAACGGACATCTTGAGCGGCGAAACAAACTGAAACTGAAACTCTGCCGCACGGTCCCCTCGTTCCTTGGAAGAGGCGGAGAGGTGGGTGTTTGTCATCTGCTGGTGGACTAACCGGGGAGAATTACTGTGCTTGCCTCGACGGGGAGGGATTGCATTGAATTAAAGCAGCGGGAGCAAACGCTTGCCTCGGGGAGGGAGAAAAAAAGCCACAGCGGAGAATAAACAGAAGGGTAACCATGGTAACTATGGGCGGGAAGTCTTCTTCGCTGCTTTTGTGGCAGACTACAGCGCCACTTACAGGCCTGGCATATGTACTACAGCGTCTCCAGCGCTTTCGAGCGGCAATGGCCGGCCGTGGCCCAACCCCACATTCCCCTGATAGGTGGAGAGTTGGCCCAATAGCCGTAGCGCCACTTCTGTGACGACATAGAAGTGTTCAAATCTGGATCAGTCTGTATCAGATCCGTTGCTGCCCCTTTTTTAGAGATTTGGGTATGGAGGAAAATAGAGAGGGTTGTGTTTTCTGACACTTGGTGAGTTCCCTGGAACACCGGGGACACATATTCATGTATACAAGACGTACAAAAGTGCATTTTGCATGATAGGTCCCCTTTAAGATTGACAAACATCATATCTGTAATTTGTGGCACAATTCAAACGGGATCGAAAGATAATCTTTCTCTCCCCATTGACTTCAATACATCATTTTTCCGAAATAAGGTCCCATGGGTCAGAAGTAGATGGGCGGGACTTCGCCTCTCTATAGACTTGTCTGCGTATTTTTATTTTTTATAATAATTGTTTTGATGAGATTTGCCATGTTTGGCTTCTTGCACCACTGAGGCAACTTTAAAGGCTAATACCTTACATCACTTCCAAGCAGGCATCTGTTGCGCTAGCTACTTATAAGCACTTATTTCAAAACAGCTCGTTCCGTTCCTGGTGTTAACTTTCCATATCCAACAAATTGGCATCTATTACAGCAGCTCTGGTTGCCTTGCAACTGCTCCTTGCCAATTAAATACTCCAGAACGTAACTCCCCTTAAAACCGCAATTTGACAGGTTTTCTTCTCCCATTTAAACAAACCAGATATAACAGCTTCAGAAGTGCTAGCAGGTTAATTGTGTTACCTTTGGACAGAGGTAGGTCCAGTTACATATTTAAAAATCTAGGTCCAGTTACATATTTAAAAATCTATATTTCTATCTTCTATAGAAGTATAGATCTTCTTACTCCTGTCAAGTGTATTTCTCAAAATGTCATACTATTCCTTTTAATTCTTAACATTGCTCTCTTAGAAATGTGCATAGTTACCTGCCAAGGGCACTTTCCAAGGTTTGGCTATTTCTTTCTTTTCGTGTTTTCTTTTTTTTATTTGTGGAAAAGCTGTGCTGAAAAGTGTAATCAGCTTTGTGTCGAACAAAAAGCAGGTGTGTGAAGCTAGCTGCAAGGGGAAGGGGCTAAGAAGGGGGTGGTGGTGGGGAGGGGGGCACTTCACTTTCACATCCATTTCACAAGAAGAAGAAAAAAAAAAACCTGAGGATAAATCCCCAAAATAGATTTAGGCTCAAAGTGGCAGACTCCAAGCTGTTTCTCTTTGCCATACGGCAGCTGTCTTCAAACGTCTGGGATGACACAGCAAGCATCCTGTTTATTGACTACCAGCAGGAAACGCTTTCAATGCTAACAATGTGCGCTACTTACAAGTCTCCTTGCTGCTGCCTCCTTTTTTTTTTCAACCTCATCCCTCTCCCCCCCAAAAAAGGGGGGTAGAGTTAACTTGAAAACGAGCCATCTAGGGAAAGCTGTGCATCAATATTCATTCATGCAGAACATGCATTGTCAAGAAGAAATAGAGACGGTGATGAGTGCTGCATTTATTTGTCATTTACCTCCTGGTATGCTAATATAATGAGGTCTGCACACCAAATAACCAAAGTCTGCATGAATACTGATTTTGTGTTTCCAAATGCAACTGGCACACAGAGAACACAAATATTGCCTTTGGGGTTTCATTTTTTTTTTTTCCTCGAGAGAATACTTAGTGATAATAGTGGTCTGCATTTTCCTTTGAGGCAGTGAAAAGAAAATTATATTATTCCACCAGTATAAGATTATTGCATTAGGTGTTCCTTTATACTTCAATAAGCAATAAATCTTTAGGCAAGGCACCGGTAAAGCGGCACAAAGGTAGAGCACATCCTGGCTTTATGGATGACAGTTGTTGGGAAGTACGACAGTCACGTCTCTTGTTAGATAGCAGATGGATGGCCAAACTAAGGGACTGTATCAAAATGATTAGCGGGTTAGAAAAGGTGAGAGTTTAATACTTAATTCTTTGCTGAAGGAACAGAATCTGACTTTTTTCAGATTTTATCTGCATTTATTTGTGCAATATGTTCTTTTAAATAATAAAATAGGTCAGAGATCACATAGGGGCACTTTTGTGGGTTGTGCAGGGTAATACAGGTGTGTTTAAGGCAAAGAAATACAATAATCTCTCTTTGTTCTGGGATTTTACGTTTTTCATCAATATTCAAAGCCTTTTCCTACTCATTAAGGGTCATAAATGTTTATTTCAAATATTTACTCAAAAACCGTGAGGGTGGGTTCTTTATCAAATCAAGAGTGGGGTCCAAAGAAAATTTGACCTTAAATGAAACAAAGGATAATTTGTGTACAGTCCCTTAGGTAGAAGAACACTGAGGGTCAATTTGGCTCCTTTTTAAATGTTCTCAAGGACAATTTCATCAGGTTTTTGCTTTAAACCATTAATATTTGCCACCTCTTGAACAGGAAGGAAACAACGAGTAAAAAATATGAAAATGGTTAATGGGAAAAACAGAGAAGTTATTCGCTTAAACATACTTTCCACAGCCATAAAAACTTCCACTGAGATCAGCCCTTTTCTATGATTTCTGCATTAAGCACAAAAACAGGAGCACACACTTTAAAGACGTGTATATAAAACAACATGACTGCACAGTTTACTATATGCCGGCACAGGTTAGCACCACTACCTGGAAGTTCCCCAATGTAAACAACATGGTTTCCTAATAACATGTTTACTGGAGACTGGAGTGCGTCAGGTCTCGTGGGGTTGCACCAGGACACTGAATGTCTGCGTCATCTCAACCATAATGGAGCTTTCAAGTTAAGCTACAGCAGCGTAGAAGAAGAAAACACTACACTGACATTGAGCCGAGGGAGCAGGTCTTGTATCATGTGACAGTAGGGGGTTTGTGGCCTTGACACCTACTGTTGGACGGGAAATTGGACGTCGTTGTTTGCAGAGACACATATTTTCTGAGGACTAATTATTAGCACAAGGTTTATAGACTGTATCCTCGCTCCGCCATGATTGTCTGTTTCTTTTAAATTGCGCAGGATACATTTGAATGGATTTTCTTTTTCCATTACTATTGAAAGTGACCCTTTTTGAGTGGCATGCTATTTTCTCATTCCATCCTTTCTAGTTTTTCTTATTTTTTCTGATTAATAAAATAGCGGGAGAGAAGAATGTTGGTCACAAATGTCATGGTTGTAATTAAGGAATGTGTCAGTACTGCTGTGTCTCTCCAGAAAAAAAAGCCCTGAGCTCCCTCTCTATGTGTGTGTGAATGACATTGTTTATGTTTCACTTATCTCTGGCAGATGTTAGCTGAGTGAAATTGAATTCCTGGCAATGAGGGGGAGAGATCACAGCGCGCATCCTTTTTTATGTCTAGGGACAGGATTTCTCCTGGCCGGCCTTGATCCCTTGATTGTCTGCCCTGCGATGTTGTTGGTGGATAATGACAAAGGTCGAGGGTGAAACAGGCTTTTCCTGAGTCACAGGGCCAAGGAACCACTGTCATTCTGTTGGTTTGAATCGGATAACATCTCAATCCGGCAGAACAGGGGGGAAAAAACGCTTCAAATGCTCAGTACATGACACATTATATGCAGCAGTACAAATCAGCTGTGTAATTATTTTATTCAGCAGTAACAGGGCTGGTGAATTACAGGCTACAGCGTCTACTCGCAGGTTTGAGTAAAACACATATCACCCTGGGTTTATGTCTCTTCATATTTCTGCTTTTTGCCACATTATCTGGATGGACTTGTAAATCTTCCTGAAAGATAAATCCTGCAGTGATAAAATGTAGTCAGTCATCTTTATTGGATTTCTGAGACTGGTGTGAAGACGGCGAGATGAAATTGCTGCTCGCAAATAAAAACACGACAGAGCCCCTGAGTGAAAGGCTTTGCTTGCATGCTGAATAGCACAAATTTATCTCAAAACTCCGGGCTGCTGTTTCTGCTGCAGTCGAGCATTTCCCCAGAAATTGTTGGTTAGATGATGCAGCATCGCTTTACTGTAAAACCAATAGAGGCGGAGAAAAAAATAAAGAGAGTGATTTGATGTAATTTGCTGAGAGGCCGAGCTTGTGTGTGTAGGCGCTCTATTTTCTCCCTGTTTACCCCGAGCTGTTTCTCAACCCGGGATAACAACCCTGAACAAACATGACTATCAGCTGATATTGCAGAGGGGCTCCACAAGCATGTGCAGATGGCACTCATTACCAGCGCAGGTCAGAAAGATACACACAGGCAGCGTTTACACAACAGCACCGGCTTCGTTATGCTTGATTGAAATGTGCAGCTTGGGGAGATTTGAAATGGAGACAAAAAAATAAACCATGTCAATAAAAAACTTTAAAAAGAGGCAATTGAAAAGTACTTTGCAATATGTAAAAACAAAACTTGATATAACCCTGCTCAGTATCCTCAGATAACATCTGTCAATGTTACACTCACTGTTGCGTAGCTTTTGTTATGCAATCCACTTCGGAAAGATGACATAATACCAGGTAAAATGACCTACTGCCATGTGTGATGTTTACACTGGTTGCTATGCTGCTGTTGACGTACAGTAGTATACACACACATCATCCCATACAGAATCTAACATGCTCAAGATAACAAATCAATGGAAAATCTAATAAAAATCAAAGGGTAATTGCCTTTTTTTCATTATTTGTTGGGCTTTCATGCCTTTTTTATATAGTCCTTCTGAAGATTGACAGCAAATACATGTAACAAAGGGCCAAGGGTTCATTCCAACTAAGGTCTCATCCTCTTTCAGACAACTGCACAACCACAAGGCAACCCACAAAATCTGGTGTGCCAATGAAGTGTGACATTTATTAGAATCAATAGAGGGTAACCGGTTTTAAAGGTCAGTTATGCAGACCAAGTAAACTGAGCCTAGCATGACAGACTGCATGTTTTTGGTCATTTATTTAGGTTCGTACTTGGCTTTTGGCAACAAAAGACATGTTTTCTCATCTTTTACACTGTCTGTTTGACATACATGTATTCACCCTATTCCTACTGTAGGTGCTTTACTGTAGCGCATTTCTTTTTTCCCCACTCTGAAAAAATCGAGATTGACTCGAGAAAAACTGCAAAGCTGTTGGTGGAGATACTCAAATGCGGGGATGTGTAATCGGTGGAGTGCACCTTTAAGTTAACCCCACTTTGACAAATGATCATCACTTTAACAGACTTTTTTTAAAGTGAGCTCTCAGCAGATAGTGGAATGGCGTCTTTGTCCGCCCTCGTGCGCTGGCTGTTCACCAACAGTCCTCAGACTAATTCTCTGCTAATGTAGATTCCAACTGCGCGGCTATATATCATCGGTAACCATGAATACAGCCATACGGTATTTATCTGCCCTTTGACAATACGTATGATAGGCCCTGGAATGGAACAGCAACAGTTGGCACAATCCCAACTTCTTTTGGCCACTTAATACATAATATCCTTTTACTGTAATAATTCATTCTTCATATCTTGTCTGGGCATCGCACGCATATAGCAGCTCCTGAAACGGCAACAACGAGCGTGAAGGTGCCCTTCAAGACGCCTGAATAAAACGCAAATTCTGTGCATTGAAAAAAAAGGACCACCAGAACTAAACCTGTTATGCTTTCAATTTGATCCCTTGTAGCATGAAGTTGACCCCTTTATCTGTGCCGCAGATTGAATTGAAGAAGCTGGAGGAGTCTGTGTGGAGGACAGTTATCATTCACGCTTGCTTTTTAGGGGGTCTCGGCTTTTAAATACACAGATAATGGGAGTGAGGAAGGCACATTATTAAGAAAAAGCCCGTGGAGCAGACGGGTGGTGTCATCAGTCAAAGGAGACATTAGAGATTTAGATCAATCCTGTTATATAGGGAAGCGTATGCACAATATGGCTGATCTCCATATTCATATGTGTAACTCCGTGCACTGTCATTAATAATCCCAAAGATGGTCCATAAACTCAATGGTGTAGCAATGGAAATTCAATATGAGTGAGCGGATGGTGTAGGGGCCTTCAAATATGTGGGGGTTGTGATTAGGGAACACGGATGGGGAAGTGGATAAGGAGAAGATATAAAAGCAGCCACACATCTGCATCCCCACAGGAGAGCTTTTGGAGAGGAAGATGAATATGGATTCCCATTAGAAAGCGAATAGTTCATATCCAGGTGATTTGTTGCGAGGTATCAGCAGCTCAAATCTCCTCTCCCTCCTTCCCGCACCGCCACTCCTCCGTTGAAGTCATTTGCGGAACGAGATCCCTCCAGACACCCCAGATTAAAATGCAGTAGAATGAAGTGGCAGGTGGCAATCACTCCCCCCAAGCTCCCTTCATCTCCCCCTTGTCCCAGCTCTTATTTTATTGAAGTATATATATAAAAAAAAAAACACCTCCAAGAGGTTCCCGGTTAGGGCTGAGAGATTTCGTGAACATCGGTCACAACCTGATGCTAACGACGCCTGATGAAAGGGCGGGAGATGAAAATGCATGCAGGCGCCCGCAGCGAGAATCAACAACTAGGCTCTGTGACAAGACACCATAAATAATAACCTGCAACTGCTTGAGCAATTTTTGACAAATGCTCGGCGGCATGCCCTGGCACGGTTTGGTTCTGGGTAACGAATCTCACATAGGAGGGAGCAGCGGAGCTTGTATTTTGGGATGGGAGTGAAGGATGTTCTCGCAGCAGAAGAGGCATTGACCTGGTTTCTCCAAATAGGGCCATTAAATGCAACTTTACCCAATGACACAAGCAGTGAACAACTTTTACAAACTTTTCCCGTTGCAACCGAAGAATGTGGATGCCAGTATCAGCTCAGGAATATGTTATCGTGCTCTCAGTATTTCAGTGAATGGCGAACCAAGGTCAACATGTTTGCACAAGGAGGAGATACGTCGAGGTCAAAAGTTTATCAAAGAAAATTCCCATTCAGCCCGGCACCCACGGATGGACAATGGATGAAGATGGAGATCACGACTGCACAATGCTGCTGACCTCAGTCCCTCTGCCACATTCACCCCTCCTTTCACCTTCTTATCTTTGCTCCACTTTTCCGTGTTTTCACACCGAATCAATAGGAGCCGTATAGAATGGCTGACTTGAAATTAGCTGCAAAAGTAATGACAAAAAAATATCAATAAGTGTAGATAATGTGGCTGCAAATGTCTTCATTGCCATGACTGTAATGGAAAGCCATTATCGTTTTACTGCTGAATTCCCCAACCAATTGTATTTGCAGTATTATAGCCTATTGCAGAACAGTTGTGATATTGTTATTGATGCCACTTTTATATTTCAGGGGAATGAACAAACAGTGAGATATTCTCAACCCTGCCAGTGTGTAAAAGTAGGCACCTCCTTTTTAAAACATGTTTCGACACAAACCTGTGAGAGGAAGAGTTTATGTTGTTGCTTTCGCCCCGTCTTCAATGACATGTCCCAACCGAGGCCCCTGGCAATCTATCCCAGTCAATCCCCGTGCTGTTTCCTGGCAGCCACGTATTGTCAGAACACAACCCTGGTGTGTGTGTGTGTGTGTGTGTGTGTGTGTGTGTGTGTGTGTGTGTGTGTGTGTGTGTGTGTGTGTGTGTGTGTGTGTGTGTGTGTGTGTGTGTGTGTGTGTGTGTGTGTGTGTGTGTGTGTGTGTGTGTGTGTGTGTGTGTGTGTGTGTGTGTGTGTGTGTGTGTGTGTGTGTGTGTGTGTGTGTGTGTGTGTGTACGTGTGTGTGTACGTGTGTGTGTACGTGTGTGTGTACGTGTGTGTGTACGTGTGTGTGTACAGTGGACCGTGATGATAATTCCTGCCAGGCATCTCAGATATGCAGGTGTTTGCGTGTGTTTGCTCACGAGCGCCTCACCCTTTCCATTGCTCGGAACGGGAACTCCAAGAAAAACAGCGAGGGGGCAAACGTAAACACGGGGCGTACAGATTGATGAGTGTAAAGCCTTGTTATATAAGCCAGTGCTATTCAGCTGGGGGAGTGTTTGGAGGTTGGCACAACACACTTGATGGAGGTGCTTGAGAGACACCGGCCGACTGTCAAAACACCTGGCATGTTGCAACACGCTGCTTTTGCACTTGGATGTGTTCACATAGGGTTTTCTATAGCATTCTATTCCAAGTGCGTTGCGAAACATGCTGATTTCTTAGCGCTAGTAGCGATGACAGACGCATGGAACTCTAACAAAACCCAGAGAGGGGCCGGATCTCCCTCAACACAGGACAATCAATCCAGCCACGTGCGATTCCACTGTATTTTATAAAGGCAGCAGACTGAGGAGTTGCTCCATCACAGGTGTAGCTTAAAGTAATGGCCACAAGGCTTTTTTTCAATTGTTGCGCTGCCAATTAAAGCCGCTCATTAGGGACTGATGGTGGAGCTGTTGTTAGTCAAATTAGTAGCTACAGGCCATGTTGGAGTCTCGCTGCTCTGGCTATGGCATAAGCTTTCATATGAACAAGTAATCACAAGTCCAGTCCGCGGCAGCAAATCCTCTCAAGAATGTCTCATTACCAAACAAACGTTGCTGCAGACGTTTTATTGCATATTTATTGTTCCCGCTTCATTTTAGTGTCCTTAAAAGTTTAAATACTCTAGTCTTTTTAAGGATAAAGCTCCCCTCCGTTCAGAAGTGTGTTATTGTTTTTTCTTAGACATTTCCTTGCTGTGCAGAGTTTGACACTAGAATTGTATCACATTCATCTGCTGGAAAGTTATTGAGTTCTTCTTAAATAACCTTAAAACTAAGGAGGTTTCACTGGAGGAGCCAGCAAATGTAATGCATGATTCAACCAAAAAAACCCGGGCCATTGTAACCAACTCTTTACCAAATAAAAGTAGCTATCAACAAAAAAAACAAATCTGAAAGTCACGAAATCCACGAGAAAGTCTGCAAGTTGGAAACAATGACAACCATCCCTTAAATTCTCCCTCCAAAGCCACTTAATGTAAACATTGGAAGTATCTACAGCTATAATTCACAGCCGGCAGGAACAAGCAAATAAATATGTCTTGAAATATGTCTGAGGAGACATTTATACCCTAATTCTGGGAACTTGGATAACCTAGTTATGTGTAAAACTTGATCATTCCTCAGTACGAGTAATGTTTTTAATAATTTCTCTGCTCAAAAATAAATAGGACCAAAGCGTGCATCTGTGCGCCCTTTCGCTCGTCTTCTTCCGGACATCAGCTGCCATCAAACGTGTCCCCTCGCGTCACAGAAAATGACAAGAACCATTTGGCCGGTAGATGTTTAACCATGTCCCTGGACACCAGCTGGCACACTTCCCATTTCGCTCCAAAGTGAGCCTCCTGTTTTTTACCGTCCCTACTCCCAGGAGCTGTGAGGAGGGAGGATGCAGTGAGGGGGGGAGGTGAGAGGAGGGGTGGACTAACAGGCAAACACTAAAGGTTACCATCCCCATTTCACATCAAATATCAAGGACACCAGTAATTACCGCATACAGCCGAGAGGTTCCGACACCAGCGTAGGGTATCTCTCCTATCTGACCTTGTAGTAGCCTGGACTGAAACGCTAGAAGCCCATGCTGGAAGGGGTGACAACGGAAAGAAAACACTTGAAAATGACACTCGCTAATTGCAATGCTCCCAAAGTGCAGTATACCCTAATTGCATGTCAGGATGTGTCCAGTTTTCCTATCTCTGTGGCATGTCTTCTCAAGGAAATAGATTTCTCCCCGGATTTGATACCATTGCCTCAGCGCAAACAAGGCCCCGCTCCCCTCACCTTTTTGTCAATGTCACAAGGCATAATGCAAGTTAAAGACCCCGGCAGCCATCTCAATTGGATTACATTTATGTTGAAGGTTAGCGGGAAACACACATGAAGGAGCAAGAAGGATTAAAGAGGCAGAAAACTGGACGAAGACATTTACAGGGCTTATTAACATCCCCCTGTTACTCAGTGTTGCGTGTGGCCAGGGCTGGAGAATGAACCTCGGGTGTGAGTGTGTGAATTTCTGCTTGTCGGCTTTGTGGGTGGGCACGGGGCCGGGGCTGCATGTGCTGGCTTGGCTAATACGGAGTCAACCGGGAGAATTTGATCCTTGGTTTGGAAGGCCAGGCGCATTGTTAAATTCCCGGATTAGGCGGCTGTAAAGGGAGGGAATGTTAACTGTGCTGGTCAGCAGGCTTATTGAGACTGCTCTGAGCGGCTGTCACCCGCTGATAGTGTGAGATGACATGACGCCCAGCCGCGTCGCTCCCCACTGACCCACATATCACACCTAGGTACAGAAAGTCCCAAATAACTGTGCTAAAATCGGCCATGGCTGCTAATTAATTCTAACAATAGGTCAGCCGGCTGTGGGCTTATGACGCGACTGCTTTAGCTGAATTTGGAGCTTGGAACGAAATAAGGCAACTCCTGTGGGACACCTTCTATGATGTCAAGAGCAGACTCTCTATGAATAAATGATATTGGAATATGTTTACAGCTAAAGCAGATGGGGCAAAATGAGAATTCCAACACCTGGGCTAAGAATAGCGATAGCATGTATGAGGAGGGTGCGTGTCTTACAATGGGAGCGGGAAGTCTCCAACCGAGGAAGATCAATTAGGAACTCGCTCAGGTACCCCACGCGCTGTCACGGCTTATTTGGGTTGTTGTTGCCACCGCTGTTGTTTATTGAGCCTCAACCATTAGGATTCGATGGGGAAGAGCTGGTGCTGTGCTCCCCCCCACCCTCTCCCCCCACCCTCTCCTTGTGTTTTCCCCCTTGGGAAGGCAGCTGTGTCTCCAGTCATTACAGGCTGGTTGTTTGAGGCGAGTGGGCTGCTGTGTCTACACTCGGTTCTTCAGTCACTGGAAAGCCACCCCCCCCCCCCCCCCCCCCTTCCTCCCGCCCTGTGTTGCAGAAGGGAGGCACTGGCTTGTGTCATTGCTCTCTGGGGTATTGCCCCGGCCCTGTTTGTCTGTCTGTTTACCTGTCTGCCGGCGTATCGGTCCGTCTCCCTGTGTCACCTTGCCGCCGCCGCTTCATGGTGTCTGTCCGGGCGGAAGGCTTCAAAATGACAATGTTAGGGGCTCAGGGCAGAGACAAGTTCACACACTCTTCATTATTAGCGTCAACATGTTGAGCCGAGTCTTACTCAGTGCTTGTTAGGGCAGTGGCAAAGGTGCCCATTAAAAAAGGGGTGTATTGCACTCCACAGGTCACTTCATTGTGCTTTCTTTACTTGACTGTTATTATTTATCGTTAATGATGGATAGTCAATTTTTACCGCAGTTAAGTACAATTCTAAGGTACTAAATAAAATTACATTTATTTTGCAAATGCAGACTTTTAAAACATTATTATGAGCATATAAAATTAAATGCGTATTCATAGAGTAAATGAAAACACCTAGTATAATATGGGTCTCTTATAGCTATCGGAGCCAGCTATAACATTAAAATGCTGTTTGTTTAGCAATAATAATCCATTAGTATAATATGTAATAATGCAACATTGACAATCCATTTAGCATGCATAGTGAGCACATCTTTGTCTTTTGTTGTACCTGTTATGGATAATTGGGGTGTTTAAAACGTTAACATTGTTACTGACATTTTTTATTTGGTCTTATTATATATAATAATAGTACTTATCAGTAGGGATATACTGTAAAGGCCCGAATAGAACTGACTCATCACCTGCCTCTACTGCCTTGGACTTAAAACATTACTTTTTGCAGGTTTAGTGAGAAAAGGGTCAGACTTCACTCTGCATCAACGTCTCTTTGACGAGTAATTAAGGCCATTAGTATGCACAGTTTGTAGTGGGTATATTTGTTTGTGTCAATCTTTATTCCCTGGAGCCTGTGGTGGGGTGATGGTATAATTCACCACTCAGCCTGTTTCCCGGAAACTGCTGCTTGGAACAACAAGTTGCATTGGAGGGAAGTCATGAGATATGAGTCACTCTCAGCTGGGCAAAGGTATCTGCTGCAGGGAGGGGGGGGGGGGGGGGGGGGGGGGGGTGAGACAGAGTATCTCTATTATCCTCTGGTTGCTGCAGCAATCAGATGATGATGTACAAACGGAAACACATGTTGTTTTTTTAACAACCTTAATGATTATTTATTGAAGTGTTATATTGTAAGCTCAAATGAAAACTGAAAACTACACTGTGACCTTAAATCAAAGTGTGCACTCATGTGTTTACTCTCAGAGAATATCCATTATGTAAGCTTGGGAAAATGGAGTTTAAATGAAAGGGGCTAACATAGTAGTGATTACGCCAAAGAAAACACACAATGGATCGTAACAAAGCAGGGGCATAACAGGTTATGAAGGGAAACACAGGGTTTCGGGATAGGATTTCCTTTTGATAAGGAAAGAAAATGTGTAAGGCTTGAGGAAAGAGGGAGGGGAGGAATCTGGGAAGGGAAATGCCGATGACACACAGATCAAATAAATGACATAACTGTTCAAAGTTCACTAGCGTTCGCCAGCAAGTGAGGTCATAGTGGATAGGATTTGTTACTCTGGCAGCAGCCGGCCGTTAGCCTGCCCCACTATCTGTGTCCTAATGTACAGACAGGCGCTGAGTCAACAAAGCTGGTGTTTGGAGTCAACCTTTAAAAGTCACGACCTTAGCAAAAGGTGCAGGAGAGCTGATGTGTTTCCTATACTGCACGGATATCTAAAGTTCACACTCTGCATTAGCTGATCAGCTCTCCTGACAAAAACACAATTATAACAGAGTAGAAGCTCACATTAAAGATTTTCCAAAGTTCATTCTTTACAGTGCCATAAACTTTGCTTTGATGAATCTCCCCCTGCATGTACAAGGAAGCAGTATCTTAATGGGATGAGCAAAGGCGCACTCATATAGTGCTGCTGCTCAAAGTCTCACTTCAAATGAGTTCACGATAAACTCGCCCATGTGAAACAAAGTCTGTCTACCTGCGAGAAACAAAAGCACTTCTCTTTCCTTAAATCCCTCTTTGTGTTCCTTACAGTCGGATAACTTAATCCGAAACTGATCTGTGACCCAGATCTGTGGCAATAAACGAAGATCTATGTTTGGATAAGCTAAAAAGTGGAGTCACATTGTTGACGGTTGTGTGAGGACAAAGACCCCCTGGGCAGAGGCCTGGCTCCCAGGTCACAGGCTCAGAGAGAGAGAGACGTAAACTCAGATAGCACACAGTGAGGGACGAGCATTACATTGTAAAACACAGATTTGGTAGGAGATTGGAAACGGGCACAAAACAACTTGGTGCTTAGAGGTTTTCAAATCCAGTAGCCCAATACAATCTGGGACAGATAGTAGGGAGTTCCACCAATGAGGTAAAACTCATATAAAAATGAAACTAAAATACTTAACAAAAGTAATGACACATGTGAGATTGAATTTATGGCGTGTAGCGTTTTTAGGCTATTGGGATTGTGGAAAATTGTAGATTTTAGGCACCACAAATCATAAGAAAATATCTAACTAAATTATAACTAAACCATAAATGCCAAGAAAAACAAATGAACACTTCCTTGTGACAGAAATACCATGTTTTCTGCCACACATATGAAACTGTGAGTCAGAGCAGCTTTTATTCATGCATAAGGAATGTGTCTATGTGCGATCCAGTATCAAGAGTCTGAGCACGGTGCGTTCATGGTCACTGTAACCCGATCATAACTCCCCATGCCCCCCTCCCTCCTCTTTCTCTCCCACACACCCGAAAGTTTACAATGAATACATCGCCTAATCAGTGGGTTGGGTCAGTGTTTATACCGTGGCCTTGTTAAATACCACCCCCGAAACAGCCAGAGAGCACTGGTTCCCACAGAGGTTGGCAGAAAATAATAAAAATACTTAACATTCCTGCACCCTGTATAATGGCAGTGGCCTTTTAATGCAGCGCTGGCATCGCTGGAGGGAAAAACAACTTTCAGCCCCTGAATGCACCACCCTGTGTGAAACAATGACCATTGAAGTGTCATCCACATTTCCAGCACTTTTAAGATCTACTACTACTAAAGTCTCTCCCTGTGCGACTGCAATGTTCCAACCAACTCTTCATCTGCGGTTGGAAGGAGTGAATGGAGCTCAGTTGGAGGCGGTACATGAGGTCCCAACACTGTTTGTTTTTCCAGAAATGACTATTTGTTTCATTTGAACGGAGAGAGACTCCTGAGGGCAACGAGAGTGTCTCTGCAGATAAGAGACACCGACTCTGTTGCTATTCACTTGAGTGATAACCTCAAGGCCATATGACACAGCCTGCATGCTCACTGGTAATGTGCTGTTGTCACAACACCACCACCATACACATGGTTACATACACTCACAGTGCATCGCAGTTCATTTTAAATGGTTCTGATGTTGCCGTTTTACATTTCCCAAGGCATGACAAGGAGGGCTTCCATTATATCTTTAATCCAAATGTATAATCTTTTTGGATTTTATAATTGATTCATTGCATTTATGGGTTTCAAAGTCATAAAGTATGAATCTGTGGTTTACAGAATGGTCTCAACACTGTCAATTGCGGCCAAGGAACAACTTTAACAGCACAATAGCGGCACTTACTACCAATAAATTGTGTAGTTGTGACATTAAAACCTTACAGTACAGGGATTGAATTCGGCTGTGCGGATTGACCATTTTGATATTTAACAGTATTTATATATAACCTATCCTGCTTGAAAAAAAAAATGGGAATCTCACTTTAAATGTTGTTATACCTCAATAAAAGGACTAAAAACTGAGTACACCTGAGGTTGCTGGGAAATAAAACATGAGTGCTGCAGACATTAACTGATAAACCAAAGTCACTACTTTGACCTGATGATGGCATAAAGTATGACATATTATGGATATTATGACAGCAACTTCCTACAAGTCATCCACAATGGAGAACAATATCAAAACCAAATTGTTAAGATGCTGAGATATTTGAAAGTCACTATGGCACTGGAAGGAGTCATTGTCGCTAGTCGATAGTCGTTTAAATATGAATTGTGATGGTCTGTTTTTAATTATGTTGAGCTGACCTCAGCATATTTAAATGCATGTATTCAAAAGGTCAGTGTTGAATAATATGGGATTAACATGTACTGTCCCCTTATTAATAAACAAACATGCATAAACTTATAATGGCACTCTTTAAAGCTTAATAGCAAAGGCTTGTCTGCCTTAACCAAAGAGGGAAAAAAAAGTGTTGAAGCTTTTCCACTATGTGCCAAAGTGTGTGTAGCAGTGATGAGGGAAGAACCTCCGTCATATCGCAGGTAGACCGTATTGATTTCCACAAACTGATATATCGGTGTGTTCTGAATGCAAGCGCACAAACCAATTCGCACACCTCCATCACCAAACACCACAACAGCGTCCTGACTGATTGCTGTGTCCCATGCAGGTCCGCAGCTAAAACACACACACACACACACACACGGGACCCACTCTTCATCCTCAAGGTCAAGAGCTGCTGGGAGGCAGAGGCTCCTCAATGACGGCCTGATGGAGCTGACACCACGCGACCCATTGTACACACATGTTGATCTGTCCCCAGACGTGGCTTGACAGCGGCACATAAGGCCAACAACGCACGTTACCATCAATGCATTTCAATGAGAGGATCTCACCGTTCACGTTTGTGTGTGAGGGGCGAGAAATGTAGCGGCTGGGGGATTGTGACAAAGCTAAACACATTTGCAGGCCGGACAAGCCTCAGCCCTGTGGAGTATGTAATCCAAAACCAGGCCAATGATTATCTCCCCTCCCCGTGAGCGCTGACTCAATTCTGATTTATGATTGGAATAAATATCGATTTTCCAGGAGCTCTCCCCCCACCCCGCTCTTCCCTTCCATTTCTCCTTTTAACAAAAGAGTGAATGATGTATGTGCATTGATTTCCAATCAATTATTTTTATTCTCATTTTATTTAAGCTTGGACAAATTTTCAGTGGCACCCGCGGAGAGCGATGCATCTCTATCAACAGCGCTGTACCTCATTACTAACTGGCCTTCTGATGGTAAGCAGGGAAATAATGAGAGGGCGTTTAAATCTGAGTCCGTCATCTCTGTTTATACATTGTTAGGCAATAAATCTGACTCTGCTTCTTTTCTATGACACTTACAGGCAAATACATAAAAAAAAATACCATGTCATTATGCACCATTGGCACTGTTAAGTATACTGTTGTTATGTACCAAATTTCGCCCCAAATTTGTAACTATGGTGTACCTATTTTTGCTAAAGTGGATTAAACAAACCTTTATTGCCTTGTTAGAATTGTGTTAATGCTTATTGAGTTGAGATTCCTTCTATAACCCTCTAAGGACTTTTGTTTCTTAGCTTTACAACTTGTATTTTGTTGTATTTGAAGTTGTTTTACTCTGCAAACAAAACAAAATGCACCTGAGTCCTAACCCTAACCCTATTAAATTAAGACCATTGCATTTATTTTTAATTAAGCAGATTTCTAGTTATCTCCAACCAACAGCACTCAATCATTTACTCAAATGTATGACAAATGAAAGCAACAATACCTGTGAAATATTGGATTTTGTTTGCCTTAATTTAAATTATTATCAAAATAGTTGACGATTATTCTTCCTAGCATCAAGTTCTCTGCTAATCTTTTCCGTTTCAGCTCCTGTAAAACATCCATAGAGGATGATGAACTCTGGGGAATAGCCTTTGGTCTTTAAATATTCCCTGTACACATTATGGAAAACCATACAAGAGCTGGTCTCCAGAGCACCTAGGTTGCCCAGAAAAACCCCTTAGAACAACTCACTAATTGAGTTGACAGTGATGCATTAAAATGGGTCATCCTGGAATTGCTCTTTCCTGTGGCTACTGGCTGGGCTGGGATTACATAACGATGATAAAGCTGCGGACCTGGCTCTCCAAGATAAAAGCTGCCATGCAGGACCTCGTGCATTCTCTAAATGCTTCATCTGAGGCCTTCTGAAGGAAGTGATTACTGCCGAGCTGCCCACTAATGCTCCGGCGGGACCCGGCGTTGTACTCTGTTATTCATCAAACACAGACGGTGTAAGCCTTAGCAACTTTGGAAAATGCATAAATAATGAGTGTTATTGTGCAATGATAAGTTGAGGTGATAGAAGAAGTTTTTGAAATGGACTCTTCAAAGCAAAGTGTCCACTCAGTTCTACAGGGACTGAATGAATAGCCCCATTAGTGACATAAAAGCAGAATGGAATTCCTCAGCAGGGCCACTGAGGCCAGCTCCAGGCTTTCACAAGGCATCCCATCGCCATATGACTAAATCAGATGCTATGGGTGACAAATATGGCCTCACAGCTGAGAGCAGCACAAAGGACACTCAGTTGTCTGCTTGGGCCAGCAGCAGAAAATACTGCAACTCGTGAGACAATGTGGGACTTGTGTAGAAATGTTGTTTATCTCATCGGGCGATGGCGTGCCAGGTTCTGGTACGACTTCATTCTGTGAACTTATGGAAATGCAGCAGGAAGAGATGCCTCTGTGGCGCGCGAGTACTTCTGCAAAGAAGAAATGATAAGCATAAGTTGGGATGACGTAACAGAGTTGCCAAATATGCGATGGAATGTTACTGGAATGAAGAGTCATTCATGAGGGACTAAAGCTGGGTATCACCAGACAATAGTGGAATTATGTAAGGTATAATTAAACTATAGTGTAAATACTTCTAATTAGCCTACTTTGTGTAATGTCAAAAGTATGCAATACAAGCCTAGAATTCCAATAAAAAAAGAAGTTTATAAAAAAAGTTTTTCTTCCATAAATGGATACAAAGAAAAAAAAATACATTTTGCTTGTCTCTATTTTCTATCTCTAAAGAAAAACAACAAACCTCCTTAAACCCTTGAATTTGTATATTTGAGGGGAAAATCACTTTTCAGTTGTAGCTAATGTTGACACTAATTTGGGGTCATACGTATATCTTCCCTTTTTTCAAAAAAAGGTTGCAAACCACTTCCCTGAAGAGGGTGCAGAGAAATTATTCTGGTCTGAGATGTTTTGGGAAATCACCAAGTGTTTCTCCATGAATCATAATAACTAAACTGGGGTAAAACAAATCCTTTAACTTCTGGGAACTCCTTTGAATCTTAATCTGATGCATGCTCTTTTAAGTGTAAATTAGCTGATAAAAGCTTTTTTAACTAATGGCAAGATGCACTTGTGAAACCCTTACTTAGCAGAGAGTGCAACTCTGGTCTTTTTCAGAACTAAAGCAGAAGTCTATATAAATTCAGTCAGAGAGAAGTGAGGACAAATGCTTCCTCTAAAGGCATACGTGCTTTGATAACACATAATATCCTGCCATCCATTAGTCACTGTGTCCCAAGACATGTATTCAGTTGCTGATGTCAACATGCACTTCACCACAGTTACAGGCTTGGTGAACTCCTCTCCTTAAACAGCAGTGTTGCAAGTGCTACTTATGACAAAGTTACAGAGAGAGGGAGAAAGAGAGAGAGATGTTTTCCACTGAAGAGGAATAGAACTGTTTCGGCTCACAGGCGCTGTCTGTGGCGAAACACGTCGCCGACAGAAAAGTCTGCACGGACAGAGAGCCCATCACTCGCTTATATACATGCCTATAAATAACCAACCAATCAGCGGCGAGACACTGGAAGTTAAACGCGCCAATTAAAACGGAGAAGGAACCAAATTAAATCAGAGGCCTGCCCGGATTGGTTGACTGTGATATCATTTGCAAGCCCTGACGCTGCTCGACGCTGATTGGCTCTTCGGATGCAGGCGTAATCCTGCCGTGAGTAAGGGGGGGTTAGGGGGGGGGGCGGGCTTGGAGGTTTGAATAGGGAAGTTTGCAGAGCGCAGTTGTTCCCCATCTAGTCCAGTGCAGTGTTTGCAAACACCTTGAACGCAGAGAAGAAGAAGAAGCAGAAGAAGGGGGGGACTGACGGACGGACGCTCGGCTGTACCGCTGCTGAAAACGAGCGCTTCTTTACGGGCTTGCATCGCAGGGGACCGCTCTCATCGCTTCCGCTCGGTTGTTTTTTTTAACATTTAACTGCAGCTTAATATTTTTTAACCCAACTCTGGAAAATGGATGTTCTACCCATGTGCAGCATCTTTCAAGAACTTCAAATAGTTCACGACACGGGCTATTTCTCAGCCTTACCGTCACTGGAGGAGTACTGGCAGCAGGTGAATATACGTTCTTTTCAAAGAAGCGGAACTGAGACGCTTTGCTTTTATTTCATAGATTACACCGCAAAATTAGTGACTCGCATCATAACGGTTGTAAACACCGCGCACATCCGTTCACCTGACGCGATATTTCACGATCGGTTCCCTTATGAAGTTTTCTGAAGTGGATCAGTGTGTCAGTCTGACAGCTGGACTCTGCTCCTCCAAGATGAATGGGCACAGAGTAATACAAGCAGCGGCGTGCTGCGTTTACTGCCCTGCTATAGTTTGACTTCTCCTTTCATTGGCTGCTTTCAGGGCATGAGTGCTGGTTTCACTAGAAGGAAGTAGGATTTCAAACACGTCGGCAGTTAATTCAAAATGTTAGAAGCGCGTTGGCTCAGGATCAGCTCTAAAGATGAGCCAATAATTTACTTTTTACAACATGATTCAGTCGGTCTGTTTTGCCACAGTCTCAAAACCAACATCAGCTTTCCATTTGATATTGTTTCAGCTTTATCATTTGTTTTTCTAAGCCATAATATCCTTAAAAACTCATTATTCTTGAATTTGAATGTGCTCCACAACATGGCACTATCAAATGTCAGCCAGGGCCAATTCCTGCTTGCATGAGTAGGCACTAGCACAGCTGGAAAATATGTTGTTGGGCTGCAGGAGCCTGGAGGGAAATATTTTTCTTTTACATCAGCCCCGTCAAAGCTGCTGTCTAATGAATGGCCCCTTGCTTTTCAACTTAAATGGCCCTCTGAAGTCAAATATCTTGTGGAGTGGCTGGCTCTGAGGAAGGATGTGATTGCATGTCATAGGTTTGCATGAGGAAAAGCATCTGCATGGCTCATGTTGGAGGAAGGAGGGGGGGGAAGTTGAGCGGCTTCCTTAAAAGGACTTTAGATTTGTTCAGTGAGTCATGCAAGTGTTGAAATGACAAAGCAAGTTTAGTGTGGCTGAACTCAGGTGCAGGAGGATTGGAGTTCAGAGGGGATGACAGATCAGGTCTGCTTACATGACATGAAGCTGAGGTGGGGGGCACATGTGGTGATGTTTGAGATGAGCCCTTATTATGAAAAGGAGTACATCAGTGACTCTAGGAATGTGCAATGCAAATACATTCAATTTGTTTTCGAGTTGATTCATATAAACCCAAGATAATGTGTTTTATTTTATTTTATCAGAAACAATCAATACCAAAAATATGTCATTAAACATTAAATTAATGCAAACAAGCAGCAGAATCTTCTTTTGAGAAGCTGAAACCAGCGAATATTTGGCTTTTTTGCTTAAAAAATGATTGATTATCTTTCCATCCATTAATCTTAACAGCTGTTATATCTAAACCTGCTCATTACAAGTATGAGCCTAAGAGTACACTAAAGATAAGTGCTGTAATTGCTACTATTTCCTGTTTAATGTTTCCTGCTGTAAGCACTTAGCAAATATTACACCACACTAGGCATTTTGGGTATGTGCACATGCATCATTTAGAAGGGTTTCCCACACAGAAGCAATTTGCTGGTGTGAATGAAAATCCTCTCTTTGGGGTTTGTTGTAACTCGTTTTTTTCAATCTTCTCATTCGACCAGACATGCTTGGAGTTGGAGCGCTACCTTCAGAGCGAGCCTTACGTCTCCACGGCAGAACTCAAGTTCGACAGCCAGGAGGACCTCTGGGGCAAGTTGATCTTGGTCTGCGGGGACAAGGCCAAGGCCGAGTCCGACCCAAAGCTGCCCGCGGCCCAGGACGAGGACAATCATGACAGCCAAATCTTGGACACCAACAGTGTGAATTCTGACGCCAGCAGCGAAGCTTCAGACAGCTCTGAGGAGCTCTCGCCCACACACAGCTTTACCTCCAACCCTCTGGGCTCTGTCTTGGTTGGCTCTGGACCTTTTAGCCCATCCATCATAAGCACTCCCCCGTCCTCTCCGGAGGCCAACTCGGAGCCCGGTGTCGTGACTAACGGCTGGGTCAACACACATGCCGAGGCGCACTTGCCGGGCAAAATCAGGACCGGCGGGGTGGCAAAGAGTACAGAAAAGACGGGACTCAGTTGCGGGGACGCGTCCCCAGACGGCAGGAGGCGAGTGCACAGGTGTCACTTCAACGGCTGTCGCAAGGTTTACACAAAGAGCTCCCACCTAAAAGCACACCAGCGCACTCATACAGGTGAGATCCAAGCTCCTATCCAACCCTAAGTTACCAACATCATGACCACGTGTGATGAATGTAAACAGAAGGGTCTGCTCAGCTGTTCTCAAGCCAATTCATTCATAGTGTTTAAAACAGCGGATGGCGGAAGTGCTTTTAATTCAGTCTTCCACCTTAACGTCATTGTCCGTCCATTGTGCAATGTAATTAAAGGTCCACATTGCATGATGTCCTCAGCTGGAGCGCTGCGAGTATTAGCTCTGCATGGCTGGATACCTAAACTGTGACCTAATCTATCTGGAATGTGACTGACTGAGTGAGTGAGTGAGCGAGGGAGGGAGGGAGGGAGCGAACAGGGGGGAGGGGTTGCACATGGGAGATAAAAGGACTTGAAAACAGATTGAGTTTCACCATGGGAAAGGGGTGAATGGGCGGGGAGCCAGGGGGCACCGAGCTGGAAGGGCTTTGAATGGTCATTTGAGCGTTTCTTATTTTTGATTAAAAGCGTGAAATTGTCTTTTTTACTTCATCTTATACATTTCACATGTTCGCCTACGCAGCATCGCTATTAGCATTCTTAGCATGTTTCAGGTGGTCGACAAAACACAGCTAGTGATCAAACCGGTTCTGTGGAATCGGGGTCTCGAGTGACTTGTCAGCACTTATGTCATCTGCCCTGGCCCCTGGATGATTTGATCTGAATGAATTTGAATGACAACAGCGCAGAGTCGACCAATCACAGCCTGAGCAGGATAAAAAAACCATTCCTTTTGTGTTTGAGCTGAATTAATCGCCCCTAATGTTTGTCTTGCAGGTGAGAAACCCTACAGGTGTTCATGGGAGGGCTGTGAGTGGCGTTTTGCACGAAGCGACGAGTTGACCAGGCACTTCAGGAAGCACACCGGGGCCAAGCCATTTAAATGCAGTCACTGTGACAGGTAAGCCAGCCATTTGTCTGAAGGAACGTCACTAGACTTCTGATAAGCCTTTAACACAGAGCTGAGGCATGCACCACATTTCTCCTGATGTGATCCCCTATTCTTGCATCATCTAGATAATAATGCATGTCTTTAAAGAACGGAAGCACTGATGCATTTTATTCAGGTAGCTAAACATTAAAGCTACATGGATAAATCAGCCAATATAAGCCTTGGTATGAATGTTAGCTAAGACATTGCAAAACTAGGTTTGAGATCATCTACAAAGTGTCTCAATTGCATACTTTGTTTGAAGGAGGTCATTCTGGCCTGTTCTCAGAAGGAATTTCATGCTTCCATTATGACAAAGCATGTGATGTAAAAGGCTAACATTCTTATCTATTGGTAATCACTGGAGCACAAAACCTGTTTCAGTATCTTTTGTATTGATACTGACTTCCTTCTCCCCTTCCTCCACAGATGTTTCTCCAGGTCCGATCATCTGGCTCTTCACATGAAGAGGCACGTCTAGAGAAGGGCAAGCTCCAACCAAGGCGGAAAAAAGGGGAAAGTTTGGAAAGAAAAAAAACAAATGTCGTCTCCCGACCAGTCTCTTGGTTGAACTGTCCCAGAGCAGAGTGGCGGGAGTGTGTTCCAGCCAAAGCATGCCGTTTTGCACCATACTGAAACCCAGTGCCTCCGGGACCTCTCTTTGGAGAAAGGCGCTCTGAAAGGTTGTCTGTTGCAACGAAAAAGGACAAAATCATGGAATGGGGAAGACATTTTTTTTGAGAAGGACACACACAAAAAAAAAAAAAAAAAAAAAAAAAAAACGACACACACACAAACAAAAAGAGTGAATGATCTGTATGTATGGTGCATGATGTTTTTGGGGGACATCTCCCGGACAGCAGATACACTGGTACTTTACAAAACTGTCTGAGGTAAGCATGTGTGCACTGTGAATGTCTGAGATCGGCTGACTGGCCCCCCTGGGAGGAGAGGAAGAGGAGAGGGTTTTTTTTTTTGGAGTTGGATTGATGGATGGTGCGGGGCTGGCACCGATGTCGCTGTGGACTGAATGGGTTTCTGGGAGGAATTTGTGTTTCCCCGGTGGCAGTGTGAGGATGGGGCAGGATGGAAGTTCCTGCCTGTCTGTCTGGCACCAAGAGGGGGGGGGGAGGAGGGTGGGCTGGTCTCGGAAGCTTTCAAAGCTTTTGACGCCTTGGGTTTGACTTTATAGAAGGAGGACGTGTCCCCCTTCTGGTCAGTGACCCAAAACACCCCCCCCCCCCCCCCCCCCCCACCCGGTCACTGTATGACAGGAGCTTTTTTGGTGTTTTTGGTGCAGCTACTAAATGTGCAATGTGTTATGTAGCCTGGTTTATTATTTTTTTACAAGCTACAAAGCTCTATTTGTAGTCCAATTGTATAAGCTGTGTGCTTAGAGTTATAACACAACTATACTATAACTTCAGTATCATAGACAGGTGTTGCATGGTTCTAGGGTTTGTTCATTTCATGTTTCCACTGTAATCAGGACTGCAAATAGTTTGAATAAAAGTGCAGCTAAAGTGCGGACGGTTAAATGTTACAATATTGTACATAAAGCCTTGATGATTTCCCTCTTCTTTTATTCTTTCATCCGTTTCTTCATCCGGCTGGAGACTTCACCACTGCTTACTCATTCTCTCATTCATCCTATGCCTTGAGGAGTCATTTTGATTTACTTTTTTGATCTAATAATGCACTGTTGACCTTAATGGTGCCTTATGCAAGTGACTTAGCCCTGTGGTAGCGGTGGTTTTGCTCCCCGTGGAAGTCACATTTGTTATATGGGTGATTTTAAAAGCTTGATCAAGGCTCAATTACGCATTAACTCGCACCTCTTTGTGTTTAATGACCGCTGTCCGCATCTGTTCTGACCATTAATCGCGTTGCTAAAAAAAAACTTCAGATAAAAGCACCTTTCGAGTCGGAACGCCAGTTATCACATTCAATCAAGTCAGAACATGTAAATATGTTTAGATCAGTTAAATTCATTTATTAAAAGCTACTGTGTAGTTTGTACTCCAGTCCATCACACACAGCTCTACGGTACAAAACAACCAGACTAGGGAAACAAATGTGTGCAGTGCTGCTCCTTTTTCGCAGTCTCCCTCCCCACCATCTCCAACACCATCATCCCCCCCCCCCTTCTGTCCCTCCATCTCTGCAAGTGGGACTGAAGAAAAAGCTAAAGATTTATTGTAATTAACAGGCTGCAGTCGGACAGGCCTCGCCTTGTACTGCCTCTCAGTAATGAATTGCTGAAGGCTTTGTTGGCATGGAATCTGTCACAGACTGCTGACTGTGTAGGTTGGTTATTGACCTGTCTGGGGAGCGTTGTTTTAGCCAAGCTGCAACAGTATTATCAAAACCACAGGAGCGAGCGATGGGGGGGGGGCCGGGGGAGCAGATAAAGATCAAGCGTGCACATGGAAGTTGGACAAAAAAACAATGACCGTATCACCGTTAAAGGTGGATCTGTTATTGGATGTGGAGTGGGACCAAACCATAGTCATTGTAGGGTTTATACTTATTACTGTTTCAGGAAGTGCCACCCACTCCAGATCACTGCTGTAGGAATTCGATGTTGCAGCACGACTTATGGATTTCAGATCAGCGAGTGAAAGAGACAAGATGAGTACAAAGTTGAAACTGCTTGCTGCGATAGATTTGAGGAGTGCTGGCAGTGCCTTTTTGTGGGCAAAAAGGAAAGGAACATCCATTCGGTGCAAACGGCAGCCAATACTTTTCAAATGGTAATTGAGCCTTGATTAAGCCCTGTGTTTGCTCGCATCTTTTTCCATCATTCGCCTTCATCCCACTACCCCAACTTCTTCTGTCACACACACACAGATCTTTGTTCTCAACTGAATCTTTGTATACAAAAAAAGGAAAAAAAAAAAACTTTTGTAAAATTGTTATGTTTATGCTTTATGACATTTTTATTTGAAATTGTTTTGCAAAATTGTTATATTTCTGTATGAATGTATTTTTTATTGGAATAATAAGAAATTCTTATCTGACTTTGGCTTGCTTCCTTTGTCTCATTTGTTGATTCTCCTCAGTTCTGCCTGATTATTGTGAAAGCTTTTTCTTTATCTGTGGGAGGTTTGCAGCGTGCTGAGGATGAATGGCTACATTTCTGCTGCAGTAATATGGACACAATGAGATTAGTGTCAGTGTGTGAGCACCGGGGGCACATATCTGACATTTAGAATGTATCACTTAAAAATAGAATTTCCACTTTGTGCAATATAAAATTCTTTGTTTACCTGCTAGAAGCTCTAAATGTCCTCACCTCATCCTGCCTTGTAAATACCAGCATGAAAATATCCTTCCCTCGAACGAGCAAATTATATCTTTGCAGAAACCGGTTGCTAAACACAGAAACCTGACGCTCCCAGTGGCAAACACTTATTTTTCCCCAAACACCCCCTGGAAAAGTTTCTATAAAAGCTCACTGCAGTGTTTTCAGTTCTAAAAGCGACTGACTGCTCGCTCCTTAGAGCTAGCTAGCTCATCAAAGCAGTATAAATAATTTATCTCCATCTCTTACAGCCCTTGGCATTTAATTAGAGAGCAGCTTTTATACATTTGTTAGATAATTACTCTACTTGACATAGATAATGATACAAAACAGCAGTGGATAAACCAAAGAGCTGAGTTTAAGTCACAAACTAACAAGAAAACAAGATTTAAAAGCGTCTTCCTCTCTGCTCCCATGTTTACGGTGATGACCTAGAATGGGCAGGCAACTTATTAGCTCCTCTGATTTCCAGTAAAAGCCCTGTGGTTTATAAATGAATCTTCGCCTGCAGTTGGTAATTAAGCTCGCTTTGGAGTACCTCCCAGCTTTGGAGTGGCAAAGAGTGTTGTTTTTGCCTCAAATGCTACATCTCCTTGATCCCTCAAAACTGCTGCCCTGCTTGATTTCTCAACTTCAAATCGACCTAGGATACAGAGAAAGGCAACCAGCGAGCCCAAACTCTTCACTGGACCTGCTCATAAAACTCTGCAGGCTCAGATTCTGTTTATAAAAGAAGTCAGGCACATGTTGCATATCATTTCCATGCAGATGACTCACATCCTCGCAATAGAAGTGGGACATCCTCTTGTGAAGTGGACCATCATGTGTACAAGTTCTCGTAAAATGTGGATCACATATTTGCTTTGATGTGTCCAGACTTCAAATCCTCCGTATGCTTTCCCACATTGATATTGTGACACAGTCTAAAACCCAAAGGATTAAGGGAACCAATTCATCATTTCTAGATGTCACACATCTTATCTTAACGTCTCAGGGGAGCACATAAGATCTAGGGTTGTGTCCTATCGCAATGTCACAGTTTGGAAAGATTTATTTAATGGCTAGCCAGTGGACGAGAGAAACCAAAGATGTTTAGTACGTCTTTTAGAGGTGCTTGTACTGAAGTATTTGGATTTTTCTTTTCTTTCCATTAATCATCCCACAGCCCTTTACAGTAGATGTATCTGGAGACTGTTGGGATTGGCCCAAATCCTAGGTTGGGGAACATTGGAATAAACCATCAAACTGTATAGGTCAAGAGGTATAAACTATCTACTTAAAGTTATAATCCCTTGAGTTTTTCATAAAATCCAATACATGTTTATGGTGTTGTTTTCTTCTTTGCATAATCATTCAACATACTTACATTCAGTAATCACCTCTAATAGTTTTTATTGGTGGAGAACGGCTGAATCTGAGTCGCCTACCTAAGCAGAGGGGATTCACAGCTCTGCCTGAATGTAATCAAGCATAATTAAATTGTACACTCTCTTTGGAGGAGACTCAACCCCTAGGTTGGGATAAAGCGTACAATGTACTTAAAAGTAGCTGCACCTCCAGCAAGTACAACAGTACAATTATGCTTACACATTGATTCATCAGTACTTCAGTCAATACTCGCATTTAAAAAGGGCATAGACATTTACTTGTAAATGGTTTTGTTTTTTTATTGTGCTATTGCTACTTTCACTTATGTAAAAGATACGAGTGCTTTTTCCACCTACCAGGTAACTGCCCTGTCTGGGTCCCAGACTCATTTGATTAAATGCAAACGTGTCAGGAAAAAGGACCATCTAATATCAACCAAAAGACGCTGTAAGAGAACCGTTTGGTTCAGGCATTATTTTGTCCTTGTAGTGTGACATAACTGAAGTACAGTATACATACTAGTTGTATTGTGGTGTTTTCAAAACATTTAAGGTTTGTTTTTAAAAAAAAAAATCCATATGCTTTACCTGGCAGGCTATTTGAACACTAATGAGACACCTGAGGACGGACCTGAGATGCATCACGTAGACAGACCTAATAAAGACTCCTCACGTGGTGCGGCTGGAGGAGACAGCGTGGGGCATTCAAGCACCGCCTTCTCGACCAGGAAGAGCGCGCTGGTAACTTCATGCGATTTCCCCCGGTGTATGGCGGCACTCCGCCATGCCATAGCCTCTGTTAGAACACATCCGCCTTCTGGACATCGTCATCGCTGCAAGAGCTCTTTCCTTGCTCTTTTATTTGTCACGGCCTCGTTGAGGATGGCACACTGAGGACTCCACAGACCACTCTCGCCTTCAAGAAAGGCCTAAAAACCTTTTGTTTATTTTGTTTGTTTCTTAGGCCTCCTGTAGCACTTTGGGATTGCTTTTAGCAATGAAAGGTGTTTTACAAATACAATTTATTATTATTATTATTATTAAACCGCGAGCGGGAGATTGATGTGATTGGTTGTTGGTCGCGTTAACCCCAAGCGCCCACCGGCAAGCGTCAATGCGACGGAACCGTGTGTAGGTTGCGTTAACATCTCCGGCTTCAACGCATTCATTGAGTACAGCAGTGTCTTTTACACCTTTACAAACTCTCCACCATTTTCCGCAGGACCGTGTTTGCTTAAAACACTCCAATAATATTAATACAAACAATACTACAACTAATATTCAAATATTATAAATAAACATGCGAAAACTAGCTTCTTGTTTACCCTTTGTCACGTATGCACAGTGTATTTCAAAGTGTTTGTGCATGCTATATAGTGAGCTTGTGACAGAGAAGAGGTAAATGCCTGTTATTCACCGTCATCTGAAAGCTGTGCTCTGTCCACGTCAGTCGTATCAGTGAATCTCAGTGAACGTGACTATCTCTCGCTGCATAATTGCAAAGGGATTACTATTTTATCATTCCCTTTCAAGCGGAAGGCCTTCCAATCGTGGATAGTAAAATAAATCATTATCCAAAATTGCTGTGAAATAACAGACTTGCTGCGGGAGTGAGAGATGTCATTGTCCACACACACACACACTCACACGCAGGAAAATGGACTGTGATGGAGGCACACACTGAGTTAAATGAGGGGAAATAATAAGGAAAGAGGTGGTTATCAGGCTCTGAGCCTGCTTCATTCAGCCAGCCAGACTGCAAGTCATCACATATGCAGACTTTACTGTGAAAGCTCCAGCATCAGGGCTTTCTCTCCCTCCCTCTCTCCCTCCCTCTCTTCCTGTTAATGGAGTCTATTAGGACTTGGCTTGTAGGGGAAATAGGACTGAAATCAGAGGTCAATGACCCTCCTTTATGTTCCTGGCTTGCCTGCACCCAGTCGCCAGCAGCGTGCCATAATCACCATCATCCCCATCATCATCATGGATGCTATCTTCCTCCTCTACCTTCTCATTCCCATTTCAATCCTCACTGTTATCATCAAAAACACAAGTATCATCAGTACTATTGTGATCCTGCTACCCTAATATCCCTCCTCCTCCTCCTTCTCCTCCTTCTTGGATTCCCCTTGAATAATGCATATTTCTTTAAACGAAGCCCCATAGTAAATTAGTTTCTACACCTAATTACCATGTTGCAATTAGCAGAAGAAATGAGAAAGGATCTAAGAACATTGCCCACAACAAAGTGTGCCAGATTAGTTGTTGTTGTTTTTTCTTCCTCTCGCTCTGTTTTGTTTTGTGTTTAAGCCCCAGAAATATGTGCAAATAGCTGCAGCTCATTGTTTTTGTCTCTCAGTACAGATCAACTGAAACTGCAGGAGCGTCAGTTCTTTTGAAAACTCAGATGCAATCCTCGGAGAGGGAGCCCTGAAGAAAAAGAAGCAACAGCCCCGCCAGAGTTTTGTGAGTTAGACACTGAAGTGGGGGGGGGGGGGGGGGGGGGGGGGGGGGGGTTCGAGAGTACCTCCGCCAGCTGATGTCACTTGGCATGACCTTGTCGCAGAACTCACAGTGAGCCAGCGAACAGTCTGAGTGCTATGCAAAGCAGCTAAGGCGACTTCAGAAGTACTCGGTGGTAGGAATAGTGGTAATATTTTTCAAAAGAAGCAGGTCATTCAGACTAGTTAAAGAGCCATATTTTTGCCTTATTAATTAGCCAACATCATAAATGAGTAAAACAATAATTTGACTACCTATATTTAGCTACCTTATCTTCAGAATGACTGTTTTGGCATGGTCAGATTAACCTGGTATAGGGCCTCTAAGCAAGAATTAATGGTTCGACAACCTATTGACTCCTATTTTGGTCATTTGGTTGTGTTCAGTAAACTTGTGTGTGTTATGTGAATGCAGAATATGTATATTGTCGATGATTTGTGTCTTAGCTCATGACCTCATCACTCCCTGCAAAGAAGCCTAGGGCATAGGGAGTTCACTAGGTGCCCTAAAAGAGTGATTCTCTACCTTTTTAGTGTCAAGGAACCACTGAATTCATACATCTTAGGTCACAAACCCCCCATTTGATAAGGTTTCTGATATTGTTAGTATTTATACAAAAGAACAGCCAATGCTGATTCCTTTCAATGTGGCCGCTACACTGGTATCGGGAGTGCAGACTCATAAGGGCTCTGGAAAAACAAAACAAAAGTCGAACCTGGTTCCCACAGAACAACACATTGTCATCCGGAAGGTGCTTGCCAATAAAATATGTTCAGGCACATATTTCAGGTGTAACAGTGTACGATTGTTTGTAGGCAAGGGATGTTATTGATTCTATTGGAAGCGTTGAAACTATAACATTGCATTGTCACCAAGTCCTAGTGGAGACCCTCTGGTTAGATGATATGTATCAGTATGAAAGAATAAATGAAAAAATAAAAACTGTGCTGCATTCCGCTGACAAATAAGCATGCACGTCAACCATAATTGTGCGCAGTGTGTGAGTGTGTAACAAGGAGACTGTACTGTATTAGAGAGACTCAGACTGAGTGACAGAAGAGTCTCCGGGTTCACGCGCAGTCCTCAGAAGACGTAGCTCCAGAGCTCAAGGTAAATGAGTCCATTTGAATCCAAATCCGGGTCGAACTGGGTCACAATCATAATTGTCTCTGTAATTAGATTCTCTCTCCGAGTCTCTGGCTTGTGTCAGTCTGGCCGACAGCGGCAGTGTACTCTGGAGGATGGATCAAAATACACTGTTAGCCTCTGGAGCGGGGGGTCGAACGGTCAAGAAGAGGTGAGGACAGGCGAGTGCACATACCCATATAATGGTCCCTGGTGTAATGATGTTTTTGTCCCTGCCCTTTCCCGCTGTCATTAAGGCATTCTTGGTAGGTCGCATTGCTTTAAGACCTACAGATGCCGCTTTATGCACACTAATGATCCCAGTTCTGTCACGGCATTGGCTGTCATTTTAAACAACTTGTTGCTATGTTGCAAAATAACTGCGTCGTCACATATATTTTCCATCACACTTTCAGTGTTTTCCCCCCCCCCCCCCCCCCCTCCACCTCCACCCCTTATACCAAGTGTGAGATTTCATTTATAACATCTAAGCTCTTCATAACAGCCGGTGTGGTTTTCAATTTGTTTCTATAGGCGGTGAGCAGAAACACTTATTAGTTGAAGTCAAGGTTTTGAGATGCTTTGAAAAGTCCTCTTCTCTCTGCTACAGGTTAACAGCGTGCATTTGCATTAATCACCATGACAACTGCCTCCTGACTGTGTTATGCCTGGCAGAGAGGAGAAAAAAGCGAGGCGAGCAGAGAGATAGCGATAGCCTCGCCACGAGATGTGTTTTAATTTCACACACTGTGAATGTTTTCACTTCAAACTTACTGTAACGCATCCCGCTTTGCTTGAAATTGCAATTATTGTAGGAAAAGATGAGGTCATGGCACACAAGCACTATTACTTTTTGCTTTACTAGATCTGTCCACTTCATCTTAGAAGTCCATATAATCAAAAATGAGATCTATGCTTTTTTTTCATTGGTTTTTCATGTGCAGTGTTGCTGAATGCTGGAGAGTAGTGGCAGACATATTCAAATGTAAAGGCAATTTAGAGTTTTAAATGCATTTGATCTGCATGTTAAGACCTTAATATAGTAAAGCACTTTGGTCCAGACTGAAATATCTCACAAAAAGATAGATTGAATTATGTTTGTGTTACCCTGACTGTTCTTACATTTTTAATTTTCTCTATAATATATCTTAACAACAACTTGATGTATTGCACAGTTATCTATAGACATTTAATCTTCCCTCAGAATGAGTTTTAATCACCGATCTCTTGACTTTTCCTCTAGCTGCACCATCAGATACACATTTTAATTTGTCCAATACTTTGGTTTATGACTTAATCCATGGTTAACTAATGACATTCTCATCAGCCTTAACTCATACCTGTCAACCTTTCCGGGATGCTCCTATATTCTACCCCTCTCTCCTGTTTTCTATTATTTTATTTCCCATATATTTTCATTTAAAAAAGAAGATCCCATTAATACTGCCAGGTCTTGCAATCATCATTAGCTGTACAAGAATTTACTTTGCTAAATTATTGTCTTTTCTTTTTCATCACAAGTATGTAAATAGAGCCGTGTTAAGTCAATCATGAGGTTTTATGTGTTTGATATTTACATTTCACTTCATCATCTCTCATTAAAAACCTAAGGCTACAAAGGAACACTCGTGCAGAATATTAATCCTCCTCTCTCTACCTCCATCACATGAATTCATATTGCAACGCACACCCGTTGTCGTTGGACTAGACCCTAATTAATTTTTGGTCACACCAATTAATTATAGACTGCAAAAGTGAAGAGCATATAGAAAATACTGTAGCGTGTGACAAAGAAGAGATAATAAAGTTGCTGCTGGTGTTGCGGGTTTATCTGAAACAAAATGACAGTAAAGTGAATTTGGAGGAAATAAGGTGAATAGTGCTCACATCACATACATTTTATTATCACAAGTGGATCATGTTTATTAGCATTTCAAATTGCTCACATGACACTGTAGCATATTTACACATTAAGTCTGTATTAGCGCTGAATCTCTGGCAAATGCTGCCATCAGTTCACTCTACTGTAAGTTACATATGCAAATGTTCTTCACAGCCTCATTGGAAAAATAAATAAATTATAGAACCAGTGAAGACGCTGAAAGGGCATGCTCTTTCTATTTTCAGCTGACATGTTATGTAGCAGATTTCAAAGATTAATCGCAGCACCCTGAGGAAAAAAAGACATCTGTCCTCCAATTATTATTAAAGTGATTGTTTTGTTTTGCCAGTTTATTTTGGATCAAGGGGTCCTGCGGTGAAATCTAAATGAATCGGGCTGTGGACGTTCTCTCTCGCATGCTGATGCGCAATGCTTCTGAGACGACACTTAGGAATGTTAAAAGGTTTCATAACCCTGGATCGACATTGAAGCTAATGGTAGCTACTCTCTGTGAAGCGAACAGCCTTTTAGTACTACAGTCAGAGAGCAAAACATGATGCTGCGGTTATGTGAAATCTCCACTTTTGGTGATTTTCATGCTTTTATGTTCTATCATGAGGCTGGAACCAAAGCTGCTTTTCCTTTTTGGCATTTTAAGGACAGGCTTTTAAAAAGGCAAGAGTTTGCTACTAACTCTTTTGAGATTCTTTACTTTACATTTAAAAGCACAGATTGCCTCCTTTCATACTGTACATGAGGATCAAATCTGCAACCATGATATACCAGTGTTATGTGTCTGAGGCTGACGGACTGCATGTCACGTCCAATCACTGCAGCAGACAGGCAACAGGTTACTTTGCATTTTAATTATGAGAAGGTCAGGCCAGGGTTTGTTCGCTATCGTTGTGCTTCATGTGATTAAACATGCACCGGACGCATAATTTATAGAGCATGGAGGACGCTTTGACCCCATCGCAATTTTACAATCTCCCACAAGCCTTTGTTGGTGCAACGTAAATAATGCCAGTAATTTATGGCAGAAAGATGAAGGTTGTTGGTGGGAAAGAAAGAAAAAAATCAATGTTAAGGTAATTTCATTAACTCTTAGAAATATTTTCCTCTTTTTTTGCGTTTTTAACGAGTGTTCTCGCCAAAGGAAATCGGAGTAGAGTTCAATTCCCACAGTAAACCTTCGGTTGCACTTTCTTGTGATGTTGGTAGTGTTTGTCACCCAACACATTTCACTGTGGTTCTCATTAAGTATTCCCACTGAGCTATTTTAAGGAGCCAGTACACAAAGTACTTTGTTGACATGGATTCCATTCTGTAGCTCAATTCCAAAAACATCAGTTATTTGTGGGTGCCAACCAGCAACAAAAAAAAAAAAAAAGGTTGCCTCTTTATTCCCGATTTATTTCCCATGGAACACTGCTCTAATTCACATTCACTTTGCCCCCTGCTGTAAAAGCTTACAGATGCCATTCACTTTGCTTCAGCCTGGCTCTGCTCCATAAGATCTAGTTCTCAGACTTTAGCCTTTTCCTCATTTGCATACTGTAACACAGCAGGGTAGTAGAGGGGGGGGGGGGATGCTCTCACATGGGAGGCGAAAAACTGTGACATAATTGTTTGGCACATTATTAACACTCTGTGGCTGTGAATAACGCCTCCCATGCTTGGCTGAAGAATACACTCCAGCAGAAATTGGACGTTTTGTCATTTGAGCTAACGGGACGGGGTCACTATCAAAATAATGCGTTCCCACCCGCCCTTTTAGGAAAAGCTTGCCCACCCTTGTCCAAGTGATGTCAACACTGAGCAAAACAAAAAGAGCAACAACCTATCGTAGCCCCCAGGGGCTGATCCACTCTCGGGCTTGGGGCCCAATCATGTCATTTTAGACAGCAGCACTTTCAATGAAAATAAATAACCGTCATCATGCGGGTAATGGTGTTTTTCAATATTGCTCTCCAGATCCACTTGCAATCTAAAACCATAAGCATCCTTTAGTATTTGAACAGACACCGGGCCACACAAACAGTGGAGGTGATGAAATCTCTCCCCTCCTGCTCCTCTGCTGATATTACTCTTGGCCTCTAAGAGCCTCTAGAAAATTCCCCAATGATGAGCTGGAGGCGTCCGCTCAGTGGAGAGGTGATTTCCATAAACCGGGTCACAGCGGTGGTTGTTAGGACTGTGATCACTCACACCCACTTCACCATGAGGGGAACTATTGTGTTGTCCCTCTGCCAAGCTCTGGTCACTTCTTTTAGATTGGCGAAGACGACTTTAAGATCTTGGAACATTATGCAGACCTACTGCGGATGTTAAGAAAAGAGAAAAGGAAGCCAAAATTATGAAAACATTTGACCCTGTCTAGTTCCATTTAGCATTTGAACACAAATGTACAGCCGGTAATGAGATAATGTACTCTGTTTTCATTAGTCTTCCTTGCTGTTCACCGACATGTAGTATGGCTTAAATTTAATTATTGAATTAACTTTAATAAATACGATCTGTTAAAATATAAGGCCATGGTGGAATTTGCCTAATTGCCTGTTCTATTTGTCCTTGGGTATAATTTGGCACACAATGCAAGTGCAAGACAGACTCACAACATGAAGAGGGAGCACAGACTAAAACACCAAGAGGACCCTTCTGTTCTTTTCTCTTCCTGTTGTCTTGTATTTTCTGTTGCAGTACACCCTCATTATGAATAGGAGGAGGGTGTCTTGTTGTCACCTTGAGGTTTTACAGCTTTTCAAAGTTACATTTTCTAAAGCCCATATAAAATCTTCCAATGTTTTATTTTTGTTTAAACCAACGGTAAAGCGCGCAAATTATTGGATTGAGTGTTTTCTGCGACAAACCCCTAATAAAACATTGTGCTTTTATTTTCGAATTAAACGAAGACAAATCAAGTGAACTTTAGTGTTGCTCGTGGATTTGAGTATGTTTGGAAAAAAGCATCTAAGCTTAGCCAAGTTTAGCTAAACTGAGCTAACTAACTAACTATCTGCTAGCTCCAGCTGCATATTTATCACTTGCATGTCAATACTACTCTTTTTTAACTCTTGCTGAAGTGAATAAGTGGAAGTAGTATTTCGTCACCTTGAGGTTTTACAGCTTTTCATAGTCACATTTTCCAAAACCCATATAAAGTCTTCAGATGTTTCATTTTGTTTAAGCCAACGGTAAAGCTCCCAAATTAGTGGATTGAGTGTTTTTCTGCGACAAAACCTTAAATAAAACATAATGCTTTTAAAATCAAGTAAACGTTTGTCGTGCTGGTGGATTTTAGTATGTTTGGATAAAAGTACCTTAGCTATGCTAAGCCAAGCTAATTTAAACTGAGCTAACTAGCTAACTATCTGCTAGCTCTAGCTGCATAGGCTATTTATCAGAGGTGGGGACTTGAGTCACATGACTTGACTCGAGTCGCATATTTTTTGACTTGAGACTTGCTTGACTAACATTGATAAAAGACTTGACTTGACTTTGACTTGGTATTCATGACTTGAGACTTGACTTCAGCTTGAGACAGATGACTTGAAAGGACTTGACTGTTTAAAATTAAATATTTGCGTTTGTTTTTGTAGTGAGATATTACGTTTAGTTTTTTCGAAAAACGTGATTGGGTGATTATAGCGCCATGCGCGCAAACCTGGCAACCCACTAGACGGCAGGGGTGTCAATTATCATGGCAGCGGCTAGCGTTACTCCACAAATAGTGAAGTTTGGATTCAAGGATTATGTTGTCGATGACGCTAATAAGAAGAGAACAGCGGTATGCAGGGTCTGCAGCATAAAGATCAGTGACACGACCACCACAACATCCAACTTCATTCGTCACTACACAAAAACCCACAGAGAAAGGTGCGTGAATGTGTTGTGTTAGCTAGAAAGCTAACGTTAAGTTTAAGCTACGTTAGACTTGGTTTCAAATCGATTAAGCATTGCAAAGAGAAGACAAAACGGTAAATTAACACTAGAACCTCCAAGGGATTCATTTGTACTAACCCTGATACTGACGGGCTGTCAGGAGAGGGAGAGAGAGAGAGAGGAAAATAGATGCCTCGTTTATTTTCCCTGTGTTATTATCAGAAGTTACTGTAAACTTTTGAATAATGTAGTTCATCTACTTTTAGTAGTTTGTTTAAATGTTTTAATTATGTTGTTTTTGCTTGTAGAAGTGCATCATTCCTTGATTTATTGTAAAATGAATCTGAACTTTTTGATCTGTTATGATGATAAACTGAAGCAATTTCTAAATTAACCCAATTAAGTGAGTTTTAAATCGTCCTACTTAGTTTATAAGGAAATTATGAAGAGGAACAAATTAAATGATTTGAAAATGATATCTATGTAGGTGCTGATGCTGTTGGCGGTTCTAGTGTTAACAGAAATTTAAATTAAATATGTGTAATGGAAAATGCCATATATGATTTTCTTACCTGGAATTCTGCCTTTTTGAACAGACTTTTTGACTGAGTCCTAGCTATATTGTCTGCAGTTCTAGGGTTAATATGAATCTAATATGATTGTCATCGGTCTAAATTAGATTTCAAATGATTAACTGTGTATGTAAAGAAGATCATAGTGTGGGTTGAATCCATTTTCATAACCACTGTCTTTTAACTGATTTAAATGCGGAAACTGGGCTTATTCATTAGAATTTCATATGACTTGACTTGACCTGAGCAATGACTTGACTTGACTTGCTTGACTCTCACCACAGTGACTTGGGACTTGCTTGATACTTGTAGGTCAAGACTTGAGACTTGCTCATGACTTGCACATGTAGGACTTACTCCCACCTCTGCTATTTATCACTTCCATGTAAATTCGCATATTTTTTAACTCTTGCTATAAAGTGAATAAGCTTTGAATGACCAATTATCTTGTGTTACAATTCCACATGATCCCTTCAAATAGAAAGTAGGGGGCAAAATGTTTGTTAAATCAGCCACAGGCAACACATTCTCACAGACAGCTCTGAAAGCCGCAGGCAAGGTCCTCATCTTTCCAACATGTAATCCATCTAAACATATAACAAAAAAAGATAATGGGTATAACTTGTTTGACATTCAAGTTAAACTATGATCAGAAACACGTTTGTACGTTGAGCTTGTTGAAATTTAACTCAGTGTATTGGAGATTATTTTTCCTTCAAAGAGCTCTGCTATTAAGAGAGAATCCAGTGCAATTTAAGCACCAATCTAATGGATCTGCACTTGTGATATGAATTTTAAAAAGGGAAGAGATGGGGCTTTTGATTTCACTCCAGCAGAATTATAATACAAACAAAGACTATCAGCATTCCAAGGTACACTGAGTCTATTTTATTCATTGTTGGTTTTCAAGTCATGGTTGGAACATACAACAACAAAAAGAAACTCAGCCCAGTTTATAATTTTAATTAGTTTACCACTGTTGCACACACAAATCATAATTCTGCCAACACCCCACAGTTAATGGATCCCAATAAATGAAATGTACATTTTGAAAATTGAGCAGGCACGCTTCCAGAATAAAGGCCTAGTCAATCATATGCAGGCAGTTATTCATTGATTCTCCGCATCAAGTCGACTTCTGATACCACACTTCCTCCTTATTTCCCCGCCAGCTATTCATTCCTTTTATTTGCATGACAGACATCGTGCAGTACCGTCCTTTTTTCCCCCTGACATTGTTTGTTTTTTCAGTACGTATCCTGTTGTTTTGTTTTGAGGGTGTAAAGGTCTTTGGGAGACTGAGACAGCCGTATCAACCCTGTTTAGCATAAAGCTTGTGGCTGGCCCCGTCCGTGGCCTAATGAAAAGTAGAAGATAGGCTATGCTTGTCATGCTTGGCTAGCCCTGTGATCGGCAGACTGTGGACAGTTACTCTGCTTGCATGCCAATTAATCTCACCCTCTGAATTTCCCACCGTCCCTCTTTTATTCGTTGCTGAATGGAAGAAGGTTGCTTTTAAATAAAATAGTCATCACAACAATGCATGTTGAATTTATGTGCATGGCACCGACTTTATGTGGAGATTTTATAGTTTCACACAGTCTGATTTTGCAGGCTTGCATGCTTGCTTCAGATATGGACATTAGAGTCTTTCTGCCGATAAAATAAGGCAGGAGTCCCAGTTGTGTAGCTTTCCACGGACTGTTAGATGCCTCTTCCTACCTTTTGATATGGTGCATTGGTTAAAGGGCACTTTCAGGCGTATTAGCATGCTGCTCAGGCAGCCACTGAACATTATTATTCTCTTTTATTTATATGTCAAAGCAGTGGGAGGATCCTGGATCCCAGCTCAGGCTCAAACGCTCTTGGCTCCGTCTCAACAGACAGCCTGAGTATCTTTAAATGGCTAGTCATCACCATCGGAGAGCAGATAAAGATGGATTTCAGATGAAGATTCATCGGGTGAAAACAGACCTGAGCTTGCTGTTTCTGGCCCTCATCATTCATCACGCATCATCTGCTACATGCTTACACTGAAATAAATAAATATAAAACCTGAAAAAGCACTTATACAGCTATTTTACAAATCAACAAAGAGCTGACAAAAAAACGTGCCCATTCATCATTAATAATGGATGTGTTGGCTAAGCTCACAAGGCAAGTGAAGAATCCAGGTTACAATTTATGGGATAAATATTTCATCGCTAACATCTGTCTGTATATTCTGTGCCAGTGTGTTTTGAAGTTGTTACAAATGAACGTCAAACGGAAAGTAGTTGAACAAGCCGCCGAGGGAATGGAACAAAGATGTAGCGATGCTGGGAGGAGAAGGCAAGATTCACAGGGAAAAAAAACTGAACAGCAAACAATTTTCCTTGGCTCGTCAAACAAATTAAATATGCCGTTTGGTGGACTAAACAGTATTGCTCTTTTAGAGAGAAGAACAAAATAATCAGAAGAGGAAAGGGGGGCAGGGGTGGCGTTTAAGGGGGTGAATGTGTGCCCTTCCCCTTTGGGGCAGTGCCACAGCTTGGACAGTACTTGCATTCTTCCACAGCTTATCCCAGGACTCTCTCAATTAGGGGCTAATAGGCAACCGCACAAAAAGAGCTCTCAAATCAAAACAAAAAAAAAGAGGAGGGGATGCACTCACTTTCACATCCAAATTATATTGAGCTTTTTTTTCATGCCTTTTAAGGGGAAATGCCACCCTAATTGGCCATACTGTTTTCTATTTCCTGTATTTGTTTATTGTCAGGGTTTTTGATGTGATTATGCCCCGAGGAATTCCCCCTTAAGACAACTGTCTTCTCACTTGAAGTTGGTCAATAAGAGAGCAACACCTACGACGGGACATGACAGCTCTGCTTTGACAGCCACTTACAGCAGCGGGAGAACAGGTCAAAAGGTCAAGCAGTCCGGTTTGACAAAGTCCTGTGTTTTGACAGACATCTTAAAACCGATAGTGCAAGAAATACCAATAAGTTAACAATTCAAATTAGCAGCAGCGGCTTCTTTCCTCCTTGTAAACGGCTTCTGCTGCCATTGTATAATCAAGAAGAGAAGAATAACACGGAACATGAATACAAAGTGCCTATAGCTAAGCACCATACTGAGCACAGACTAAAGGCAGTTGCCACATCAGAGCACATCCATATGAAATGAGTTACTGATGGGCTTGCTTTTCTGCTTCAGAGAATATGGCACCGAATCAAATACCCACACTTTCAAAAAGGAGGCAACCCCCCTTTACAGCCACCACCACTGTAGCCAAACCCCCAAACAACCAAAATAAAAAGGCTTAGGAGCCAAGCAGGCTGTGCACCCCATCGTCTGTACTGATGTGAGAATGATTTGTATTAATGCAGAAAGAATTAGTGGGAGGTAAGAGAGAAAATAAGTGTTACATCTCGTGCAAGGGTCTTTGATATATTAATTATGAGTGCTTTCAGTGGTTACCGAAGTGTTCATTTAAGTCAGGTTAATGTTTTGTGGCAATTTGGGTAAAATGCTTGTGTTTTTTTGTCTATAGACATTAAAAAGAGCTCTTTGAAGCTAGCTGAGCAGGTATGCTAAGGCTGAGCAGCATGCATGTATATCAAAAGTCCTCAATATTACAGGATTTGTTACCAACCTTCAGCACTTTGTTTTCTTGTAAATATTTTTTAGTTTTTCACATTTACCATGTTGAACATAAAGTCATGTTATTTTGCCTGCATCGAATCCAGAGACACTTCAGCATGGTTGAAAACAAAGACACTGAAGGTCATTTCTGAAAGGCGCCGAATACCACTCCAAGTAAACCACTAAAAAGAGTGTTTCCCTCATCTGCATCCTCTCGAGAGGGCTTGTCTTTCTCAAGTGCTGAAGTGGCCACAAGGACAACTACAAGCAGTCATAATTTAAATATAGTTAGTTACAAAGGCATTTCTTCAATACAGAGTTTCTATGGAGGCAGACATAATCTCAGCAGTGGAGGTAAATATGATTGGTAGAGCCCCCAAAAAATGTCACATTCAGAATAAAACAGGCTTCTGTATAGCTTGAATAAGTAAAAAATGACCTGTATTAGTTGTGCAGCAGGCTGAAAGTAGGAATTTCATGTATGCTAACAGTTTTATGCTAACATCACATGTGGTGGAAGTTTTTGCTTGCTGTCCAACAGCAATAATTTATTAAAGCTAATGTTGTTGTTTTATGCTAAAGTTACTTGTAGAGGGCCTTGTTCTGTTTGTGTGGAAGCGGTGACGCTAACTGATACGACACAAAAACAACAAGAGACCATTTCTCGCTGGAATTCCACGTGTCGTTTTAGCTAGCTAAGTGTGTCTCTATAACAACCCTGTCTCCTAAAAATTACGTTCCCACAGAACTAAACTGCATTCTCAATTACGTTTAGCTAGAAACGTATTTTCTCCCACGTTACGTTGGTTATGAACGTATCTCAAATACGTTTATTTTCTACATATCTTCTAGAAACATATTTTCTCCCACGTTACGTTTGTTATTAACTTATCTCAAATACGTTTATTTTCTACATATCTTCTAGAAACATATTTTCTCCCACGTTACGTTTGTTATTAACTTATCTCAAATACGTTTATTTTCTACATATCTTCTAGAAACATATTTTCTCCCACGTTACGTTTGTTATTAACTTATCTCAAATACGTTTATTTTCTACATATCTTTGCCATTTATTGTCTTGCTTACAGTATAATATCATTTTAGAGCACACATTTGAAATCGACGATCGGGCTCGATATCCTATGGTTAAATTCAAATCAGTAGGCGAGGCTGTAATTTCGCCAGCTGCGAGGCAGAAAATAATAGTTTTAACATGCCAAAAAGCTGCTGTGTCGTTTATTGCACCTCAAACTTCCTCTAAGGACAGCAGAAGAGCTCTGTGGCTTCAGGCTTGATCGCCGTTCAAATGACAGCGTTGGTTTCCCCAAAAGTGGGTGGGGCTGTAAAGTGACGTAGATTTTACTCTCATCTATTATTCAAAACCATTCTATTTATTCTAACGTAAATTACATGCCAGTGTTTTATCTTTTTATTAAGCGATTTGTTTCTGTTGGGAATGTTTTCACATTGAACCGGAAGTACGTCACTTCACTTTGTCTTCTTCGTCCCTTTTACACAATGCATGGCTCAGCGTAACAGACTGAACAGCGACCCCAGGTGTGTCTACATTGGAATTACATCTTCATTACTGAAGGAAAAATACTTTACCTAGTGTTTGTTAACTGGGTTTTTAATGCAGTTGGCTTTTCTTAATGGTTACAATATTGCTATGAGTTACAGTATATCTGAAGCAAATTATGTTTCTGAAGATGTGTAGTCAATTCCACCCTTCAATGTAGCATAAATGTGAACTCTCATTACAGGAACAATACCGGAAACAGACGTAGGAAAGATCCTCAGCTCGCTGATTGGATGTTTTAGCCGCAATGCACGTTGGGATATGGTGTTTATGCGATGTGAAATCCGAAAACATTAAAAAAAATAATAATAATACTTTATTCCGAGTGTGCTTTTCTCTTTGAAAGTCATCACATAACGGCATTGTAATACACGGTTCGGCTGCATTAAATATTACACATCTGCCGTAGTTCTTTATTTATAGAGCCCTGATGAGAAGACTTCTGGACAAACAGGAAGAACTGCCGCCGAAACTGAATACGTGACGTGGATCATAAATATATCAACAATTAAACAACATCTTACATTTCTTTTCACAAAATACGTCTCCTTGCAGTATCAATACTAATTCGGCTGACTTTTATATTTGATCCAATTGGTAGATAGGTTATATTTACACCATAACGGTGCACAGCTGATAGAAAGGGACTTGTAGTTTTTAAAGATATTACTGATTTTCTTTGAATATAAGAATGTAAATACTGAGTTGAGAGAATAGTCAGGGGATTTGGGTGATGGGAGACACATCTATGGAATCACAATTTCAATAGCTTACCATTAAATGACGGATATACCTTTCTGTCTGTGATGTTTTACAAATCAGATATTAATGTGTAGAAGTAAAACATGAGAAATAATATAGCAATATCCTGTACAATTATGTAAAAACATGAATAAAACTACACATCTTCAGATGTTATACATACATAAGTGTCCTACACTAATAATACAAAGTTATTATTAGTATACTGTGTGTACCTTGTGTACCTAGTGGTTAAAGCACGTTATTTAATTATTTTTGTTGAATAATGTTATTTTTGTTGAATAATGTTATTTGATGAATAAAATATTAAGAGTACATACTTTCATAGGGGGAAATCAAGAAGATACTGTAAGTGATCTCTACAATAAAACAGTTTAGTGCCTGATGTACAAAGATATTAATATGAGGATGTGCAAAACAGACAAACTAATTCACCTTTATTAACACATTAAAGAATACTTTAGGTTAAGGTCTTCTTTCAAATAAGAAAAAAGCTTTGGGGGTATCTATCTACAGATAAATATTAAGCCAAAGTACTTAACGTCTAATATATTGCTTTCCTGCAATGTTAACTGTGTTGAAGCACTTATTTTAACTGATATTATATATATATTAATTATACTCTTATGTATGTAGATAGTATAAGACATGTGCAGAATTTGAGTTTAATGGTGGAGGTATACACACATATTGATAGATGTCTTGTAATGCACTGTTGAGGAACCTGTGACCCAAGTTTTTCATTAATTGCATAACTTCAACATAGTTGTGTATATGATATGTCAATAAACCTTAGAAAATCTTGAAAGGGATGTGCAAAATAGCTATTATATACAATTTTTAATTAACTATTAGTAGAGAATAACGAGTAATGAATATACTTTATAGAGATCTGCAGATAAATGTTTAGTCTTCTCAAGCACCAACTAATATCTCTCCTGATTGTTGGCACTTGACAATCACCTTTCCCTGAATTTTACTCAGGTGTAACTAAAGTCTGCTTTAAGGGTTGTTTATATTTCACATCATTAATCAGAATCTGCAAAGTAACTAAAATAAATGTAGTGGAGTAAAAATACCAGGTTAACCTCTGAATTGTAGTGGAGTAGAATTAGTAACAATGAGCTGGCATGTGGGTATATATTAATGCTTCCCATTATGGACACAAGCGATTTCACCCATTTATTAATTACATGTTTTACATTTGTACACACCAATTTGTTTCCTATCCCCTAAACCTCCAGGGCTGTACACAGTTTAATACTGTCAACTTCTAATTTTGGGAAAAACGAAAACGTCTTTTAAAACTACAATTCCCAGTAGAGACGTGCCATAGAACATGTTGCGAAACACAATAGCCAGCATGTGTAGTTCTGGGGGGCGTTCGAGTCCAGTTTTGGAAAGTCTGCCGTGGTTTCGTTCCATTTCAAAGAGCTGTTTGGCGCTCGGCGTAACCTTGGCGCACTGCCACTCCAACATCCAATCCCAGAGCTTGAAGATTAATCACGGGGTTTGTCAACGGGACTGTAGTCCCAAACGATAGCTGGGGATTATGGGTAGTGTAGTGTCTTCGGCCATCCTAAACTCTGATTTTTTTTTCGGATTTCATATCGCATTAACACCATATCCCGACGTGCATTGCGGCTAAAACATCCAATCAACGAGCTGAGGATCTTTCCTACGTCACTTTACAGCCCCGCCCACTTTTGGGGAAACCAGCTGTCATTTGAACGGCGATCAAGCCTGAAGCCACAGAGCTCTTCTGTTGTATACTGTCCTTTCTTCTTAGAGGAAGTACAGAAACACGTAACTCTGGATGTGTTTTAATGTTTGAGGTGCAATAAACGACACAGCAGCTTTTTGGCATGTTAAAACTATTATTTTCTGCCTCGCAGCTGGCGAAATTACAGCCTCGCCTACTGATTTGAATTTAACCATAGGATATCGAGCCCGATCGTCGATTTCAAATGTGTGCTCTAAAATGATATTTATAAATGACTATTATCATTATTATAAGCAAGACAATAAATGGCAAAGATATGTAGAAAATAAACGTATTTGAGATAAGTTCATAACAAACGTAACGTGGGAGAAAATATGTTTCTAGAAGATATGTAGAAAATAAACGTATTTGAGATAAGTTAATAACAAACGTAACGTGGGAGAAAATATGTTTCTAGAAGATATGTAGAAAATAAACGTATTTGAGATAAGTTAATAACAAACGTAACGTGGGAGAAAATATGTTTCTAGAAGATATGTAGAAAATAAACGTATTTGAGATAAGTTAATAACCAACGTAACGTGGGAGAAAATACGTTTCTAGCTAAACGTAATTGAGAATGCAGTTTAGTTCTGTGGGAACGTAATTTTTAGGAGACAGGGTTGCTCTATAAAGTGTGCCATATGTTTTAAATAGAATGCAAGAATGGGTGCCTCATACAAATGTACCTAACTGTTTTAGGTTTTCATTAAATAACTTAGATTTAGAAAATGTCAATATTAAATACATTTGGACATTTTGGCAATCTGTTTTTTACCCATCAATAGATTTAGACAACCACCATATTTAGTTCCCAGACTAGACAACCCCCCCCCCCCCCAACTCTGTTTTGAGCACTCTGGTGGGCTGAACCAATGGAGAATGTGCCATTAAATCATGTATCACAGTCCGGAATCGCTTTACACCCAAGTTGGCTTTAAAGAGCACCGAAACTGGCTTTGCCGTTTAACCACGGTCCTGCATCAACCCCTTCCTCCCCCCCCTTATGTTTTCTTTTCAGTGTATCCTGGGAACCTGGAGAAGTAATTACATCATTGTGACTCTCCCTTTCAGCTCGTCCGATTGGTTTTGTGGGAACCTTGATGCAGGAAGGAAGGAATTGCAGGTGTGTTTACAATTAGGGACAATACAATGAGCAATGGACCTGTGTAAATGTTCTCTGATGGTGCAGATGGAAAGGTGTTGGCTCTGATTATTTGCACGTGTTTATCCAGAAATGCCATTTATGATTTTGGCTCAATAAAGCTTTTATTGTATTCAGGCGAGCGTTTTCACTGAGCGATGCATGATAACAACGAATACAACCCCAACGATTGCTTGAACAAAATCAAAAGGTGAGTGGTCACGTGTTTGGCCTCATTAACTAACTGTTAAACCTTTTGTGTGACTGTGGCCCCCCACCATGTTGTTTATATTAGTTAATCCATCTCACCCAGCAAAACATATATAATCTCAAAGACATCCGCAGAGAATAGCCAAGGTTCAGACCTGTCCGTTAGCCAAAACAGCTTTTGTAGCACCTCAGCATGTGGTACATTCTGTGGCATGTCTATTTGCCAAAACAACAAGAGTGACACACTATTGCTCTCTTTTGTTCCCTCTTTCTCTCCCATTGCAGTGTGTGTTGTGCTTTTTCTTGTGAAGTGGAGTTCCTGTGCGACTGGCTCCCGTCTTGCCGTGAACCTGCCGCAAAAAGAATAGGCCACAGTTTTATTTATAGATGAAGCTTGCTTTGTTTAATGAACCGGTGAGTACGTTGCAGAGACGCAAAGCACACCTGTCACTTGCTGCATGATAAGGCAATGAAGAGGGCGTAAACAGAAAAACAGCTTTATAGTTGAGTAATGTATGTTGTACATTGGGATTCTTTTATTTGAGGGAGTTTGCTGGGACAGGTTCAAAAAGGGCATGTTTTGATGGAAATGAGCTACTGTATAATAAAAATGGGACATATCCTAGGAAATGCATTTGACAGACTTTGTGTTTGGAAAGATGTACCCATAAGCCTTAGATAACTCTCTGAAATGTATTGGCATTGCAAATTGACTCTGATTGCAAATTCTCATTCTGGTAGTTTATTTTCCAGTTTGTACATTGAACCGTGGTGTGCTCTACTAAACTTATTTTCAATTTGCTCAGTTTCACTGTGTTCACTTGAGGTCAGAGTACCTCAGCAGGGAGAGAATCTTCCATCTCTGACTCCAACTCGTTTGCACTTCAAAGTCTTCACTGCGCACCTTGAGATCACCAACTCTGCATCTCAGATGGAGAATAAAGAGATACATTATGCTTTGAAGAAATTGATCCCCAAAGATGGCATGCTGGATGTCAGCCAGTGCAGTTATGAGACTGTTATGGTTCCGCGAGGCTGTTTTTTATCCTTTCTTGAAAGCGATACTATTAGATCTGCTATTACGAGTCAATAATCTTTGTCCCCGGTGTTGCCACTGTGCTGATGTGTTTGTGGTTGTCATGTCATGCAGGAGGGAAAGGGTTGTCTGCAGTAATATCTCAGGTTGTGGCTGAGATTTAACCCAATTTGTTTTTATTTGCAAACTCCTTCCTTTTTCAAACCTTCCTCCTTCTTGGATTGGCAGTAAATCTGCGCTCCACCAGATAGCATTAAATAAAAAAAAAAGGTAGGCTTCATCTCATTTTGATTTGTCCAAATCTGCTGCACGGTGCACTGAATCTCTATATTACTGCCCATATCAGTGAACAGCAAGCTGGGGCATACAGCAAATTCAGCAATCAATGTGAATGTGAAACATGCTTACTGTTCAGTGGACCGGATGGAGAAAAAAAAATCCTTACTCCTGACACAACAGTATTTCTATGAGTCTATTAGAAAATAACAGCATTTGCAAAGACGGGGGAGGAATACATTATCAGCAGTTAGGCTGAAATGACAACACACATTATACGGCGATTAGTTTACACAAGGCAGCTAATGGTTCCAATCACAGCACATTAATAAACAAGACACTTAGCTTTGTATCTACCTGAAGAGCCTCATCAATCTTGCATTGAGATAGCCACAGCTAGGCCAAGCAGCGCGGGTCCGATACTTCCAATACTGACTGCTGCGGATGTCAATTGTTGTCTTGTTGTTGGATACCATGCAGCAGTAAGAATAAACGCTAGTCAAAATGAAAGAGCAATCAGGAAGATTATTCTTTCTGCCTCGCTGCACCAAATGACCGTCATATATCTGCGGGAGTTGATAGGGTTGATCGATAGCAGCGAATCAATCATTACTTTGCCGGGCGATTTCAAAAGTCCCCGCCCGAATCTTACCCCACCCACTAGCATTTTCAGCTGCTAGAAAGTAGAAACATTACGAGACATTTCAGCGATGAAGACTAATAAGCTTCATTGCAAGCTAACAAAAGCAAATGCCAAAGCTGTGTTATTATTGCAGTATTTAGCATAATGATATATTACCTATTTACTGCATGTTTCTCTAATTAGCTTACTTGTCTCGGTGTGAAAGTACGGCTTCATTGCTTCTGTCAAGTCCAGGCCACCATACTGTAGCTCAATATGAATGGAGTCGGTGCTGCTGTGTGTGCGGGGGGGCTCTCGGGTACGAGGAGATAAGTTTTGTGATGCTGTTAAATTCCTAATAGCCACCAACAGAGAGCAATAAAATAAATAAAAGGCGTAAAGAAAATGAAATGTCCCAATCAGACTCACTGTAAAAGCCTGAAGCACTATCGTGAAAAGCCTCACTTGTGCATTGCTTATTCCGAAACTGTCGGTGTATTTAAATCGATCTTTATGATTTTATAGTCTTTGTCCCCCTTTTCTCACACAGCCAGGTCGTGGACAAACTTCAGCGTAAGACAAAGAAATAAACTTTAGATCTGTGAGTATACGCAGAGATCAATTTATTATTCAGTCAATTAATCACCTCAAAAATGCATGTTTATCAGCTGTCTGTAACACTTTCATTCTGATGGATTACATGCATTACAGCCCCGCTGCCGATCTGATTTGTATTCCTCGCTGTGCTGATTACAAAATTACACTGCTGATGCATTGGTTTTCTCCATTTAAGATTGATGGCACTGATGAACAAAAGGGAACAACCAACTAAGGCCGTGGACGGAAATAAAAAGCCTAAAAAAAACTAAAACAAATGGAGATTGCTGAATGTATGAAAAGGTAGAAATGATGAAGCAGCTGATGAACTGGATGACAGACAGGAGTCAGAGAGTTAGAGAGCTGAATGGCAGCATGAGCAGAGGGGATGTTTAGCAGAGTTTTTGGCTTCTACTCCATCTCCAACTCGGGGGCGTATTCCCCGTGGTCTCCAGACAACCCCAGGCTGTTCTCTCAACTTCACCAAGTCTCTGTCTGTCTCTATCAGCCTGTGTGTGTGTGTGTGTGTGTGTGTGTGTGTGTGTGTGTGTGTGTGTGTGTGTGTGTGTGTGTGTGTGTGTGTGTGTGTGTGTGTGTGTGTGTGTGTGTGTGTGTGTGTGTGTGTGTGTGTGTGTGTGTGTGTGTGTGTGTGTGTGTGTGTGTGTGTGTGTGTGTGTGTGTGTGTGTGTGTGTGTGTGTGTGTGTGTGTGTGTGTGTGTGTGTGCGTGCGTGTCCACGCTGTCTGTTGCTTCAATTAAACCAGTCAGAGCAGGCAGGGACCAGGGGGAGATTTACAGACAACACCAGCTCACAGGCACACAATAATACACACACACACAGAGTCATGCAAAATATCTGCGCAAGAGCATGCACGCACGTACAGCTTCAGCTCACAGACGCCCACACTAGGAGGGTGTGTGTGTGTACGTGTGCGGGTGAATGGGTGTGGAAAAGCAGGCCTTCCTTTCCCTGGGTGCCAGGTGCCGACAGGACATCTTCTGCTGGAGGCAGTTATCTGAGGACGAGCAGAACAAGAAGGGGGAGGAGGAGGAGGGGGAGGGGGAGGAGGGTTTTCCACAGGAGTATTGCCAGCATGCTGCTGCAACATGCAAAGACAAAAATCAGTGCATGCTGAAATGTTCAAACTATAATATGCAAATTAGCAGCTATGAAGACGGGTTGGATGGTTTCCTCGTGTGTTCATTGTGAAATTGATTTGTAAGATAATTGCACTCTTTGTGTCGCAGATATTGTTTTTAAGGTGAGTGTTTATTGGCCAAAAGTAAAACATTGAAAGTTATGGAGAGGGATCTTGATAAATAACAAAAACACACACACGCCGTCTCCTCAAAAGTAAACTGACGTAACTATTTGAAAATCAGTATTGTCCGATGGGAAAGTGAATATTGAACAATACTTCAAAACCCTGGATTATTTTCAGTGATATTTTTTTATTTCCTTTTCCTATCTGTGCATGGCAAACACTTAAACCTGATATACCTTTAGAAATAAGTGTAACTGCCTTTTAGATCTGCGCCTATAAGGTTCTCACTCCCCACCTATTAGTATGGATAATAGTTTTTGCTTGGCATGCAGTTTCATAAACTGATAGCGACAAAGCAGAAGTATCTGGGAGGTGTAAGCTCTTCATAAGGTGCCGTGGTGATTAGAGTCCACAGATTCTGTATTCATGGCTCCATTGCAGCAGTGAGGCTATTCTAACTGCAGTCGTGGCATATGGGATTACAAAGATACACAGCCCGTACAAGATTACAAAGACGCGGAGCACAGTGGAAGCCTGTTCACTCTCCGCAGCAACCGCCTTGTTTATGTCCAGGCGATGTGGTAGAAGAGCAGGCAGCCAGTGGGGAATCCTCCATGGCCATGTAATCTGGGCTCTGTGTTTAGACACAGCACATGAAGGACAGGCTTATCTCTGGAGGGCTCGCATGGAAACAGCTACTGGCAAGAGAGGGAGGCGCTGAACAGATCTTTTATGGAAACTGCAAGTGTTCATCGATGCATTTACACCCCGATGTAGCAAAGTGATAAAACCCAACAATGTTGCAATGCAAAATGCATTAGCATCTTGAATACATGCGTATGTATTTTTGCAACACTGGTATCATCCTGATGTGCATGTTTTGGAGGAACTGAAATGAGGTGTTACTTTTTGCTGCTGATGGCTGGAAACCCTATATTTACAAAATGTGTTCTTTCTAGCGTGAATGCCAGGTTTTATCTATTGTAAGGTTTTAGCTTCCCAAGAGGTTAGGGACTTTTCTCAGTGTGTAGGGTGGAATAACACCTTTTTTAAAGGCATAGATCCAAAGATAAAGAGTTTATATGCTTTATTTTGCACAGAAAAAGAAGATTGGTGCTACAATCCAACCTGGTGGGACGTTCCCATACAACCTAAATGTATTCATTGGAGGGAAATGTGTTTTCACCTGGATTACATGATTATCTTTGTAACACAAATACATGTATAATCAAATTCAACAGAAGAGGGGCTTTCTCCTGGGAAACCCAGTTTGTTTCCTTTGGTGAAACCAAAAGTCAACCGTAGACTTGTTTTAATATACATCTGTAACTTAAACAATGTAACAAACCACACCATAATGTTAACAGTAATTGTGCGTGAACAAACATTACCTTTCGTTGCATTTTTTTTTTTTTTCAACAAATTTGGTCCGCTAAAAATGTTATTGAGAATGCAGTGTAGTTGTATGGCAAAGCAATTTCGTAGAAGATCATACCTGTTTGTTAAAATACAAACCTTTATCAAAAAAAGGCAATACATTTATTTCGCAAAATGTGACTTTAACAGCCAGATTCACTGAACATTAGTCTGCTGCCGTGAATTGTCCCTACTTGACATTCTTGTCTAATGGTGATGCCACAGTAGTAAACAGGGTATATGGGTGATGGGTTGCAGCAGTGTCTTTCTTCAGAACCTCCGCCAGAGCTGACTGTTCTTGTCTGAACTTGTGTAGGCCTTTGTTAAGTTTCACCTCACCTCCCCAAGGACAACTCCTCAACCTCGTGTAACCCCGCTGTCAAATCGTCCCATCCTGCATTAATGGAATATTCCCTCCCATCCCAGTTTGAGTTACTATTTAATTTCCCTGCTTTTGTACGGTATGTGCAAATTCCAGCTCTGGGGAGGATCCACAAAACAATGAGCCGTGCCACTATCTGTGTTTTAACTGGCTCTGCCGGATGATGTCTCTGGATCGCTGCCAAAACAATTCATTCACACAGATTTCCTCACACACCCATGTTATTTCACTTCTTTATTTTGGAAACTCAACGGAACAGCGTCATTTATCACTGCTGGAACAGTTGTAAATATTTGTCTTGTTCTCTTTAACGAGGGGGAGCTTATGTATTATTCGCAGTGCCACCTGAATATGTGACATGTTAATAATTCAACCAACGCTCTTGCAGTGAGTAGTTTGCAATAATGACAGTCATTATGGATAAATGGTTCTTTATTCTCGGAGTGACTTTAAGTTCAACTGTGGCATTATGTTTATTCTCTGTAGAATCTGCATGAGTTCACTGAGTTCGCACAATGCCTGTTAACGCTGCTGTCTGTTACCCAACCCTTCCATTTTTTAATCAAATCTCTCCATCCTCAGTTCTTGGCTTCCTCCTGTTTTTCTACTTCCAAGGCAGAGCGATAAATCTTGATTTCTTAATGAGTTTGTTGTCTCATTCGCAGTCTTTACCTGCCTTCCTGTCCGTGCCGGATCTAACATTACTCATCCGTTCTTTTTTATGATTCGTGACATCACTGATGAGCCACAGACTGTAGGTCCTTCGTCTCAAGATAAACTGTAGATAGAACAGTGTGTGGGTGTATGTGTCACGTCACACACTCATACAAAAGTCACACTGATACAAACCTTAAAAGGTAGGACAGCTCAGCTATTTGGCAACTCACCAGCATTTTGACACACTCAATATTTTATAACTTTTCTGATTAGATAGCACATAATTGACCCTTCATAAAGCCATATTCTCTTAGTGTCTGTCTAACTTTACTTTCTAACGCTGCAAAAGTAGTGACAGTAACATATTTAACACTGAAGAGAGTCAGTTCATTTTTAAACAATGGTTTCTTTGATGTTGTTGCCAAGGTTCTATTTTAACTCACATGTTTCCAAGGTCTATGTTCTCATGGTTCTTTGTTCCCTAGATAAGTAATAATACCTTAACACTGATTTATCAAATCTGACCCGGTGAAAAATATGAAAAAGTTTAGGTGGTTGTGTATGATACAATTTATATCTTTCTTTTTTTTGTTTGTTAAACTAGATATTGTATTTATTCTTAGGGAGATTTGCCTTTGAAAACAATGTAGCACAGTCAGAATTATTATGGGTAACGAAGATGTATTTTTAACATAAGAACTCTTTTTAAACTTTCAACACCTTTACAAATAAAACAATGGGGCTTTACCTGGTAATTCTTAATATCCCCTCTACATGAAGAGTGAAGTAACAAATAATAGTTTATTATTTAAAGAGAGTAAAAACAATATGCTAAACTATCTTATTTTAGTCTCACTTTAAACTGAACAAAGGTATCAGAATCAGAAACAGGTTTATTACCAGGTAGGTTTACACGTACGAGGAATTTGACTTGGTGTCGTGGTGCATACATAAAAGTAAAACAAGAATTAAAAACACAGGTAGAGAACTAGAAAAATTATTAAAAATATATATTTTTTAAATATATAAAAATATAACAGTATTTACATTGCAATGAAATGGAATAAGAAGGAATAAAATATGGAATAAAAATCGACAGTAATTCAAAATGTGGTTGTACATTGTGTGCATTAATGTAATGCATAATAGAGTCTGCGTTGTGGCTGAGGTAAAGTGTCAGTGGGGGGGCAGGGCCTTGTTTATGAGGCTGGTAGCGGAGGGGAAGAAACTGTTCAGGTGGCGAGAGGTTTTGGTCCTGATGGAGCGCAGCCTCCTGCCAGAGGGGAGGGGGGTGAACATTTTGTTTCCAGGGTGGGAGGGGTCGGCCACTATCTTCCCTGCCCGCCTCAGGGTCCTGGAGGCGTGCAGGTGGTGGAGGGATGGCAGATTGCAGCCGATCACCCTCTCTACAGAGCGGATGACACGCTGCAGCCGGCCCTTATCCTTGGCTGTAGCTGCAGTGTACCAGGTGGTGATGGAGGAGGTGAGGATGGACTCGATGATGGAGGTGTAGAAGTTCACTTTCATCGTCTTTGGCAGGTTGAATTTCAACCATCATCAATCAGAAGCCATAAGAGCAGCTGCTTTTCTTCTTATTCACTCGGATTATTAACGGTGCATCTGCTGTTGAGAAGAAGTTTCCTTTTTCAAATAATTGTTGTCGAATAGTTTATCAGCTACAGCGCACGTGTCACCTTGCTTGGGCCAATTAGCGCTGACCTGACTCCGGCAGTTCCTGGGTCATCGTTCAATAAACTGGAGGCTAATGACACTTTCAGGAACCAGAAGCGTTCTGGTCTTGGGTTTCACGGAAATCCCTTCTGGGTCGGGCTTCACGTCAAACTCTAAGAGGATCTTTGAAAGAGCGAGGTAGAGCTCTGCTGGGCGATGCTACGACCTATGCAGCTGCGTTTTCCCACCCCAAAGGTTATGGAGGCATACGGGTGGAACATCTGGTCCTTCTTCAACCAGCGATGGTGCTGAAATTCATCTGGATTCGGAAACACGGCTGGATCTCGTGATGTTGGGAAGTGGCACAGAGTAATCAGAGTATTTTTAGGGATGAGTAATATGTGTCCCCGGTGTGTCAGGGAACTCACGCAGCGTCAGAAAATAAAACCCTCTCTCTTTTCCTCCGTAGGCTACCCAAATCTAAAAAAAAACGGGGGGTACAACGGAGCTGATCCAGATTTGCGTCCGATATGACGTAATATCGGCAATGCGGACCCACAGCACTATCAGAAAGTTGCTATCAGAAACAATGGCCGACGTAATATGGTCTTTGTTTACATTAGCAAGCATCGCTAACACTCAGAGCTAACGCAGTAATGGAGAGAGTATGTGTAAAAAACAGGAAATAAAAAAAGAAACTCCGGCAAGAGAAAAAGCATTTGAGCTCCATACTGTTTCAGAAATAATCCTTGATGTGGTTTGGAACATGATGGCATTTAATCACGGGAGCATTGAGCTGAATCTGCCGGGTAATTCTGAGCAGGCATTAGCTCCAACTCCTCTTTTTTCTTTTCAAGCTAAGGACCCCGAATCAGCAGTTCTCTAACAGGGCTAAAACAGAGGCATATGAGGGATGTCTAAAATGCATGATCTGTTTGGTATTTTGAGCAAAACACATTGTTTTTATATATCTGAGACCAATAATATATGCCTAAAAATAGCATAATAGGAGAACTTTAAAGAAGCTACATTTTAAAATCTATTCCTTTCCCTGTTGCCATTGTATTTTTGTTTCAGAACACAACAGACACCACTTTGAAGACTCTTGAGATACCACTTCAACATTAGGAGAAAAATCCAAAGCTTGACAGGCCTGCAGTGGCATGGTTGGCGTCAGTCAGATATCACATACTCAGACCACAGCGAAGTTTAGGCACAGCTTTTCTCTGCTCTGTGGATGCATGTGAAGTCAGAGATGGCAGCTGTGGGTAAACACGATATTGTAACCTGCATACCAGACATCATGCTTTGCACTGCAGTGCTAATTTAATCCCTGTTACCATGGAGGTCCAACATGCAGACAGAACACACATGGTCATTTATATGATGTTGCTTCCGGCCCATTGCGCTTACATAGATTTCCTTGTTTTCCATTAAATTAAATCCATTTTATTTAGTAACATCACATTCATGCGTGACAGTGGTGCAATTTAATTTCAGAAATAAAATCAGTGTGAGATAGGGATCGTCCACCTCGGTGTCTTTGATGTTGCGGATTCTCACATTTTTGTGGTCAGATTTGTATTTGAAAGGATCATCTTTTCCACTCTCGGCGTCCTCTCAAAAGGGCAAAAGTGATCTTAAAACGTCCAGTGTTGATTGGTTTTAATGAGAGTACGACCTTCCAAGGAAACCCAACAATAAGTGGGATGGCTGATTTAAACATAAAGCATATCAAAGAAGCCTTGGGTTGCAACAGTGAATGCGGCTCGCAGCGGGAGGATGAGGAACTCATTATTCTGTGATGCTTTGACTTACACAGGCAGAGATGCTGAAGCAGAGAGGATGGGGAGGGAGAGCTGAGAAAACAAGTGTGAAAGAAAGATTTTTAAATGATCAAAATTCTAGTCACAAAACATAGGGCTTATGCCGTTTCTTTTACTTGGAGCAGCTCTGCTACTCTGCCAGCTGCCAAGCATGTTGCATCATGAAAACACACTAAAGCCTCAGAGGGAAGTGTAGAACAGTAGGAGGGATCTGAGCATCATCAAACCTGTGTCCGACTGTTCTGTACACTGCGTTTGCTGATTTTCCCTACAATACACAGTACACAGTACATATGTTGCTCTGCAGGTTTTTATCTCAAAGATCCCAAGCAGTAATGAGCTATACAGGTGATCATGAATGATAATAATGTAGCAGGATATCATTTAAATGAGGCTGGTACTGTGATCCATGTGTGCATCAGTGCACACAGCTCAGCTCAGCGTAGGAATGCAAATGGCATTTTCTGAATTAATCCAAGACACAGTGATTGAATTGCAAATGTGCTAAAGTAACTGTTTTTAAATTCATTTAAAGGCTTTGAATAGTAATCGTTTTCTTCTCCTCCTTTGCTGCACTGTGTAACACAGAGTTGATTTGACCTCTTTTAGAGCAGCATGAACCATCGATCCCATTGTCATGTTAAAATGAGAGGAACTTTATATAGAGACACTTCAGGCAGCACTTTAATACACGTTAAAATACCTCCCTATGTCATTTTAAACATCCAGAGCCACTCAATATGCCTTTCGTAGAAGAGTCATTTTACATCCGGACATATGTTTGAGATCCATTGTAGCTAGTTTCTTCATTGCAAGCTAGCAATATTATGAGTTGGCAAAGTGAGGCTTTGAGATAAATGCTAACATTAGCATGACAACATGCTCGCTAAAACATTGGTTACATGTTGACATTTAGCAGGTGTAGTGTTAACTGTTCATCATCATAGGTTAGCATATTAGCATGCTAGTGTTTGCTAAATAGCTGTGCAGTTTATGTTGGTGAGGAAGTAGCTTTAAAAAACTCAATTTCATTCCTTTTTGACATTAATTATCTTTAAAGATGCTATCTATGTGTCAACTAAGGATAATTCATTCAACAAGTGTTGCACCAAATCTTTGAAGGATGTTAAATCATCAGCATAACTGGACCTTATTTTACCTCCTGTAAATGTCGAAGTGTGCGTGTTTCTCCTCCACTGGTCCGCAGTGTAGACATTCCACATCTTCTTAAATGATGACACAGGTCAGCCCAGAGTCTATATTCGTCCTACGCAGAAGTGCAGCACCCCACGGCAGCTATTTAAAGCAACCTGCTTCTCTCTGTCTACACATTACATAACGCACATGAAGGGAAGTAGCCTATAGGCTATACTTCACTTACATCTTGTATCATTTAGATGTATAGCAGGTTGTGTATGATTCAATGTCAGCTGTTGAAGATTGTACATACAATATGTTGCTGCTTACAGGCATGATGTGTCAAATAAAGGTCTTGTATGATCTTCCAACCTCACAGCATTTCGTGTTATAGTCACGAAATTAATTTAATCTATTGATTCGTGTTCACCAACAAGATTTTCCCATGTCTTTCGTGTCACACAGAACGATTTTAAAAGCAATGTATTTCTATTGGTAGTATGTTTCGTGCCTGCACCACGTCTTTTTGTCCGGTCGGGTCTTGGAAGACCAGAAGCTGTGTGGTTCATAAAAACATTTTCTTACTCAATATCAAGCCATGATTATTGTTTTTATTTTAAATTGTATAATGTCGGACTGTTTTTGCCGTCCGGGAGGAAAATAAATGGGGCTCAGAGCCTCAGAATACTGAAATGTGTATTTTTTTAAATATGTTTTTCCTTCTAATTTGTTATTATTTGGTGCAGGCACGAAACATACTACCAATAGAAATACATTGCTTTTAAAATCGTTCTGTGTGACACGAAAAAAATGGGGAAGTGGTGTTGGTGAACACGAATCAATAGATGACATTTCGTGACTATAACACGAAATGTCGTGAGACTGGGTTGGATCTTCAGTGGTCTTTGTTTAAATATATTTAAGTTAAATCTAGTCAGATTTCAATTTAGGTTCCAGACAAAAAGAGAAAAACTTGAGACCACGTATCAACTGGAATCAGTATTCGCTTCAGGATATGGTACTTTAAAAAATGTGTTTCATTCATGTGATGGGAAAGTGAAAATAAAAAGCATGAAATGTCATGAAGTGAATTAGGCAAAACGAAGCACCCAGCGCTGATATTTTCCTCTAACAGACACTCAAATCTTCTCACGTCTTCTCGGATGATTTGATTCCACACCTGGCAACTTTTATGACCTTTCCTTCTAACCAGGCAATATCCTGGTAATGTTTTCTGTCTTTAGTTTTCCAGCAGCTACATAAACTCACCCCGTCTGTCCTTTTTTTCATATGATTTGTTAGATAAGATACTTTAACAGAAGGTACAATAAAACTGTATAAGATCTCCCCCACAGTTTTGTCATTTGAGGACTAAATGTTGTGTTTTGTATGCAATTTAAGGTTTTACATTTTCCAGGCATTTCTGTCATGTATAATTTTACAAATGTACTTTTAAAAATTACCGCTAAGCTGGAAGCTGTAACAAGCTGTTACTTTTGATATGCTAGTTGCCTACCAGTGCTTAGCAGTACTGTGTATGCTAAAGTGGAGCTGACACATACTGTCCGTGGATTATGTTGTGTACATTCTGAGCCATGAATTATTAAGCATGCAGCAAATACAAGAATTTCTTCGGACAATCTTCTGCAACCAAGGCTGCTAAAACAACAGGAAAGAAATATAGAAACAATGGCCAGCATCCTTTAAACTTAGCCTCATAAACTTGCTTAAAACGAATGCAAATGTTTACTTACTTAGTTTTATATTATCTTTTTATTTCTACATTTGTTGACATCTTGATATCCATTCTTATCTCAATTGCAAAGTGGTCCTACGTTTAATGTATCAGGTCTGGCTCCCATGTGATTGTATATATTGTTACTTATTACACAAATATACTGAAAGATACAAGTTTTATATAAAATATCTCAGTTTAGAGGAATAAAAGCACCAATTCAACCTAAACCTTCTGGTTAATATGCAGGAAGATATCGTTCTATATGGTACAAATAGAGATAAAACAAAATAGAAAACTTTCAGTTAGCTGAGGCACACCGGCACATCTCGTGGATGTCCCTTTGCACAGGGGAATACAGGCGAGTATCAAACCTCGCCTTGGGCTAAAACCTTTGTTCTCGTATATCAAACCCATACAATAGTGCTGTATGGGATCAAAATCTGAGAGTAACATTGATATTCAGCCAAAATAGCAGCAGTGGCCTTTGAAATAATGTTTCCCATGCAAGACCATCCCGTTTCATTCCAAATGCACTACATTAGGACACACTATATCACAGAGGGAAACAGTGGGGAATTCGATCGATGTTCACTTTGAAATCCAACCCAGTAAAAAAATTCTACTTTGCCTCAATTCACCAGGCATGATGGTGATCTGGCATGTGTGTAACTGTGGGTTGTGCGTGGAGAGCATGCTGTGTGTTGCAGTAAATTGTAGCAGATTCCTCCCAGGGGGACGTGAGGATGAACCGAGGGGAGAGTGAAGCAGGATCGGGGGGCGATGGGGGGTGGTAGCTAAGAAGCTGACAGAAACATTATTCAAATGATGCTCTTCTGCTTTCTTTTTAGCTTTTCTTTCCCCCTCAGCAGCACACTAAACCCTGACATTTAGTCGCAGCGAGAGAGCGGGAGCTAAGACAATTCACGAGGATTTTCCACCTTCCTCGTCTTTGGCTCTTTTAGAATCGAAGGTCCCAGAGTCCTGCGGGGGTATTACGTGCACCTCGGCCCTCCGCGACACAGGAGCCCCGGTGTTTATGAATCAAATATTTGATTTGGAAGGACTCCCTACCTCGCTATTGCCAAGTGCCGTCCCAACAATAGAAAGGTCACAGTGAATCAGTGTGAATACAAGGCATGTCCACTTTCAGTCTGGGCCCTGCTGGTGGTGGTATGGCAGAGAGAATGGAGTGAGAGGGGAGACAGGAGGAGGGATGATGGGGGGAAAATGGATGTGGATAAGAGAGGAGCAAGAGTAAGACATGGGGGAAGGGAGGAGGGATAGGGGGATGAGAGTGTGGGTGAGGAGGAGGGGAGCGTTCTGCAAAGCTGTCGCCTGGACATATTGTGCTTTGATGGGTTGGCTTTCATTTTTACTGCCGTTTTTCTTTGCTGTGGAGAGGCAGTATTAAAGTCTTCAATCTTTAGCTGATATTACAGGACTCACGGCAGATTGTGATAAACAGCAACGCGCCTTCCTGGGTACTTCCTCTCTGAACATCTGTTGGAACATCACACAGTGACAAAAGCAATGTAATTATAACGCACCAACTAAACCTACATACCACACAGCACCTCATGGGCATTTCGAAAGTGGGTGTCACTTTGGCAGACGTACAGTCAGGCAGGCGGAGGGAGTGGGCTGGTGGGTGGAAGTATGTGCATAGCAGTATGTTTTTAGGAGCTTACGAAAGGGACTGCATGTTGCACCATAGAATTACAGCGCTGTCCTCCACATTCAAGTGGGCTGAATCATGTTCTCACACATGCAGGGTGATGTTTAACAATGGGCCATACTGGTATTTCAACACCTGCGCTCCATGTAGCTTTGCATTCCATAGCATCGGGGAGAGAAGTTCTTAAAAGTGTAATTTTACCTCAGAAGTTTTTGACACTTACACGATAACCATCACGTTCTGCAGTCACCCACAGTAATAAGCAGTTTCTGTGGGTTCAGTGAGTTTAATTATGTCTGCACAATAATAAAAAAGCATAATCACCACTTTACCCGACTGTCCTGTTGGAAACTGAGAAGGACGACCTCCATATTGGACCTTATTTAAAACTTCATCTAAATTCTCCAACGGAATTTAAGGGAAACTTACACATGTTCAAGTTAAATTCTGATGTCACCTCTTGACATGTGAGTGCTGTTATTTAGTGAGTGAGATACAACTTGAGACTTCAACAACAGATCTGCTACCTCTCAAATCTTTAGCATTCTTCAGTTTAATATGCTAAAAGTGTTGGAATGCATGAGTTTGAAGCTGCCGTCCACTAAAACTATAAAGATTCTCCTCATAATTACATCTATTGGATGTTTGACCTTGCCTCTGCAGAATCAGGTATGTGCAGAGTTTGACACTAGAAGGCTGTTTGCACATTCTGCTGCGAAAAGAGGAGAATTACTCAGGGCTCAGCTTAGATCTGAGTGCGTACGAGCAGGATTTGTAACTTGATTAGAAGCCAATTGTGGCCCAGTATGCCGTTTACAACATTGTGATGCAGAGCAAAAACACTGAGAATGGACTTTACAATGAGGTAGACATTTTGTTTCATAGTTTATCTTTTGAATAATATTAGCATTAGCAAGGAGTTTTTTGGGGAAGTTTGTAGTTTACCCCTCCAATGATGTCTCCTTGCTACCTACTGTCTGAAGAAGTTGGGTGTTGAACTGTCTTGCTGTATTGGCGTTGATTTATTCAAACAGAAACTGTAGCCTACTTATATCCACAGCCCAGAGTGACTGAAGAAATCAGGGTTATATGAGCATGCCGTGCTCAACCGGGCGACAAAATCATTTGGTGCTGCCATTGTGCAAAGTTTCCTTTCGTAGCTTTAATCTCATAGATTAGTTTCTTTATGATGCATTCACAGTATTGGTACATTTCCAGAGTAAATCACACATATAAATGAGATGAGTGTAGACGTTTTAACCGCACCTCTTCCTTCTAAACAATCCCATGAAGCAATTTCCCTTGAAAGTGCACACCTACATAAAGTATCTTCCTATCACACTGAACATTGTAACACTTGGTGTACCGCTGTATTACACATTACGCGTCCATGCTACAGAAACGTGGGACCAAACACAATAGCTCTTGGCTAATGTTCCACAACCCAGTGCCCTTATAGCCTGAGTCAGCCCATATGGGGCAATAGTGGTGAGTATAGCATGCATCACTTGAGGAACAGGACGAGGGTGTGGGCCCACATTTACAGTCCCAGGTAAATGATAAGTCCCTCCCCTGGGCCACAAATCCTTCAGAGAGCTGCCAGGGTTCAGAGGTCAACATGTAAATGCACAAAGTAATCTGCAGACAAACAGCCCAGCCCTCGGTACAGTCATCAAGGTAAATATTGCAGAGCGTCTGATGGCCACTGTTGTTTGAATGAACATTTCATAAATGCTGATGACCTGCCAGTCGATGACTATTACCCCAGCAGTTATTGCTTCGTAGCATGTCTGGGACTATTGTTTGCGATGGGAACACCCATGATTAATTCAGCCACACATTCAGCCACTTGGAAACACCATGTGGAGGAGGATTACAGTCAAGGTTGTCGGCCCCGGTGGCTGGAGGCCAAGAGTGGGAGACGGATAGGGAAAAGTGCAAGGAGGAAAAAAAAACAGCACGGACTGAAAGAGAGACATACAAGACCCCCGCAATGAATGAGACTGCCTACTTATCAGCCGTGAGCGTGATGTGCAAACAGAGGCCTTTCAGGGCTGCCGGGCACACAATAGCTTTGTTTGCTATGCAATAGAAACCAGTTGTTCGCTGCTGAGTCAATATTTACTGCCTAATGGAATGTGTGCTCTTCTACTACCCCTGCTCAACAACACCAGATTGGAAGAGGGACTTATTACCCCCCCTCTCCCTGCCATCCTCTGTCCCTCTTCGTCCTTTCCTCCCCTCTTCTTTATCGTACCCTTCCTATCGTCACATCCTTTACTCCCCCCCCGTCCCCTGCTCACTATGTTACTTCCCCTCATTCTTCCCTCCCCTATTCTGTTGATCCTATATCATCTCCTTGCATGTGCACCTCCCCTGATGTGGCGAAGAAAAACAATTGTAGTAAAATCTCCATATAAGGCTTGGCAGTGATTGAGAAATCTGTGCAAAAAGAAAATGAATAAAAGAACATGTGTCATGTAGGCTGGACAAAGGAAATCCAGAGTATTTTATTAAAGTAGTAAAAAAAAACAAGAGGGAAAGAATAGCGGGACTGGACAATCTTCTGTTTATGGAGGGCAATATCCTACCAAGGCCATGGCTCTAACAGAGAGAGATAGCTTAGCGATGAGATCACTGTGCTGACAGAATGATCCCTTTGTGCTCCAGCCCCATGGTAGGCAGTGAATGCATCACACGTGGTATTTACACCGTGGCTGCTCATAAACTGCAGCTGATCACAATTTTCTAAAGGGTGCATGCAGGCAATGGTTGTACGCCAACAAAAACACCAACAGGCTTCACCCCGGTTGACAGTGTTTCTGCTCACGCTGTGTATTGATTCTCTGAATGTTGCCCTGCCACCCTCACACACACACACACACACACACACACACACACACACACACCTTTGCCCAGGTGTCACTGGAGGCATGACACACTTGTCTGAGTCCTTTTAAAGGTATTTTTTTTTTTCACCATCCACCCCGACAATCCATTCCTTTCAGTCATGCTTCAGTATCGTTTCCTTACAGCCCAGAGGATTACTGAGGAGAGGACAGTTGTGGGAGTGATGGTGCCGGTGTGTGTGGGAGGGGAGGGGGGGTTTCCATAGTGACACAGAGGCAATGAAAAGATTGGACCAGTGGAGTTTGCAGTGGGGGCCAGTGTGTGTGTGTGTGTGTGTGTGTGTGCGTGCGTGCGTGTGTGTGTGCACATGGAGTCCAGCTCTATAGCTCTAGGTTGAGACACAGTGGAACCATTCATGATCTACTATCTGGCCCCCAATGGCCTTCACTCTTAAATCAGAGCAGGCTTGCAGAGCTCAGATCCCTGCATGGATTTGCTTTTTTGCACCCAAATCCAAAGCTATCTGCGGCAAAAAAGAGAAAAAATACATTATTCAAATTGTGTTTTTTATCGTTAATTCCCTCCCCCCTAATTATTGTCTTTTCATCTCAGTCCAACAACTTTTCCAAAGAGGAGGTCGTATTTATTATCCCTGAAATTGATGGCACCGAGTTGTGTTTGTTAATGGTTTCATGCTGGCCGAGGGATAAACAATTAGGATGAGACATATTCATTCATATTCTAATTATCATTTCTGAGCGCAGATTAACTGTTTTAATAAGTTTGGCTCCGAACAAGCCAAATCCTCTCCATATACGGGCATTACATCTGTCCACATTTGGAAACAGAAATCACTTAACAGAGCTTGTGTTTAACTCGCATTTCACTGTGAGGGTGATTCATCAATATTATTTAACCAGGGCAGTTAGTGCCTCATCTAATCGCCTTTTACAGCTATTTTCCAGTGAACTTGACCTTGCCCTAAGTCCATTGACGGGACCCTGATTGTGGTTTGGTGTGGTCAAAGTACATTTAACAGCAATTTGTCAATGAAACGACTCAAAACGTGTGCAGTATTTGTAACGATCCCCTCTGTCTGCCCTGAGCATACATTACAAGAGGAATCATTTTCAAAGGCCTTGATTGTGCGGAGCCCGCGTTAATGAAATCGCTCTTTTATAGAATTGACAGTTAATAAAGACTATTATGTGGGCACAGACGTCTTGAAAAGAATCGCCTCAAATTACAGCAGAAATTCTAAATCTGGTGGAATACCTTGAAGAGTAATTTAAAGATAAGACAATTTCTCATTTGGAATATGAAATAATTAATTATCTCTTTGGTGGAAATATCTTAACAAGGCTACTTAGTATGCATATATATTTTCAAATTGTAAAATCAAATTAGCATTATTAACTTAAAGTGTGTTAGATTGCATCTATTCTCTTTCAAAAGGTCCCACAGAGTTGAATTGATAATTAAGTAATGAAATGAAAATGGATGATCTAATCAATGGTAGTCCATATTAGCACAGCAGTAGTCTAAGGTTTCAGGCAGCAATGAGAGGGGGGGAGGGGGGGGGGCTCAAACCCCTGAAAATGACATAAGCTCTGAGGAATTGAGTTAGAATGCCGATTTATTCGCATGGAGTCCTATTGTAATGAGCTAAAAGCAGCCCGAACAAACCTGGATTGAACTCAACATTACATCATTACATCTACTTATGCATAGTGAGGCTTTTAGCTAAATGCTCTCAGTGACTATGCTAAATATAATATAGTCTACCATCACCATCTTATTTAAGCGTGTAAGAATGCTAACATTAAACAAGTACAGCTAAGGAAGACGGATATCTAACAAGTATTGGACAAATTGAAATGTTGACCAGATGGTGGCAAAAGATGAAAAGTAACCTCCAAACCAAAGTCAATAAGGTTCATCCTCTGGGAACCATGAATGTCTGTGCAAATTGCGGGTCAAAACCTCAGGTAGATCTTAAAATGTTTCTTTGGATCTGTGAACTTTTGACTGTAGAAACCATCGTCTGGGGGCCATGGATAAGTGTGCCAAATTGAATAGCAATCCATCTATTGGTTGTTGAGATGTTATCGTCTCTAGACCATACTGTTGAGATGTGATTCATATCCACACAGCCATTCTGCTATTGCTAAATGCTAAACTTATTTATTGGCATGTGTTTTATTGTAAAACAAAGAGTGTCCGCTTCCTGCAGGTTGTTTCAGTCCTATTGGTTTTCCTGATGTATTTTATTTTTTTGCCTGGTGCAAGCAGACACAATGACAACAAAAAAAGAGAATGCGGTGCTTCAGCCCCTCTGCCTCATGGCGGGTTAAATGGAGCGGAGGGCAATGAGCAATTCTCCAACAATCCCTCTCCTCAGTGCTGCAGGTTGTTCTTCCCCCTCCAAACCCATCGCTTCCTGGTGTTCCGGCTTAAAGCTTTACCCTGTGGGGTCCCAACAGGCTGGAATAAAACACAAGTGGATGCGGCAAGTTGCCATGGAAACTTAATAAGCCAGCAGTTGTAGTGAGAGAGGGAGTAAACTACAGTACCCAGTGAAGCGTGCATCTGAAGGCAATAAATTGAATGCTTTGGAGGGGAAGGAGACGGAGAGAAAAAGAGGCAAGGGGGATCGGGTGTTATTGTGAAATAACCTTTTAAGTCGGAATTAAATATTTTGTCAGGAGTGTGATGCTCTGAGCCCCCCCCCTCCTCCCCCCCCTCCTCCTCTCAGAGGTTAAACGGCTGTCTGCATTGTCACGAAGATGCTCTCCGGCGACCGGCTGCCTTCTGCTGCGTGTCACATTTGGTGACCGAGGGACGCCTGGCTGATTTTTATATTTCTTTTACAATTTTTTCTTCAACCTCACCTACAACTGTCATTGCCTTGATTGTCGGGCCATTACGTGCACTTGTCTCCAGGGCGCAATTGATGTGCTGTTGGCTGTCAAAGCTCAAAAGCCTCCAACACGCCACCCGATTGCCAAGCGTCCTTTATGTCGCGTAAATCTTTCATTAACCGCCAATCTATCATTAATTATCGGCTCCTGGCATTTATGGATAGGTTGGGAGATTGATAGCAGCTGATGGGGGATGGGTGCGGGGGAGCTGGTGTTGACTGTTTAGGGAGCCAATCTATAATGACTCACAACAAGAAGGAGCTCTCTTAACTTTTATTTATAAGGGGGGCACTCGCCAGAGGTGTTGTTCATCTGTCGAGCTAACCCGATAACATTAGTCCTCACGGCGGCTGGAAAACAGCTTCATCTTCATTCTCCGCGTCTCTCAGGGTCCGTCTCCATATGTTTTTGGACAGCTCGATGATCATCTCTCTTTAACTCCACGGGCCCCTTCGTTTTTTTTTTCTCCCTAGCCCCTTTAAAGAAACAAATTAATTCCCCTCTGAGGCTTAAGTCCTGAACTGACCAATATGTGCCTGTCTGTGAACGTGTGTGTTTTCACCGTCGACTTAAAGGTGAGGTATCTGCTTTTGATTTAAGGGGAAGTTGACAGCTCTGTTGCCCAGAAAGCCTTCTGTTATCTGGCTTTGCATAGGATTAGCTGTCGACTTCATGCTGCAGTAAACAAACAAACAAACAGAACAAGCCCAATTATAAGGGCAGTGTCCACGACATCTGATGTTGCCATAGTACTCAGAAAAGCCAGGCCCTGTGTTGGTCTATAAATTCTGAGGAAACCTTGGCCTAAATGTGCCAACAAAAGCACTGTAACACCTTTCTTCTCTCTTTACACCCTAATTCTCTTTCTCTGCCCCCCCCCCCCCCTCTCTCCTCTCTCCGGACCTAACACTATTTACAGCTTCTCAGATGCTTAAGCCACCAAAATATAGCGTTGTTTTATCTTTAGACACGTCGATAAGGCAGCATATTGGTTTTCTGCTAAAAGCTACGGATTGTGCTGCATGTATTGACTCATCAGTTGGGCGGTTCAGACTACAGCCCAGGGAGAGAGAAAGACACACACACACACACACACACACACACACACACACACACACAGACACAGTCCTTGGTTTGCTCAGTGTTTCATTTTGTGACATTCACCTGGTGGAGAGAAAGATATTAAAACTAAGAACAGGGATCAGACCTTGGATAACACAATGTAACGGGAAAGGGGGAGCGAGCAAGGGGAGGGGAGGGGGGGACCCAGACAGGGGGTGAGACAGGGGAACAGGAATAGACATGGAATGAACACGCCTCCAGAGTGCTTTATCCTGCATTGTCACGCTCTGTTATCCTGGCAGTCTACTTGATATTTAGTGACAAAGACTAGATTAGGGCTGCCTCCCTACCGCTGCTGTCCCCCCCCCCCCCGTCCCCCCCACACACAGCCCAGCAATGCACAAGCAGTCGCACAGAAATCTTCTGCTACGGGCTGATGAAAGTGAGCCGCATCAGGTGAAATTTGCATCGCTCAAGGTTTCAAAGTCGAGCCGAGGTCAAAGTCAAAGCCAAGAGGCGGAGGAGGAAGGGAACCGATTGGTCCACAGGCCTGCAGACAGACAGACTCGTTACATTGGTCATTATTCCAGCTCGTGTCACAGCGGAATGGGAAAGTCAGCAGGTTTCATTATAACCCCCCCCTCCCCAACAAGTGGGCCGCTTGGCTGCACAGTTAGTTGGTGTGTGGTTTGTGGGAAGAGCTGAAAAGAAGGTTATTGGAGGTGGTTGACAGAAAATGACCTCGGTTTGTTTTGGCCCTCTGAGGTTATTATATGTTGTTTCACTGAGGGCTCACAAAGGGCCAGCCTGGACTCCAGCTCCGTTTATTATGAACCGGGCTGATGTAAACAGAGCCATCCAGAGGCTCAGGCAACCGGCGGACAACTGCCAGTCAAAAATAAAGCTTGGGTGATTGTCATCGGAAACAATACCTCGGATGAAGTGAATGCTTTGCTTCTGGATCTTGATTTGGAACCTTCCATCAAAAATAAATCTCTAACAAAAGTTACCTCCAAAGACTTTTCTCCATGTTACTCTGCAGGCAGCGCACTCCTGCAGAGAGTTCATGTGTTAACCGAGGTGAGACAAGTATTATTCTTTCAGAAGGAAGACACAATAGCAGAATTAGGATTCATGTAACGTGGCTTTACAGGTACTCTTGCAAATGACTCCGTGGAGCCCTTCAGGCTACTGTCAGCTGAAACCCTCACCGGAGACATACAGCTAATATGCCCTTGGTGTTTCACAGCACTGGAGCAGATGGTTATGATATGGATTACACCGACAGTAAGTCAATAAGACCCAGATTCAGGGTTTGCACCGGATTAGGCAATTGTCTCTGGGCCCCCTTTTATGATTTTGTTTTCTGATTGCTCACGCCTCTCTGCTCTTCAGCTCAGTTTGAAGCCGCAATTTTTTGGTGTGGAGGTAGTGAAACAGAACTTCAGAAATAATAAAAAGCAGGCTGTGAAATGGTGCTCTGAGGCATTTGCCTCATGGCGCCTGCAGTTCTGGCTTGTCAAGTCCGGGTAAACAGAAGATGCTCGTTCTGGAGCTGCAAACGAGCGGCCGTGCACACAGCGCCCTACACAAATCTTGTTTATTGCTCCCATGCCATATGTTGCATGTCCATATGCTTTTACTCTGATATATGATATATGAACCCAGCTCGAAGACCAGCTTTGGTTACAATTAACCAATGCTCCATCCAACCAGAGTGCAGCAATTTAACACCATCCAATCAAATTTGTGTGACAACCAGACGCCTTTCATCACAGCAGGGATCCAGACGGTTCCTTACAGCCCACCTGCCCCGAGCGCTGTCTAAGAGATGGTCTGGAATAGCTAATTAGGCAGCGCCGTTACAGCACATTCAGCATGGGACATTCACGCCAAACCAATACAGTAAAAATTCCACTTGATCTTGTCGTCAAGCCTCGCTGTTTTTTAACGTGTCAGCATTCTCACTTTTGATCCCTCTTCAGCGCAGACAGATGAGAGAGAGGAGCATTTTCGGTTTGTTTAAGAGAGTTTCACTGGAGTTTGCAGGCACCTGCTGTGCACACTGCGCCGCATGCTTTTCAACTGCAGTCCCTCTCAGGGAGGAGAAGGGGGATGTTGGACTGGGACATCAAAATGTTTTTTTCCTCTTCTTTTGTAAACGGTGGACTCGTCTGCGCTCATCTGTTGTCATGTTGTTGAGAGAATATTCACGAAGTGATCGGCTGAGCAGCTACACAGGAAGCACACTTCAAAGAATGTGTCTCAGCTGCAAGGCTCTTTGGTTACACTTTTGTTAAAAGCAATCCATTTTTAGCCATTATTCCAGGTTTTGTTCATGCAAAAGCAGGGGAGGGGGGTTTGTTCTAACACAGCAATGATAGAAATATATTAATAAATAAAACAAAAGCAGTGAGTTAAGTCGCCCCTTGCGAAGCTGCACACAGCCAAAACTCCTTTCTATCCTGATGTGAGTGGAAAGGCAAAGTGTTGAGTACTCTCACAGCTGGAAAACAATACCACAACAAATAATGTATGAGGGGCCAGCAGAGGGGGAGCACTCCGCAGCCAACACAAATAGGAATTATTCATTATACATGCTCTATTCACCGGGTATGTGTGAGCGAGCTCAAGCCGGTTAATATGCAGTGTTTTCCATAAGTCAGGCAGGGTACCTCACCTTTGGTGCCTGAGAAAACCGCTTGAACCCACCTCTGTTTAGCTTTCCCTTTTCGTCTGTTTTCCACCCCGTTTTCACGGTACATAGACAATATGTGAACCATGATATATTGTATTGTATGTGGAACGTGATCGCAGCCGGCAAGCAGAAAAGCTCTTTCCCTGTCTGGTTTCTTTAATGTCTGGTAAAAAGCATACGTTGGGCCTCAAACTGAAGCACTCATCAGTCATGACATACCATTAGTGTTCAAAAGGCAAATTACAAAAACCTACAAGGCACTCAGAGTCACTAAACGCCAGTCTTCGATTAATTCTTGACCTCGCTGCGATTTGCGTGCACAGCTAAGCACCAAATAATAGATGGAAGATCTTTAACATAATTACGCCTTAATGGACGGCGAAGCCACGTTGTCAAAAATTGATATGCAGGCCTCAGCGGCGTTTAAGGGGAGATGGCAGGGCACATTCATCTCCACGTCAAAGACAGACAGAGAGAGAGGGGACTGATGGAGGAGTGACATTCTGGGATGACAGCGCCCTGTGTAAGATCATTTCCCATTAGGCAATTCTGTGCTATCTAGTCTAATTGCAGTGAATATCTCCCCCCCGCCCCTCCCCTCCCAACCCTTTATATTTAATCATATGTCTGGTTCTCTGTTGACAAAGCCAGATGAAGTTCTACCGGCCCTATTAGTAGCAATATTGACCAACTCCTCCAAGGTGACCTCCAATAACTGTGGTCAGCTGCAGTCTGCTGCATTTAGCCAAGACTTTTTGTGAAGTCAGCCCCATTAAGTCAGGGATAATTGTGTGTGTGTTCTCCATGGTGAATATTTGATCTGCTGTTTGCCCTTTGCCGGCCACACAGCGCAGAATAATGGCCCTCTTTGAGCGGCGCGAGGCTAAACCTTGGGCTCCTTCGGCCCAGTAAGAGGCCAACCCAATTACTCTATCAATTATTAATTCATCATAAAGGTCGTTCCTTTGCTCTATTATCCACACCAGTCTGAGCATGCCAATGTCATGAGTGTTAACAGGGACTTCAGGTCAAAAACCACTCAGACGAAAACTATACTTACTGCAGAGGACTCTTACTCTTAGAATTGGTAAGGAATCATATAAGTATATAATTAATGAGGCTTGTCAAATTGTAATATTTCAGAATGGGGTAGTATTGTACTATAAGTGGTATTAAATTTGCATTTCAATGTTATTCTTCTGGTAATTTTTAAACCTCAGTGCAGTTTTAAAAAACAATTACCATATTCGCTAGCAATCGTAGAGCTAAGAGAGAGAAGTGAGCTAGCTTGCTACCTAGCTAGGAATAGTGGACTTAATATTTGACATTGAATGTGAACATCTCACTGAATTCTTCATAGTTTGTTTCTAACTATGAATTAGAGAGATTAAGTCATAAATATAAAAACTTTTTGATGTTTGTATGAAACAGAATATCTGTGTACGTTAGCCAATTTTGCTAGTTGGAGTTTCACGTTTTTATTTGTGACATAAAGCAAGACTATAAACCGGAAAAGCTTGTGTTATTCTGAGTTGAAATGTTCATGCATTATCCAAGGTTAGCACCACTGCCAGCTTTGTTGCAATAGCTAGCGTGGTTTGGTGAAATACTTTCAAAATAGTAATAATGGTAGTACACATCTGCTAGCCATATCCGTTAGCCCCACTGCTATCCTTGTGAATACTTTCTTGTTACATTTTTTTGCAGTATTGTCAGGAAACATCAGATACAAACTGACTTTTTCTCTCTAATATTGGATTTTGAAACCTAGGCAGATCACTAGGTCGCAGATGTTGTAGCTGTTATTTTCTAAATGGAATTACTACTTGGCTAACATAACATATTCCTTTTTGTGTGGTTCTCTGACTATATCTAATACAGGCGTAGTGGAAACAGTCCATCATTGTCAATGGTCCTCATTGAAGTAAACCACATGGCCTACACAAGCAGATCAATCCACTTGAACCGTGACCAACAGTGGGTTTTGTGGTCCTGTGTGGTTACATGTCACTGCCGGTGGAGCTGTGGCTAATGTTGAATGTGTCGTCTAGTTTGACCTTTAGCTAATGGTGCTGGCACTCCTTAGCAAAGGTCACATTCTACATTTCCCCCAATCGCTGCTCACAGCATTAACTGTCTGTGTTCAGGCTACTGAATGAAATAAACCACAGAGGATCAAAACACAATGTGTAGTTTTCAGGCCATTCTACAAAGTGTAATGTGGTCAGTGATGGTGATAATCAGTTTCATGGTGAATTTGATTGCGTGGCATGACATGACCTTTATAGACCCTGAAATGTATGAGCTAGAGGTCTAGGTTATATTAGAACATCAATATTTATGATAATAACATCTAAGTGTGTTATTACCCTCTCCATCGGAAACAGACCACCTGTATTTTCAGTGTGTTGTCAACAACTGCAGCGAAGGCAGTTTGAGGATTAAGACCTTTTAAAAGATTAAACCATTGTTTAAACATTCAGTGCAAATGCTGATTTTCAATTGCGATGCAAAGCAGTCTACTTTGGTAAATTATAAATTGTCAAGGCTGTCTTCATTAAATTGCGTTATTTGTCATATTAGCATTAAGCGCATAATTGAATATGATTATCTGTAATTATTCTCATAAATTACATTTAGGCCACTGATCACAGCAGAGATAAACACAAGAAAGTGTCTGTGGAGTATTTTTCTTGCTTCCAAATTGACTGTCCCATTTAGAAATGCATCCCCCAAACAAACATTGATATTCTATTCTGACATATCACATCTGTTGAAGACTTTACAAAACTATTTTTCAAACTTTATTTTCTAGTGTATTGAGAGTGGTATACATGATGTTGCTGGAGGAATTCCGGAGCGTTGTCAGTCATGAAGGAATGTTAGCACATAGCTCTTAGGACTTGACAGTGTAAATACCAAATGTTCTTTTTTTAACATCAATTATTCTGACGCAGTTAAGTTACAATATGAGTAATAGTAGCATTAATAGTATTTTAATTGAACAACAAGCATTGTTAATCACATTGATGGTGAAGACAGTGGCAGCAAGAGGAACAAAATATGTAGAATAATGACAACAGCAAGACAGACCTACACAGCTTTCTCAAGTTATTTCTGCTCATTTGCAAACAGGAGAAGGGGCATTTTCATGCAGTGTGTCAGATTGTCATGGCAACATGGGAAAAGAAAAAGGCAGCATGTTTCGAAAAACAAAAATGTGCCAGATCTTTTCGTGGACTCTGTGAGGTAGTGGAACAGCCTGCCAGCGACCAGTGGAGGAGACAAAACCGAAAGTGTGTGTGTGTGTGTGTGTGTGTGTGTGTGTGTGTGTGTGTGTGTGTGTGTGTGTGTGTGTGTGTGTGTGTGTGTGTGTGTGTGTGTGTGTGTGTGTGTGTGTGTGTGTGTGTGTGTGTGTGTGTGTGTGTGTGTGTGTGTGTGTGTGTGTGTGTGTGTGTGTGTGTGTGTGTGTGTGTGTGTGTGTGTGTGTGTGTGTGTGTGTGTGTGTGTGTGTGTGTGTGTGTGTGTGTGTGTGTGTGTGTGTGTGTGTTTGAAACGGCTGACTGGAAAAATGTGGGTTTCTTCAAGAGCTCACAAAGCCATGAAAGCATGTGATGACAGAGTCTGGTGAACACACTCAATCACTCATGTGGGTGTGATGCATTCAAAAATGCACACTCACTGAAGACGTCACAGCAGATGGAGTCACTTAAATGTTGTTACAAGTACCTGCCTGGAATATGAGAACTGTTTGAAATCTGTGATAAAATCTTGTAGCCAATGAGGGTGTTTAGCAGTGTAAATGGTGGATATTACGTGCACATTTTAGAGAAACTAATGAACGATTCTTAGTTTCAGGTGATGAACACCAATGAAAACATAATGATTCATCTTCCAATACATTCCCTCAAGTCCCACACACTGGTCCTTTTAAGGCATGTTCATCGGCGTCTTTTGTAGCTATTACTTTAATTAAGTCCCCAAAAAATATGAAAGTACAATCTTGTGTTTATATTTAGACACCTTCGGCTGTCAACTGAATATTCCCCTGCGATGGTTAGGCTCAGAGTACCACTTTACATAAAAAGCCCTGAGAATGCAGTGACTGGCATGTTGCTGCACAAGAAAACCATTTTTAATAATCAAATTCCCCTGTGGCTTGAGTAAGAAATATGTGTGCCTGTGTGTCTGCTCTTTCTTGTTCTCATTAGGATCTACACTACAGGGCCCGGCTTCAATGTTGTTTCCTGTATTGCCCATTACTGCTACCTGCCCTGGGGTTGGAAGTTGAAGTCTGAGACAAACAGCGAGCCGTGTGCAGTAAAATGCACCCGGGAGATTAGCGTGGCGAGGAAATCGGGGTGTGTAAGAGGGGTGAACTTAAGGTTGAGTCAACCTGAGGCCACAATGGGCTGTTGTGGAAAGACGATTTCCAGCCAGGCTTTTAGTGTGGAGGGCAGGGAGCATTAAGAAGTGGAAGGGGAAATCGCAGAGAGACATAACATTTTATGTAATTTAATTCAAAAGGTACTCAAATGCATTATCTAAAAAAAGCATTTAGTTAACCCTAGATGACAGCATGGTATTGTTTTATTTGCACTCTTGTCACACAACACACACACACACACACACACATAAGGGATACAATCAGGAAGTGCAAACACAGCAGATTCTTTGAAATAGTGCCAAAGCAATGTTTTTTTAACAAGAAAAATATGATGTGTAAAATATTATTCAGGCTTAATATGAAGCACATTTTCATCTTGTTTTATTCATTTAAATGTGTTTTTACTGTCTGTGTTTCCATTAAATGTCAGCTGCAGCTAGGAAAGGAACTGACCATTTGTGTGGCTTTGTGATTATGTGAAGACTTGTTCTAACCGTTACCAGGAAGTCCTTTTCTTCCTGTTATTTTTCTCCAGTTTCTTTCCTTTTTTTGTTTTGCCTCTGTATGTTTGAGTCATACAACCTCAGCTCAAACACAAAGGTTTAGTAGGGCTAGGGATGCACATGGTATGAGCAGAGGAAGACAAATTCAGATTGGCCAAAAATGAACAATTCCTTTAATATGACGGACCAATAAATAAAATAAAGTGTTTAACATTAGCTGCTCTCTGTGTCAGGGCTTAACTACTCCACACACAAACACACAGTTGAAGAAAACTACGCTCTTATAGAAAACAACGCTCTAATAGGCAATAGGCAATCAGACTAAATTAGTTGGAAACAATTGAATATCTGCAAACATTCCAAATTGCGCATCCCTACTTCTTTAAAATGCTCATTTGCAATGAGTGTGCATCGCCATATGTCTTTGCATTGACTTTATATGCAATTCTATGGCAGTAGCCTTATCACACCATGGTTTGAAAATCAAACAAAGGCCATCCAATAAGTATTATGCAGCACTTTTGTCTACTTTAATAGATATAAGGGCCAAATGCATTATTTCTCATGGGTACCTCCTCATAACTTTTCTCAGGGGACGGGGACTAATAAAGGTGTTTAAGCACCAAAGGGCGACTTTTCCTAATGGTTTTGCAAAATGTGTAGTAGTTAATGGAGCAAGGTGTTATACTGATACAACAGCCTTATTAAGAAAATGATTGTGCACTTGCCACAGCTTATTTGTCCAGACAGCGGCGGTTCAAAATGACCTTACACCACCACGGTGTGAAACCTCAGTGGTCAAAACTAATAAAAAGTTTAATAAAGGAAAGGTTTAGCTCATTCTATATTCTGCTCTATCCTATTCTTCCCCTGTAGGGTCACCCCACAGTGTGATTTCCCTGTGTGTTCCTGAGCACTCATGGAAAGAGAATGTCTGTGTCTGTACTGACTCTGTACCAGAGTTCCCGTTAGCCGGTAATTACCGGACAATGACCGGTAAAATATGCTGAAGTCCGGCAAATCTAAATCTCTCCGGTCAAAATGTCCGGTCAAAATAATTTTCCCTTAGCGCAATACCGCATCAGTTGCGCCACTTATGTGACAGACAAGAATAGTATGTGACAGACAAAAGAGTATGTGACAGACAAAAATTGTCAATTCTAATGTCTAACACTTAATGTGGAGAAAGAGATGTCCTGTATGGGTTGATTGTGCGTTGATCTGTTGGTAATGCCTCGGGGTTCCGGTGGGCATGTAAACAAATGCATAATGCTGCGCTATACTTTGTGGCCTCATCCGGTTGCATAGCGACGCTTATTGTTTAGGTGTCTTTTAACAAGCAGGTAGTCATATCATTAGCTAGAACTAGCTAGATCTGATCGATATGGACATAAATGCGAGTAAAGTCTAATCTGACAGGAGAGAGAGATCGGCTGCTGCTGACGAGTCGACACGCAGCTCTGCATGATCCCCTGCAGCGGCGAGCAGAGCAAAACACACTTCAGGTTAGAAAATCACACGTAGCTATTTTAATTACCTCTCAAACTACCTAAACTAGTTATAGATATGTTTAGTTTTACTGTCGGGTCACTCATTACTGGATCCGCGAGCTGCATGATACTGACGGGCTGTCAGGAGAAGGAGAGAGCGCTCCGTTTATTATTCCCGCGTTTTTGTAAATTACTGTACACTTTTGAATAATGTAGTTAATCTACTATAATTAGTTTGTTTAATGTCGAATCATATCAATTTGTTTTAAAGCTCAATAAATAACAAAGAAGACCTTTAACCGGCACTTATCTAATTTTGTCCGGAAGATTTCAACTTTAACGGACATGTTGACCGGCAAAAAAATATTCTAACGGGAACTCTGCTCTGTACACAGTCCAATCTGCACCATGTTCTCTTCCGTCCTCAGAAACCAGCAGTACTTTCCACCCATGTGATTATGAGAAGGCTGGTCTGTCTGCTTAGCGTGACTCAACTCATACTCTGTCTGTGTTGTGCCAATTGCAATAGAGCAGGTGTTAGTGGGGACGGCTCACACTGATACTGTCAGTCACCATGTTTTCCAATTACCATAGCCTGCACACCAACATGATTGCCTGATTGGCAGTGTTATTTCCGTGGCAATTATTATGATTCTGATTATGTCAATCATATCACTCTCAGCTCCATGTGGCATCAAATAGCAGTAGCTCGCTTCCCTTTTCCTCCTCATGTGTCTGATGGCTGTTTGAGGTATATTCTCTCTTTTTACAGTAGAAAAACTTTTTAAAAATGCATGCTCTGTTCGCCTCTAGCGCTATTACCTTTGAGCTGGGTAGCTCATTCTAAATTACTAACGGCCTGTATATGGTCCCCATAATGATCATTTTCGCTCTCTGTCAGTAATAATTGCGAGGTTAGTTCTATTTTAGTGCAAGCTCAGGGCTTCTGGTTTTATCTTGCTACTTCTTGTATTATTCATGTCATCCTCGTGTCTTTGACTTTTCCTACAGCGCCCTCCATTTAAACCACAATTACTACTATTACCACCCCTACACTCCTGCGGTAAAAAAAAGAAGTCATTTTCTTCATTATCGTCGTCATCGCCACGGCACCATCATCATCTATTTACTACATGATTCAATTAGCGAGACATCAGATAAAAGGTCAAGGCTGTAATCAGTTCTTTCCCAACCTGTTTTTTCTTCTCCTCCCTTTTTCCTTCTTTGCACCTCTCCACTGTGCCTGGCCTCACATCCAAGGGTGGCTAATGACCTTGCACTTTTGAACTAAGGCAGTATCCACAGCAACAAATGTGTATGGCTGCAAGGCCTTCGATCCATATGCAGTTCGTACAGAATCAGTTGAATTGCAGAAATTGGCAGGGACTCATTTACACACTTTTCTAATGATGCTCATGACTCTTCTTTATAAAGATTATATCAGAATCCTGTTTCCTGATTTCAAATGTATTGCTCAGTCTTACAAATGTATTAAAGTGACTCGAGCCTAGTGCAAACGATGTGCAATATTCATGCTCACACTCCGGGCTGCAGTGGATTCAGGTGTACATGCTGATGTGCTCAGTGATGGCCTCTTTATATCGTGCGTTGTATCTGCTGAATTGCACTGTGGTTTAATATTTGCTGTGCACAGGTATCCTCAGATTGCTTTTAAACTATTAGTAATCCAATCCTGGGTACACAATTTACATCCATATGCAGAAGTAACACGCTGCGCTGAGGCTGTTTGCTGCTGCTGCTGCTTAAAGAGGCACTATTAAGCTTTTGGGGGGGTTTTCCCTTTCTTGAAGTGTGTTATAGAGCAGACTGGGCTCTAGTTTCAGCAGAGGGTGAAAAGAGGTGCTGCAGCACAGGCAGTATGAGAAAGAGCTTTTTGAACATTAAAGCATGTAAACATGTCACAGTAGAGGAACAAAATACAAATATGAACCCAAAAATGTGCATATTAGGGCCCTTTTAAGATTTTCTTATGTGAAATCTGCATTCATGTCGTCAAAAACTATAGCTTTTCAACACATTTTATTATATTGAAACCTTTATTGACATTTGATCCATACTGGAAAACAGCAGCATGGATGGCAATCAATCTAACATTTGCGTTCAGGCTGAAATACCTCAACATGTATTGCCTTCAGCAGTTTGTTTAGAATTGCATAGCAACCAGAAGAAGAAGGCTCTAAAAGAAACTTCGGTAAGCTACAACTTACAACTTGGTGCAGATATTCATGTTGCCTGGAGGATACATCCTAACTACTTTGGTGATTCTTTGGCTTTTCATCTACTGCCGCCAGCAGGTCAAACTTTGTTTTACTCATCTCATAAAATATCTCAACATCTGCAAGATGGATTGACACAAAGTGACATTCATGGTTCCCTGGCAATCTTTCCCAATGATCCCCTGTGGTTTTGAGTGAAATACCATGTCACAACTATTGGATGGATATCCATATAATGTGATACAGACAGCTATTGCAACCAATTATGAGCCTTCAGTAAATTGAAGGAAAATATATTTCTATTAAGCTATTAATATGATGCATGTTACTTCAAGATGTTTTCACACATCAGATATTAAAGATATAACCTTTGGTCATTTTTTTTAATTGCTATATTAATTTGAAGAGTATTATATCTGACACACTCCCCAACAATGACCTATATCTGAATGAAAGCAGACAGACTACTCCCTCTCACACACCCACATGGGTACACACACACACTCATAATCACCTTAAACATCAGCGCCTAATCTTTCCTGAACTCACACACTGAACGCCTGCCTGATCAAAGAGGAAAACAGCAGACTTCACTGTGTGTGTGTGTGTGTGTGTGTGTGTGTGTGTGTGTGTGTGTGTGTGTGTGTGTGTGTGTGTGTGTGTGTGTGTGTGTGTGTGTGTGTGTGTGTGTGTGTGTGTGTGTGTGTGTGTGTGTGTGTGTGTGTGTGTGTGTGTGTGTGTGTGTGTGTTCATCTCAGCAGCTGCTCTGTCAGCATACTCTCAGTCCAATGTTGGTGGTAGTGGGCAGGGGGGGGGGGGGGTCCACACAGCATGGCTAAATAACTCATCAACAACCCCAGGCGCTGCACTTGGTGTGTGGGATGATGTGTTGCAGACTCAGCCTCTCAGCCCAGCACACCCCCCCCCCCCCCCCCAACCACACAACCACACAAACACACACATCATCACGGATGCGACTGTACACATATTAACATGCTTACAATCTGCATTCACACAGCAAATGTGCCTGTTACCCACAAGAGTGTGTTTTTTCTTTTTCCAGCAGGGGTTAAGATTGGGGAGCTCGTTACGAGAAACTAGAATTTGATTTGATATGAATGCAAAGCACACAGCTGAAAAGCTCTTAGGGTATTTAGTCTCTGGGCTTAATGAGTTTGTGTGTGCATGCTGTATGTGCGCTGTTAATGTGCCTGTGTGTGCATCAGCATATTCGTGTGTGTTTGTTTTGCACTTGTCAAAGAGGAGGGCTCTCTCTCGAAGTGTAACACACACTTATGTGATGGCTAGTGGCTTGAGGCGCTCGGTCTAATTCACTGGCGGAGGCTAATTCCATGCTAACAAGTCAGCGATGCCACATGCTTGTCCTTGCCCACAGCCCAGTGGGCCAGTCTCAAAGCAAACCAATTAGCCAAGCTCACTCTTGGTCTGTCACCCCTCCAACCCCCCCTGAAAAGTCAGTCCAAACATCTTTTTCCTCTCTCCCCTTGGAGGCCTTTGAATGAAGGAGGTCCGTGAGGAGAGTAAAGGGGCTGCGCATTAATAAGCCTGTATCACTGACATGAAAGACGTCCAGCGAGAAACATCAAATACACAAGGATAAGCTGCCTTGCCAATTAGCTAAAATAGCTATTTAGTGTCAAATCTTCTCATACGCCAATGAATCCACGTCTAATGTACGAGTGAGGAGATGAATACACTTTTAATGGATGCATTAGCGCGCCGAAGGGATTCTTTGTGAAAACTTTCTCCGCATTATCACAGCTAGTTTGAAGAAAGCGGCAAACATGAAGGTGTCAGGACTCGCTAAGTGAACTGACTTGACACTGTGCAGTGTTGCAGCAGTTCCACTGCGGGAGTAGCTAATTGGATGGTAATTAATGGAATGGAGGCAGATAAATACCTTTGTGAGCAGGCTTGTCAAGGACACGGAGGTGATGGGAGGGAGTTTGAGAGCTAGAGTATGCGAGAGAAAGAGAGTGAGAGATGAAAAAAGCTACAGGACAGACACCTTTTCTTCATCGTGACAGCTAATCCTCATCCCTTCATCCCTCTCCTCAATTCCTAAATGAAAGTACCCCTCCCTCATCACTCCTCCCCTTCCACTTCTCTCTCTTCCTCCCCTTATCAAGCCCCCTGCCTATTCTAGCTGCCCCAACTTCACTTGTTTCCATGGAAACACAGGATAAAAAGAGTTACTTCTAGATTAAATCAAAGATTTTGAAGTGCCGAAAATATTACAAGCTCTTTTGAATCGTGTTCCTCGAGTTCAGCATGATACTCTATTTTCTCCTGCCAGATAGCGCATGTGTGTCCCTTTCTTCTCGATGAGAAAACAGCACTGCTTATTCTCTCCCTGACGCTAACTATAAGACCTGTCTGTCTCTATGGGACCAATGAAAGGCTTGTGAGTTGACAGTTTTTCTTTCTTCCTGTTTTTTCTCTCTCTCTGTACTTCAGGGCTTTGTAGGTGTCCCACAAATCTGCTTAATCTGTCAGCCGCCATCGTGGAGGTCCAGGGGAAGAATTGTGTGCATAATTGAATATCCAGGCTAGGAAAGAACTAAACCTGAAAAGGATTCTTGTGATGTTGCTGTAGGATACTGCAGTCAACGGTCTGATAAGGTGGCTTGCTGGTAGGTTATTGTAAACTGTGTTGTCTTCAGCCACTGTCTTTTTGATCCTGATTAGCACTTCAGTGCACTACAATGCGTAGCTGGAAGCATCAGCTCACTTATCTTAAGTAAACAGTGGCTTTCTGCCTTGCTGCCGAGCTTACTAGCCAGAAGGCAAATTACTTAACTTCTTACTTGCCACTAACACCATATCTGCAAATCAGATACAATACCATAACATAATCATACACTAAATGACAAAAAAATTGAATTTGCCTCAATAATTGTAAGAAGTATTTGCTACGATTATACTGCAGCTATTGCAAATGTTTCTATTCTTTATTTAAAGTTAGAGTTTAGAGTAAAACACAATGTTTACTGCAACAGCATCTCAGCCTTAAGTCTCTTCTGTGTGTCAAATAAATGTTGGATATTATTGTGTGTGTAGGGACTATGAACACACAGATTAGGGCTCCAATAAGGGACATTTGGCAAGCAGTTCTTCGAATTATGCAAAGGAGTACCTAGAGGAGAGAAATACAAATATGATTTATGATTTATTTTGAGGGCAAGAACAAGTTGTACATAAATATAAAAAGTGAGACAATGTTTATAAAATATAAACATTGTTTGTGTTCAATAAGATACATCAGTGTTGTTTAACCCATGAAGTGTTGAGTCTTACCCAAAAATGACACGTTCTAGACACTTGAGTGGGGGTTATTATCACAAATATATATAAAACATATATTCTAACAAAAGGAATCTTCTGTTTGAGTATAATTATGAAGAACACAATTCAAAATGAACACCAAGGATATAGATACTGCACTGCATACTCATTTTAAGCTGAATTCTCATTTAACTTTGTGTTGAACAGTCAGAAACAGCATTGACATGAATGGTGAATAGCTTGTTATAGAGACAGCAGCAACTTTATACTTCCACACACAATCAGCTTTCCCTCAGCTGTTGTTCCTAGGAGCTGACCTCCAATACGTCTGCCAGAGAGTGCTTTAGTACGTCACTTCGAACCCTCTCCATGGAAACGGCTGTCAGTTGTCCCTTTTGCTCAGTGCAGATGAGTGACAAGAGATCCATAGTGGCAGTGGTAGCACGTAAAGCTTTTACCAGCAGCAGACTGAGTGTGTCCCTCCTTCACACATGGCCGAGTCCTGAAGGAGACGAGAGTGCGAGTTCTACCTGACTGGGGCAGGCATGTACGCATGTACAAGGACACACATGTGCGCACACACACTGGAGGAAGTGGTGTCTTAATCCCGAGAGAGAAGTCTGGACATCAGCCTTTACAACAGAAGGCACGCTCCATCAGTCCACAAGGGGACCCTTTGAGTAAGAGCAGTCTTCCTTACTCTCCGTCAAACTTGTCAGACTGCTCTGGTGGAATTGTACTTCCCGGAACATAACTTTAATGGATGCTACATTTTTCCTTCGGACCAAGTGCAGAAATCCAAGATGTGTGAAAAATCTTCAATAAGGGTGCGATAAAATGCTGCAGGACTTATACATTTTTTAATGCATACATTTTTTATGCATGTTAACAGGGTTGTATAACTTACGTCCCCCTTTTTTGTGGCTCCATTGTACTACGGTTGCTGAGAGCAATAGCATGCTTCAGGGAGATTTAGCAGATTGGGTTACATTATTCTGCCACTGCGTACAGTACAGTGGTGCAGTGCTACCACCCAACAAAATAAGATTTATGAGGTACACACTCACCAAATTGCACCTAATGAATTGTATTGCTACTCACTGAATTTAACACCCCCCTTCATTTTACTGCCTTTGTTAAACACGGGTTAACTGCCACAGGAATACCAATCAATGCTGAAATGGTTAATGAGTAACTGGTGTGAAATGGAGAATATGAAAGATTGATTTGCTTTTGCCCTATAGTAAGTGGGATTTATAGAGTGTGTTCTCACGCTGGGCCTACGGATTAACCCCTGTGCTATGTACCTCTGTGTTTGTGTTGATTCATGTAACTGTATCCGTATGTTCAGTGTGTGGCGGCAGATCCCACACATCTGTCTGCATGTCTCAGATCTGCCTCGACCTCCTCCCCGTGACTGATTAAGGGGAATACATTTAACTTTAGCACTGACACCTGCATCAAACCGGCGAATTCAGCCTCGCCGTGGGTCAGCGTTCCGTAAATACCCTCTTGTTAACTTGTCACGGCTTTTAAATGGATCGACAAACAGCCCACCTGGGACCCATGGCGATGAGAAAAAGGGATCGGGTTGTAGGGGGTGGGAAGGGAAGGGAGTAAAACAAAGAAAAAACTGAACATCCGCGCCCGTCGTTATTTTTACAAGTCTTTACGACTCAATTTAACGGATGGAAAATAAAACAAGCAGGGTGTCGGAGCTCGGGGGGCTAAGATGAGTTAGTGGGGCTCCCTGAGCTGTCAGAGAGCACGGCATGGCGGCATGGGGGTTGGGGATCAGAGGGAGGATGAGATTGGGGTGGGGGGGAGGCAGTGCCGCCCTAATCAAGCAAGTTTATTCAGATCAACGTCAGTCTTTAACTTTGCTTCACATCTGAGCAACTTCAAGTCTGAGCGGTTAGCAGAGGAAACCAGGGACCTATTTTCGTAGCGTATTTTCCATTAAATGATTTAAATTCCCCCGGCGGAATAAGACAGGCCTCGGTCCTTTAAGATGAATGATTGACATATTGTTCCTGTTTCTTATATTGCATTCAGGTGGCAGAATTGCTTCACATGCTGTTAATATTGCACGCTGATATTGGCTTTTTCCAGCATGCTCTGATAGCGCCACGTGTTAATGGCACCGTCTACCCATCAGAAGGGCCTCCTCCTCTTTCATTTGCCTCTCCCCATTATTTCGCTGTTATTTCAGACCAATTGGGAGCGCGCACACGTGGAAGGGAGGAGAGGGTCGGTAATTAAAATTCTGTTCAGCATGACAATGCTGTTTCATGCCTCATTTTTTTGTCACACGTGGGATGAATACTAGATAGGCTGGGAGACTTTATAAGTAGACACCGCTGGTTTGGGCTTTAAGTGCACGCCACTTCCAGCACACAGGTGGAAAACACACACACACACACACACACACACACACACACACACACACACACACACACACACACACACACACACACACACACACACACACACACACACACACACACACACACACACACACACACACACACACACACACACCCTGCAGAGCTTATCGGCAACACCGGTGCATATGTTATGTTTGCTAATAGCAGAGGCTTTAATGTTTAATGTGAGCTTTAAAAAAAGCTGCTGGAGCTTTGTATTCACTCACTGGCGACTTTGTGTGTTTGTGCGCATCTTTTCAAGGATTCGTGTTCTTGCACAGCATGCTTGCATGTGCTGATTCTGTGATGTGTTTACTCATTGGAAGAGGGGGGGGCAACACAGAGCCTCCTGGGATGCCGTCTACAGGGCTTGTCAACTACTGTCACTCAGTCATCACACGCCCCCTCACCATCCCCGCGTCCCATACTCCCTCCGATCCCCCCGCAAAACAAAGACGGCGGCAGCCACAGCAGCTGCATCCGAAGGGACCATCACTCCACCAGTATTTAACCTCTGCTACAGCTTCTTTCTGTCTCACTCGCTTCCCCTCGCTTGCTATGTCTCTCCCTCTCCCTCACCCCCTCCTTCCCGCGCCTCTCCTGCTCTCCTTCATCAAAGCATTTCTGGCTATTTTGTTTCCCAGCTCTACAGAGAGTTATTGCTCATGACAACGATCACGGTCGTTTATTTTCTCCGCAGCCCGGCCTCTGTATGCACGCCGGGCTAGTATTACCCTATGATATTCAAGCGCTCTCTATTAAATATGCATGAACCCTGGAGATGAAAATTAATTTTGGGAATGTTCTCTCCCTGTTTCTCCCCTCGCTCTCTCTTTGAATGCTCAAATGTGCCTTCATCTGCCTCTGTGTCAAGACGTGAATTCATTATTTCATTTACCGGTGATGGTGTAACATAACACAATATGCAGGGTACAGAGATGTTGGGATATAGATCTTGTTCAAGCAAAAGGGGCGATACAAAAAAAAACAACAGGCCAAAACGCACGGCGCAGGAAACAAGTTTTCACAAATTCGCCAAGTTTTGAACAAGTTCGCCCTGAGCCCTTATCATTCATGAATATTTAGGGCCATAAAATGGGAAAATATTCAATTGAATTATGCATGTATGAAGCGATGGAAATCTGCAGTAGGACACTGCAGACTTTCTTGTCTTTCTCTGCAACATGATCTTCTTCCCTCATTTCTGCTCATAATATATGCCCCGACGAACCCTCAGTCTCCAGACTTCAGCTTGTATGTGGGCGCTGTTACGCTGCTGTCCATCCCACTGCGCACTAAATTGCAGTTTTCCTCAGTAAAGACTGTGTGGAAGAGTGAAAACATCAAACACATGGCAGACACAAAACAGCCTGGTTGAGCAGGTTGTGTAGGAGGTACAGCCAACACAAATTGAAGGATAAAAGAAGAACTGCTTTAAGAAATAATACACAGCAGCAGTGAAAAGATGTTCATGGAGATGATGTTCACTCACATATGCTACAGCCATACTATCTGGCAGTTATGTGATTCAGTCTTCATATTATGTTGGGTTTGGAAACAATACTTTCATCATTTCTTGCCATGGCTCGTACGATGGACATGACAGACTTCATGTTGGTCCCTGACTGATCAAAGTTTGCTGTCTTTAACAATGTGTCAGGTGTCATTGTGAAGGAAGTGCTTGGAACTGACTTCCAGGATGAAGAATTTAAACAAACAATAGCGGTGTGAATGACGCTGGTTGCCTTGAGTTCCGCATAGCCTAAAAACGTATATTCCAAAACAACAATTAGTCAACACCAAGATAACTGCCATTAGGCCTACTTGCCCACAGAAAGCCTGAAATGTTGATTGAATAATTGTCTTTAGTCTGATGTTATTTACACTAGTCATTTGTTATATTATTTCTTGGCAAGAGTTAGCTGACGCCACTCATGTTTGTATGTCAAATATGTAGCTGGAACCAGCAGCCAGTGATGTTAGCTTAGCATAAAGACTGGATAGAGAGTAAAACCGCTAGCATAGCTCTGCTAAAAGGAGACAAAATCTACCTAGCACTTCTAAATCTCACTAATTTACTCATAACATCTTGTTAACATCTGTATTAAGTCTCAAATGTTCTCTTTGTTTTGCTCTGTTTTGGTCTGTAACTAACTCTTGCGGTAAATATGTGTCTTATTAAAAGCAAAATGTTCCACAATGCTCACTAGCTAGTTGCTAACTACTGTCTGCTGTTTGATGCTTGGTATGTACCAAGTGTAATTTTTAAAAGATATTTTGTTGGGAACAGCTGCATACTTAAAAAAAAACAAAACATGAGACCGGCTGCGAGCTGAAAAGTGAAAAGTGAGTTAGCTTAAAGGTGCTATAAAGCTCTGCAAAGCTGAGGGAAACTGCAGAGTCAAGTGGCAATTATCTGTGGGTTTATCACTACCAGTGTCTTTTCACACACAAGGAGTCATATCCTCTGTTATTAATAGGAAGATATTGAATATAGCCGCTTTAAGAACTTAACTTCCAACCCAAATTCCTACTTTTTACTTGGAGGTTAATCAAAGTTAGCGTTTGTTTATATCAGTATTGTCGCCATCTTCTTCCTTAAGTTGATTTTGGAATATTTCTTTTCAAAATCCTTGCTTATGAACTGTACACTAAGCACTATTGTATTTTTGTGATTAAATGCGACACCAGAAGGTTCCTGTCGCCTGGAAGAGCTGACCGTTGAGCTGGGGGGGGGGGGGGGGGGAAGCTTTGTGCTGCCCCACACCAGCCCCCTATGGCCTGCGTTCACTCATGCTGACTCCATCTGCATAACTGCATCTTTCATGAGCTTTGGTCAATGCCCAATCCATACTGTATAGGCCTCTCTGTGTGTGTGTATGTGTGTTAACTTTGCATGTTATTTTCCGTTCTGGCACTACTTATTTGGCCTCACTGTGTCTTGCGTCAATGTTTTTGTGTCTCTCCGTGCGAGGGCATGTTTTATATATGTGTTGTAATTGCGTTCTTACCCGTTTGGGACACAATCTTTAGCAATCTGTCACAGACTAATCATCCAGGTCAGCAATTGAGCTGTCCCTCTTCCGCTTTGCTACGAATTAGCACTCTCACCCGAATCTCTTCATCACCTTCATGGTCCCTACTGGTGGCACCTTGTTTAAGCCCGGTCAATATTAGCTAAGAGGGATGCGGGTGACTGTAGTTGGTGGATGGCCACTGCAGTTCTTATCAGGTAAAGTGGTTTTTGATTAGTGTTAATGGTTGGGACTAAATAGCCTTCAGCTTTTCCACTGGCTACACCTGTTATATATGTGTGTGTGTGTGTGTGTGTGTGTGTGTGTGTGTGTGTGTGTGTGTGTGTGTGTGTGTGTGTGTGTGTGTGTGTGTGTGTGTGTGTGTGTGTGTGTGTGTGTGTGTGTGTGTGTGTGTGTGTGTGTGTGTGTGTGTGTGTGTGTGTGTGTGTGTGTGTGTGTGTGTGTGTGTGTGTGTGTGTGTGTGTGTGTGTGTGTGTGTGTGTGTGTGTGTGTGTGTGTGCTGCTCAGCTCAAGGGCAAGCAAGCAGTTCATCAAGTTGAAAAAGCTATATATGCTGTGCAGTGACAGACAGGTTTTATGTCTAAACCTGCTCTCTAAACTATCACCTTTACACCGTCTGCTTGCCTTTAGCTATTCTGAGAATGCTGCGGTGTCTCCCTGCAGGGGTTTCAGTCCCACCGTGATGCTCAGACAGCAAGAATGAGGCTTTTCTTGTTGTGCATATTCGAGCCACGAGCCACACTCGTGGCCCAGAAAGACAGGCTGCAGCACCCGCTCTCACAAACACTCGGCATCTGGTGCAACAGACAGCCTTGCATGTTAATGCCGAGTTAATATTATTATTATGAACTGCGAGTGACTTCGCATGTTAGTGAGCGCTCTGTCAAATTAATGTCAGTTCCATTAATGCCGCCGTCTATTTCGTGTCACAAGTACACTCGCTTCAGACTCCCGCTTGCTCAGGCACACTGGGGCTGAATATGGAAACACACAAAGGAACACACACACACATGCACACCCCTAAAAAGATTCACAGCCAACAGTAGATCCATATTTACTCATGCACACATCTTCTCTGGGCACAAGCCGGAGACGGGGGAAGGAAAATGAATGTCCTGATTCATTTATCACATAGCCTCAAAAGTACAGATGAATCCAGTGATGAAAATCTGTCCTGAGAAATGTCAGGAAGATATTAACTCCAATACATCAAAGTGGAGCTGCAGTCTCTGAGCTGACTGCCAGCCGATGCTGCAAGCTTCTGGTTCAAAAAGCCCCAATGTCTTTTTGACCAACTCCTGAATGTTCCATTACGCAGAAACGAGTAAATAAAGACACTTCCGTCCATAGAATAACATCCGAAATGATGCAGAGCGAGCTTCATTAGTGCCCCAATGTCATTCTTTACATCTGTCTGATCCCAATGAAGTGTGAGAGTGAAGGGAAAGAAAAGAAGAGGGAAATTGCCTTTTCATGTAGATTTCACTAATCGCTTCCCTAACAAAATACGGCAGACTTGTACTAATAAGTAAGTTAGGGCTCAGTGGACAGATAGAGTGAAACAGCACAGAGGCTAATGGAATTGAGAGCTTTCCATGCCTCCATGGGTGTCTTAATTGTCAAAGGGAGATTCTCATACGAGTGTTTCTGCACTCGCCTGCTGGATTGTGGGAAGTCTAAATTGGAGTGCGACTCACTGGGCTTGTTTTAAGCCAGAGCTACTCTCGTGTGCGAGGTGGATCAAATCCCTTATCCAATGTCTGGAAACAGGTCATGTGGTTCGCTCGTTTTATTTGGGAACCAGCTCCATCAAAGTATATGTTTTCGATGCAGTCATCGGGGACTGCAGTGACTCATATCTAAAATCTATACCTTGCTGCTGTTCTACCCTTTCTCATCTCTCCTGGAATGTATTATGTGCTCGTTTATTTTCGCATGGATTTATTAATTCATAAATATTCATTCAGAATGTCATAAATGTGATTCATTTGGAAAAAAAAATATTGCCTTTCTTCAATCTCAGCCAGCTAGGATTTATTGGCTCACATTGCCATTGTTATCACAATACCTTTATAGTAATCTTATTTTGCTCTTCGGCAGTTATTACAGCAGGAGAAACCTCCGTGGTTCATTAGAAAGGAAATTGGACTGTATGGGACTCCGTGAGAGAAAGAGAATGTGCTTTTAATCTAAAAAGGTCAATGTGCGCAGGCTATTTTGGAGATTCACTGCAAGCTTGTAATTGGGGCCTTGTCTGAAGACAATGTAGAATTAAATGAAGACAAAGTTACCGAGCGTGTTGTTGGCCTTTGATGAGTATCAGGGAGTGAGGACCCTTCATTTGCAACCTTTAATCAGTCCAATGAGATCAGATTCGCATGCGATTCTAGAAGAAAAAGGAGCAGGGGGGAGAAATGAAATGGTAATTAGTATTGATTACCTATGGGTATATGACCCCACAGGCTCCTCTTGCATTCCTAAATCAACCCAAATTATTGGCTTTACTAATTTCATGCTCAGAGAGAAGTAGCCGGCAACATGAAAAAGCCTCAACAATGAACCATGTGCCCATTGGGGTCCGAGGAAATTATAGCTATGGCAGGCATCTTTCTGTGCGGAGGCGTGGGTGTGCAGCTGAATTAACCACACTGCTTTAACTTAAGGATGATAATTATTCTAGGATGCTCTGCTGGGAGTTAAGGTGATTCAGGTAGCCTTTTCTTCAAATTACATTTCCCGTCAACGCGCTGTCGCTAAGCGATGGCCTCAACCCGGCCATATATGCATGTAATTACTTGCAGTTAAAACAGGGAAAAAGTCCATTTAGGCAGGAGAAAGCAGCCCAATTACATGTATACACAATTAATACACCCATGGGAAATTGAAATTTTCTTTCAAATGATAAGATTAATTCCTAATTATGGCGATGGACACATGCACATTCACACAAGGCCACACACACTTAATCTGCTTTACTAATAAGCCACCATACAGTGGATTGTGAGGAGAAGAAGTGGACAGCAGCTGATGGAGGGAACCCGTGTCATAATGCACCCGATGAACCTGACACTGGAGATGTGATGGTGCACTGCCTCCACCTGCTGGATGTTAGAGAACATGAGGACACCAGCACCAGGGGAGTCTGGGAGGGATCTTTATATAAATAATTGGTCAACTTTCTCAAGGTTAAGGTGGTGCCAAGTAATTGAAACATTGCATTAATCACAAGATGCTTCACTGTATTTCCTTCCAGCATTTCATCCCTGATGTCTATAGAGGTAATCCTATTGGCATCTTTTCTCTAGTTATTCAGTCCCTTCAGGGGTGCCTTGTTTTGCAAATTATAAATAAATAAATATATTGGTACTAATTGAAATTATATTAATGGATGTGTTTTAATTTGCTGCTTAAAGTGTTTTTATCCTGTCTTAATATGGATGGATTACAATTGGCCCCTGGACACAGACATGCAAAAGGCCCCCTGCTGCTCCACCAGTAAGAAACCCAGACTGAAAGAGAAACAAGAAAAACACACAATGCCGTCTGTGTGTGTTTGTGGTGTCTGATTGTCTTTCCATAAGGAACTGTTAAGTCATTTTAAACAGGGGCCCAGGACCACTGGCCCCCCAGACCCAGTGGTCCTTCAATGGCCACTAGCCTGCTGGTTCGATTTTTTTACGATGTTGTTGGCCAAAGTATTGGGGAAATTGTGATTTTTCGAATTTTAGATAAGATCCAATAGTTACCCAAATATCACTGGTTGAATATTTGGAAATGTGTATCAAATGATGCACAGCACTAATGGTAAATGATCACATGTGACATCATGTGATGGGGTTAGCGTAATCAGATTACTTAAAAAAAGTAATATAATCAGCCCAGATTACATTTAGGAAAATGTCCAACAAGAGTATAGCTGTCTAGGATTGTATTTTAAAGATGTAATCAGAACTGCAGTCATTTAAAAAAATGTGAAACTTATAATAATAACCAAAACTAAGGGGGGACAGAACAATTTATTATTATTTTCAGATATTTCAGAAATAAATAATGTGTGTGGAACGTGAAATGAATTAAAGAATGAACATAAGGTTCTTTTAAAATAAATGTTAAATAATCCAAAGGTATTCATTTTGGTTTTATTTTGTAGTCCAATGGATTACATCACTAATTACAAAATGTGCCATGTATTTTGACTACATAATCTGACCCAACCCTAAAACTAGAAAACCGTATGTTCAGGTGTTCAAAAAATAAATCCATTGACTCTTATCAGAGGGTACACTTCTCAAGTCTGACTTTATTCTGTGGGAAACATTAGTCTCTTACACATTGAACTTGTTGGTGCAATAGGACAGACAGCTACTTAGTACAGCAGTGCCTACAGTTAATAATATATCCATGTTTACGAGCAAAATAATAAACAACTTTAAAAAGATAAATATTAGTTTCAGTGTAAAGCACAGCACGCAGTTCCTTTGACTCGCAGCGTTAGAACTGTATTGCATCAGTCTCACATAAATATGCTGAACCTCATACTGGTTCTATAGGCAGATACACACCCTGTCTTACATGAGATACAGGGTCTATTCTCAGAGAAAGTGCAATTTTTAACAGCAGTGACACTAAACATCCAGGGCAACGAGGACACAGAGATGTATGGCGGGACTGCTGCATGTGTGTGTGTGTGTGTGTATGTGTATGTGTATGTGTATGTGTGTGTGTGTGTGTGTGTGTGTGTGTGTGTGTTTAGTATTAGAAGCACTGCTGAGGCTAGATTACAGTTCATTTCAAGACGAAACAGAGACGACTGACATTGGGGGGGAAATGACAGAGACAGGAAATGAACACTGTGGCCGAACAGAGACGGAGGTTTGGGTTATTACTGGAGCTCTTTTACGACACACGCCTCAGACTGACTGGACTTTGGGGGCCACCGTATCTTCACATGGCTACAGAGGCGTCCGACTCTTTGGGCCGGTTGCGTATGACGTGCTCCAGCTGGCCGGAGTCCGACACGTCGTAGCTCGTCTTGTATTTCGCCAGGATCTTCATCAGGGGACGCAGCTTCAACCACCACTGCTCCTTAGGGATCCTGTGACTGTGGAAACAAATTTAGCAACAATCATTTTCATTTTTGGGGAAAACACAAAATAAATCAGAAAGAAATGTGCGCATATGACAATAAAGCCTATGAAACTTTGAATTAAATGTGATATTGGAGTGAATCACTGATGGATCAAATATAACAATATCATCTAAGTCATCTTAGTTTTGGCACCAAATAATGTTGGTTTAGCCAACATTAATGTGAAATTGCCAGAGAAAATGTCTTAAGTGTCTCTAAGTTCAAGCTCTGTGATACGTACACAAAGTCAGTCTCGTCTTTGAGTTGTACGACGGGCTGGAAGACCAGAGCCCTGCGCCGCATCCCCAGCAGACAGCAGGAGTCCTCCATGTTAGCAAACACTCGGCCTGCAGGGAAAATCCATAGCAGTCAGAGGTGTGAACACAGGATGCTGGTTGCAAACGTACATAAGCACGGAACGGACGTTTAACTGTGGGTAGGAGAGGGTGTGGGGAGTGGTGGCGACTTTTCTTCTACCTAATTGCTAGTAAAGGAGGACTAATCCAAACACAAAAGCAACTGAGGCAACATAAAGCATCAAAGAAAGAAAAGACAATGTGGGGGAAAGCAGGACAAATGTGCCCAATACCCTTAAAGCTATAAGTTTCCAGTTATACAGTTTCAAATGACTGGAAACAGTATAGCATGGTGGCTAGTGCTAAATGTGTGACATCATAGACACAGACAGGTAGCAATGCTAACGAGTCCTAGCTTTACCCCACAAGTGCCTATGTCTATACTGTGGCAGAATAATGGGAAAGACAGACAGGGACATGGAGCTATATATAGATGGAGATGGTCATGGAGCCAGCAAAAAATGATTTACCTTCATCTTATGTCATCCATGTGAATGGGAAATAGACATAAAAAACAAAGAGGAGTTTTGACTTTAATCGTAGCCTTTATACACATGCAGAGTGCTTATCAGAACACACATTACTCACGGTTAGAAGTTAGTGTTTCCGTTTGTAAGTACATTATGCTTATGGTAACAATACATCATTTCCTTTGAGATAACACAAATACAGAAAGTGACTCCATGACAGGTCTTGCTAAAGGTCACCTTCACAACGGTCACACCTCTCGTCTGTAGGGAGGGAGGGTCATCTACCACAGGTTCTCTCACTAATGCAAACATGGAATGTAAACCCTTACCCTTTCTGAATGTCTCCGTCAACTTTTTGGTGACCCACTGCATCGCCTTGGCAGAGATCTTGGTTCCAAAGTTACGGTCGAATGGAGACGGTGCTCCTCCCTTTTAAAGAAATTAAAAAAATAATGTCAGATTTTTTTCCAGCCCACATTGAGATCACAATTGTTTGCTGTATTTTTCAGTTTCAGACTGTAGGTCTTTTGGTGCATTATGTCCGTATTGCTCGCATTGAAAATCAGCATGGACATGTCTGTAACCTTTTTTAATGATGTTCCTTTTAAATGCTGTTTTGTATATCCTACTGCTTTAACCTGTCAACTCCCTGTAGGTACTAATCAGGTGTGCAGACAAATTCAGGTGAGGAAAGGGGGCGGGGCCCTGGGGAGCAAAGGGAGAAGGAATTGTGTGTTTAAGAAAAGAGGAAAAGAGGAAGCTGGCAGCTTGCTGGAGGGAGTTTGGTACATTTGGGTTGTTTTCACTGTTTGCTCCAAGTGATGGCGTGACCTCAGGGGGGATGGAGCAGCAAAAGCCCAGCTTTAGTATATATTTTCTTCCTTTTCAGCGGCCGGTGAGTCACTTGTTTTTTGGATCATTTCCTTCTTTTGCAAATGTGTGTTTCCCTTGGATTATATATTTTTTGTGCAGTGACATTGGACTTGTTTTTTGCTTTCAAGTGTATTATACAGCTGTTTTAAGAAGAATGTATTTTGAGTTGGACTTTGACTTAGAACCTCAAAAAGAACATTACCACAGTTATATTTGGTTGGAGGTGTTTGAACAGTTTGGAGATGCCCTTCCAAGTCTGTCTAGGCTTTTAGTTTGGGTGGGAAATTGGCATTATAAGACTGAGGCCAGATTTATACACAGAGGCACCAGGACGCCCACCAAACGTAGATTATGTATTTGTTAGGTTGTTGTGCTAGATTTTAATCTTTAGTTTTTTATATATCACATTACTTGCTACAGGCAAACACCATTTTCCACTTGGGGATCATCAAAGTTCTGTTTGATCCAGTTTTGTCTGTGCTAATCTCCAGACACACAAAGCCAAAACATAACAAAAAATAATAGCGATATGCATATTTATGATACAAACAACGACATTCAATCTTTCTTAGCCCCTTTGAAAAGTAACTCTTTGCACTGCTAGAGAAGGGAATACTCATATTTATTCAGTATGAAGTATTATAACCAGTGTGTCTACCTGCTGCATGTGTCCCAGCACATTCTTCCTGGAGTCAAACACTCCTTTCCCTTCTTCAGAGTACAGCTGGTAGATAAAGTCTGTGGTGTAGTTCTCATTACAGTTCTCATTCCTACACACAAACACACACACATGGAGTGAAATAAAAGCAGTTAAACATCAGCCTCTTTCCTCCCTAAGTCCATGTTATTGTGACATTAGAGCAGCAGTGCAAAATGTCGAAGAGCTGACATCAACACTGAATCTGTTTACTACACAAGCAGCTTAACATCAAATACTGAGGGCTAGAAATACAGGATTAAAGGTGATCCAGCAGCAGAACACCAGTTATGTTATATCTTATTTTTCCTTTTACAGTCATTACATTACATTACCTGAGGACCAGTCCTCTTTGAATGCTGGTCTTCATTTTCTCTGTCAAATGCTCCACATTGGCCTGTGGGGGGGAAAAAGGAAATGTGATTGTTGACCAGCAGATAGCATGGTAGAGTCGAAGCCATCACAGAGATAAGAGCGAGTGCCCTCTTGTGGATGAAGAGAGGTGATGCCAGAGTTCCCGTTAGAATATTTTTTTGCCGGTCAACATGTCCGTTAAAGTTGAAATCTTCCGGACAAAATTAGATAAGTGCCGGTTAAAGGTCTTCTTTGTTATTTATTGAGCTTTAAAACAAATTGATATGATTCGACATTAAACAAACTAATTATAGTAGATTAACTACATTATTCAAAAGTGTACAGTAATTTACAAAAACGCGGGAATAATAAACGGAGCGCTCTCTCCTTCTCCTGACAGCCCGTCAGTATCATGCAGCTCGCGGATCCAGTAATGAGTGACCCGACAGTAAAACTAAACATATCTATAACTAGTTTAGGTAGTTTGAGAGGTAATTAAAATAGCTACGTGTGATTTTCTAACCTGAAGTGTGTTTTGCTCTGCTCGCCGCTGCAGGGGATCATGCAGAGCTGCGAGTCGACTCGTCAGCAGCAGCCGATCTCTCTCTCCTGTCAGATTAGACTTTACTCGCATTTATGTCCATATCGATCAGATCTAGCTAGTTCTAGCTAATGATATGACTACCTGCTTGTTAAAAGACACCTAAACAATAAGCGTCGCTATGCAACCGGATGAGGCCACAAAGTATAGCGCAGCATTATGCATTTGTTTACATGCCCACCGGAACCCCGAGGCATTACCAACAGATCAACGCACAATCAACCCATACAGGACATCTCTTTCTCCACATTAAGTGTTAGACATTAGAATTGACAATTTTTGTCTGTCACATACTCTTTTGTCTGTCACATACTATTCTTGTCTGTCACATAAGTGGCGCAACTGATGCGGTATTGCGCTAAGGGAAAATTATTTTGACCGGACATTTTGACCGGAGAGATTTAGATTTGCCGGACTTCAGCATATTTTACCGGTCATTGTCCGGTAATTACCGGCTAACGGGAACTCTGGGTGATGCGTGAGGGACTTTATGGAGAGTTAAGGAATTAAGGTACCTGCAAGTCTTTGATGTCAAATGGTTCCTCATAAATATACGCAGCATCAGCTCCTGCAGCCAGACCCCCCACGCTGGCCAGGTAGCCGCAGTAGCCCCCCATGGTCTCGATGATGAACACGCGTCTCTTGGTGCCGCTGGCCGACTGCTTGATGCGGTCACAAGTCTGCCACATGCAAAAGCTCAGAATGTCAGTATATGTTAGAGGATTTTTTTACAGGCTTTATGAGAAGGCATATGTGAGAGTGTCCACATCTAATCAGCAAGGTTATACGTTTAATGATAAGAGGTTAACAAATACATTCCACATATAAAAACAATAGCAAGACACTAGTTACAAGGCTGGCATGCTCATTTCTTAATCTGCAGCCTGGTTTATTTAAACAGTTCAGGCAAAGTCAGGCTATAATGCTGCTTTCACCAGTAAGACTGGAATCCTGCATTAGGGTGAGAGAGCACATACAGTGGGAAACTTCAGATATCATTTACGATTCAAATGTTCAGCACTTGGAGAGGAAAAATAAATGTTCTACTTGCAGTAAAAAAAAAACGTGTTAGTCCATTAATCAGTTTGATATCTGGTGTCTGTGATGTCAGCAACATCTCCACAGAGTTATTGATGCTATAACTATATTAAAAGGGGCAATCATTTAGCATTCCACTTCAAAATAATGGGTACATTTCATGATTTCATTAAAGAAAAAAGGTTAAGAATCAAGGCAGCAGAGGACGAGATGTTCAAAATTGCAGACTAGTAATCTAGTAGTGGTAATCTAACACGTCCCACAATGTCAATTTATAGCATCATGCCTTTTTAGATGCCAATGTCTCTACATTCTAACGCCTGCACTTTATAAAACAGGCTTCATGTTCAAATGTGTAAATGCGTGGAGTGCCCCTTTGCAATTTTACGGATATGCAGTGTTTGGTTTAAAAGTTATAACTGAGGTTAATGTAGAACTACAGTTAGGCTAACATTAGAGTTGGGATTAATATTAGGTTATTATCACAGTAATGGATAGATGCATCTAAAGAGCTGCAGCAAATACTAACGCAACCCTTTACTGCGCATCTGCTTTTGCACCAACACAATTAGTTGACTCTGGATATCATGTGTTCATTTCATCCTCATGCATTAGCATCTTTAACAAAGCGGTTAAAGTTTGAGCTGGCGGCGGTTCCACTGCCTTACCTCCACGATGGCATTGAGGGCCGTGTCTGCCCCGATACTTAGATCTGTGCCCGGCACATTGTTACTTATGGTGGCAGGCAGCATACACATCGGGATGCAAAACTCCTCATAGGTAGTGCGTGCCTCATACAGCTGCAGCAGACTCTCAAAGGCCTGAAGCGGCAGTGTGTGAAAAACACGTTAGTCAGAGAGGTGAATCTCTCAGTCTGCTGGAGCGTATCCGGCCATTCCGGCTCTTTCCGTGTGATAGCGGCTATGGCTTCCCTTTGGCAGGAACGACGGGAGGACAGAAGTGTGAATGGAGAGATGGAGTAGAAAGAGAAGGAGGACAAATGGGAGGAGGAAGGAGTGGCGGAGTGGAGCCACAGAAGGTGGGGGAACATGATATAGATGAGGAAGATGATGGAAGAGATAGAAGAAAGTCAGAAAGGTTGAGAAAAGATGGGGCGGGGGTCTGTGTATTGAGATGAGGATGAAGAAGACGAAGAGTCCTGCTCAGAAATGCTCTCCTTTGTATTTGCGCTGGTTCCTTTGTCAGACTTTTTACATATTCCACGCATAAAGAACATCAAGCTTGCCGAATATGATCACTAATGCAGATACAGCGCATGTTAACTATGGGTGTTAGTTTGTGCTCTCTAGCTAACTAGACCACTAAACTGAATCTGGGTGTTAATGATGTGGGAGGACACAAACACACAGACAGGAAGTCGAGCAGGCAGAGCAAGCATGGCGGCCACGGCACTCGTGCACCTCACAGCATGCCTGCAGGCTGTCGCTCGCGTACTCACCTGAGACCGTAGGGAAGGGAGGCACGCTACTCTTTACCAGCCTCACAGAACAACCTAGGGCTGCACCATTTGGAAAAAGTAAGACTAATTTGACTGCAACCAGGATAGGATTTGTGATATACTCTAAGAGGGATGACCTTTTTTTATTTATTTTTTTGACATTATCATTGAAAAATATATTAGAAATGATCATGCTGTGCTTTTTTTTTTAAAGGAGGATTTGCAACAAACAAGGTTTTCATTTTATTTTTATATACAAAAACACCTCTTTCAGATTGATATATTCACATATTTTGCCTTTACTTAATATTGCACTGCTCCTTATTGTATTTTGATCCAATTTGGCTTGATTGTGCAGCACTAGTACAGACGTGACTCAATTTGTCCGTCTGAATTTGTGATGTTTTAGTGCCGTGTTATTCCAGATGTGGAAAACAGATGCCATGTTCCCATCATTTTCTCCAAATGGTTGAGAGACTGGTAAAATTAGAGTGTGCGTCATCTCCCCCCTAATTGGCTGGCTGGCTACGTGAGTTTTTGTCTGCTTGCGTGTGTGTTTGTTGTCCGTCTGTGTGTTGCTGAGGTCAACTGCTTTTGCTTGCCAGCCCCATCACTTACAGTAGTGATGGCGTTCAGAGCCGTGTCAGCGCCGATGCTGAGGTCTGAGCCTGGCACATTGTTGGAGACAGTGGCTGGGACCATGACCATGGGCACACAGAACTCTTCATATTTCCCGCGAGCCGTTATCAATTCCAGCAGTGACAGGAAGGCCTGCAGGGCAGAGCCAAGGGGCTTTAGTGTCTGCGAGGAGTTTGGCAGGTGGGTTTGGTTGAAAAGGTGCTACTTGCCACAAGGAAGGGACAGACACAAGTGGAGGGTGCCAAGGGGAGGAGCCAAGTCTATCACAACGGACAGCAGCGAAACAGACAGATACCACTCCGCATACTGTCACACAGTCAAACATACACATCATTTATTGCATTTATCACAGAAAAATAAAGCTGGTGAACGTCTAAACAGGAGTGCGTGAAATGGCTGGAAGAAAAGCAGGTGCTCTCTGTTTCCAATTAAAATCAAATCATCATCATCAGAATATATGTTTCAGTTACTGCTTCACTATTCATTTCAGTACTGGAAATCAACAGTGAAGCAACTTTATGCCACAATTCATGCTGTTCTGCGTTTTGACAGAGAAATGACTTTGAAGCATGATTATGAAGAGGACTACGTAAGGAGCCATATGGTGGTGGGCTGACATTAAATGGGATAAGAATGATGGAAAGAATCAGCATCACAGTGTTCACTTTCTTATAGTTTACATATGGAAATCTCACAGTATAATTAGTGCTTGAACAGTTTGTCATTTCTAATTGTATGAGTATTCTAATGATAATGCTGGATATATAATATAGCCTTAGCTCTTCTGTAATTCATTTTCTAGAGTTAAAAACCCTATGAAAAGTCAAAGTTAATAATGTAGCCTCATTAGCGAAATTACCTAGCAAGGGCAAAGCTTTAAACATACCTCAAATCCACCGACAATTAGGAGTGCATTTATGTTGTTCATTCGCATCTGCTCAGCAATTTTTTCAACATGCTTTGCAGGAAGTGTTCTGAAAAAAGGGAGAGAACAAAATTGTTTTTTATTTACAGGACATGAGTTTTTAGTGCATGTAAAAACATTTTAACTGTTGCAAAGTATATAGCTGTGGATGTGGCCTTTAAAGGGGCCCTATTGTGCAAAAAAACCTATATAAACACACTAAAGGAAAGGGAAAACTCCCCCAATAAGCGTATAAGGGGTGAAATGTGCAGCAGTAATGGCACATCTTCAATCAGAGATAAAATATCAAGATTTTACCTTTTGGTTCCCAACAGAGATCCACCCTGCCCTGTCCATCCTCCGACATCAGCCCATTTAACCTCCCTTATCTGAGGGGGAGACGACAGCATCACATCATGTTTTAAATTCCTATAGCATTCAAATGTATCCCTAAAATTGACACACTACAACAGACAGAACATCCTGTAATGGCTAAAGTGGAGAGACATTGGTAGAAAGAGGGTTCATTTTCTGGACACATTCCCTTAGCAGGGGAACTGGACCGGTTAAAAAAAAGAAAAGCAGATGTGTATCAGAGCAGAGAGTCCCAGAGCACTGAAGTATAGAAATCCATTACTCCCGCTGGTCTAATCTGCTGAGGGTCACTTGGCACAGCCTGATTTCAGCTGCCAGAGCCCACGCTGGATGTTTAACTGACCGGTGAGATTGGGGACATTTTGATGAAGATTAATGATCAGATCGTTTGTCGAGTGCTGTTCATTGAATTAGCCAACTTTGGACTGAGGGGGTTTAAGGATTTTCAATAGGGAAAAGGTCAGAGAAGGATAAGGGAGGAGTGTGAAAACCGGTTCTACCACTAACGGATGTCTCGATTTACAGCAACACAGAACAGGATTCACTTGAATATCTGCTGTCTCCATTAACCTTTAATCCAGAATGTAAAACTTTCCATACAGCAAAATCAGATGAGAATCCCATTCACTGTTTTCTAGTGAACAGTTTGGATATTACGTTGCCCTCTATCAGTTTATTGTGGTACTGCGTCAACTTTGGCTGAGCAGGGCAGAGGAGGGAAAGTCAGTGTGGGAAATTGATTTACATTAATCTGGACAGATTATCTCCCGGGTATCCAAGATTATTCTTCAGTCAGGGACCTAAATGTGACTGTAATGTCTGCTCCAGCGTGATGTAAATATGAAGTAGTACACAATATTTTACTATTACGGTAGATAATTTAAGTGCGATTACTTCCCTACAAGGTTTTGAATTAAAAGCAAAGTGGTCTAAATTATACAGGCAATCATGTACCAGTATATGAGTGATTTAGTACCCACCTGCCCTTTGTAGAATCCCTCAAACCCATCGCTGACAGCAAACATCTTGTGGCCCTCAGAGATGCCCACCCTGACGGCTGAACGCACGGCAGCATTCATGCCCGCTGCAGGGGCCCCAACATTCAACACGGCCACATTAAAATTGCTCTGTGGGCAGAAAAACAAACATCAAATGTGACTTAACACAAAACAAAGAGAGTGTGTTGTAGTTTGAGGACAGCTGATGGAGCTCTGCGGAGCGAATCGATAACTGCTTTTCTGCTCTGCTCTCAGCCGCATGCTGGGCTTACAGTGGTCATTATCACAGAGGCAGAGGGAGCCAAGCCCTGAGGCGAGCTCCGCAGCATGGAGCCCACCGCGCTGCCGCTACACTTCACTGATCTTCAGTCTGAGCCGCCTCATTTGGAGCTGCAGCAGCAGGCGGCCGCAGCTCCTGGCAGGGTTGAACAAGTCATCCCTCAGTGGGGAGCCAGGTGTCGTCTGACGGCCCCCGCACGACAGGCCGACACTGAGCCACCTGCGCCTCCTGTGAAGCGTATCACTACAGCTATGGGCTACACAGCAGGCGGTTGGAAACAGTTTGTTATTTACTGGTGGCCATCATTACAAGGCACCTTATTTTACGCTTAACAGCAGGACACTTTATCTGATGGATGCCGGCATAACCAGCAGGCTTTGATGCATCTGTTTCTAGAGAAAGACTCATTATTTACAGGAGTACTCTACTCAGTACATAAGATTTGTTTAGTTTAAGACATTTCTGGAAATAGCAGCAGCCCAGCGCATCACCACTGCAGTAGCTGAGTCATGATATGTAGGCAGAACCTTAAGATAGTGTTAAAAATAATTAAACATCTCAGTGGCTTCTTGGAGGAAAATTCATCTTTCTAAAAAACACATCTTCAGGCATGGTGCTGAATACTACTGTATGTGTGATGGAAAATACTTCTGCTTGTTGTGTGTGTGAGGGGTGAGCAAACAGAGCTGACAGCCCTGTCACTGTTTTCAGGAAATGTCAAGGGTTGACTTACGACTGGCAGTTCGGATTCTGGTTTACGATGAGCAAGCAGTTTGTACGTCCTCAGGTTGTTTTCAAAACTCCTGCAGTAAAACATGACGGATACAATCATGTTAACAATAGTGAGGGACATTTTCGGCTTCATTTTTGGCTGTGTCCTGTGTATAAACAAGACTGGTGGTGTTCTAAATAGCACCACTATCTCTGTACACCTGTCGGTCTACGTTAAGCAACATCAAACTGATGTCTCTATCTTGAGTGACGATTGGTCCAAGTGAGCTGTCAGTCATACCTGCCCCGAAGCTTCACCGCCTCCTCAAACCGCTTCCCGTCCATGGCCCTCTGCACTTCTTGAGTCTGAGGAAAGGAAACGAGTGTTTTTAATGAATTGTATTATTTCACACACTGTACTTTCTGTATCTTAAAAAACAAAGGCATTCATATCAACCAAGATTACATATCTGTAGGAATTTGTATTGTTATCTTTTAGGTTATTATACCAGAGTAAGGACTAGCCACCCTTCTTTTTCAAGGAGACAACCTAAGAGTAAACATGTTATCTGTTCCAGCCAATAACAGAGTTAATAATTAACCTTGGTTTGACCTGTAATGGAATTGCACTCTAAAACCACTTCACAAAATTTGCAAATAATAAAAAACTGTGGCAAGATTTTCCCTTCAGTTCGGTCATAACCCGAAAGTGGCATGCGTGTGAGTACCACAATAAAGCCTCTTTGTGCGTTTCTATGGAGATGGGTTGCCATTACATCACCATCCAGCAGACAGTTATGGTGACCCTGCCAAATGCTTCAGATAATCATTAACCAGAAACGAAGGCCTCTCAAACAATACGACTCTCTTGTGGATGTTAGAGCCACTTCAGGCCCAATGGGCTGTGCTGTTTGTCATCATTACTGAGGGCTCCTCTAACCCGCCCCCATTCAGTCATTTCACACTGTTTGTATTTATGTGCTTTGCAATTTCCCCCTCTTCTCAGCTTCTGGATTTTTTGTAAATATGTGTTTTGTGTTGAATGTTTAGTCTGTGTTCAGTCGAGTCCAGGGCCTACCATCTGCACACACTCCATCAGAGGCAGGCGCACCGATTGGTTCCCGCGCAGAGACACCACGCAGGCTGGTGTGTTAGCTGTGGTCTCCAGAAGGGCGAGAACAGCCTCAACACCCATACGACTGGCCTGTGTGAGCAAAACACACACAAATGCATCAGCCTCCTTTGTTTCTCCTGTACACATGCCAAGTTGTCCTTCTCAAAATGAAGTGAAATTTGAGACGATCCTCCACTAAATCTTTATTTTCTGCCTCCATTTTTCGTTGGTTTGTGGTTAACATGAAGAGATTTGTCGCTCGCTGTTTGTGATGCACTGCTTCACATGCTGAGCCATAAATCTGTTAATGTGCTTAACCTAAAACCTGGGGCCATTTCTCCTCAGACACACAGAGGATTAAACAGGAAATGCTCGGGACAACTGGACTTTTACTACCAAAATAACTTGAATAGAGCGCACTCTCAAAGTGTACATTAGGTTAAAAGTGTTTAACTTAAAAGGCCAAGCATGTAGATTGTAGCCAAAGAAAAGAACATGACAATATTATGGTTTGAAAATCAGTGTATTATCAATTTTGGTATAAGGGTTGAAGCAACAATTATGATTATCAGAGTGGTGTACCTACCAGGATGCGGTCAAAAGCAGACGGGGTTCCTCCTCTCTGCACATGCCCCAGGATTGTCACTCGTGTGTCGAAACCCAGGCATTTGACAACAAGCTAGGAGGGAAAATGCTTAAGTCTTAGAAAGAATATTGTGGCAATATACTTTATAGCTTTGTTACATTTAAATGACACATCCTACATATACAAATGTATGTCATGCAAATTAGTAATACTGTGAAATTATGTCTGATTGAACTTCACTTTGAAATATGCAAACAAACATGAACACGCACGTCAAACACTGAAACACCAACACAGTAGAAAAAAGCTTCAGAGAAGGGGAAACAGCAAAGCTCGAGCAAGCCATTCTAATTTTTCAGTCATGTTAGCGGGGAACTCTTAGTTAAGATCCCAAGCGAGTATGGCTAATTCAAATCATAATATTCAGGTAGTGGTTGAGAAAACAAAATGCTTGCCTTTTTGAAATAAAAAACAGTTAGTGCAGGGTGATGATAACCTCTGTAAGCAGTCAAATATACCCATGTTAAATTAAAAAGTATGTGTAGCAGGTAGACACTTTATAAATATCTGGGTGTGAGTTTAGTGAGGGTACCTGCTCAGGGTTTTACAGCAGTGGTAGTATCGTGGCAGCCATCTTACCAAACTACAAAGTGTGTAGCACTCCAGAAACACAGCAACAGAGTCAAAGCCACACCAGGGCAGCGGTACAGTAGTAGAGGTCAGACAGGAGGCAGTCGAGGCTGGCCACACTTTGACATGTCTGTACTTACATTCTTGATATTTTCAGTGGTAATGGGCCTGTTGTTTTGATCAATTGCCCCTTCGGCTACAATTATGATATTCAGCCTTTTCATCCCTGCTCGGTTCTATAAGGAGGCAGGGGGGGTGGAGAAACAACATGACAGAAAAACTGAGAGTGTGGCTGCGACGTGGGCTTTCAGAAGCACGGGGGCCAGACGATGCTGACAGGGAGCTGAGAATGATATTCTTTCATGCTGACAGCTTGTGTTTGCACTTTGTAATCAGCAGCATCCTGCCGGCCTTAATGCTGGGCATCACTGCATTGTTGTGGCATTATCTTATCAGGAGCTTATTAGCATCCTGATGCCAACTACCAGAAGCCTGATTTCCATCAGCCGGGTCACCGTGCTTCTGGCTTCCCCTTTCTTTGCACTCAGGTACTCACATCCTTGACTATACCAGAGGTAATAGGCGTTCCATGCCTGTCAATGGCTCCCTCTGCAACTATGATTATGTTCAGCCTTGTGCCCCTGGAACGGGTCTGAATCATAGAACAATGGCATGGTTTCAAAGCAGAAAAAAATACACTATAACTGAGACTAAACACTTTCCATCCTCTGAGAGAAAATGTAATTGTCATGTTTAACAAAACGGCTATGACACATTATATAGCGTTGACACTTGTACAGTACGGTTCATTGGGTTTACTGCGGGGAACAAATAAGATAGTGTTACCGCAGACAGTTTTTTACACATCTTGTCCTCCCAGCCGTCCTCCGGGGGCATCTCAGGTATCAGCACCCAGTCTGCTCCGCAAGCCAGGGCGCTGACCAAGGCCAGGTAGCTATGATAAAACACCCAGACAGAACACTGAGTGTATAAACATACACTGAGGTGATAGTGGACGCTGTTTGGCTTTAAGAGGAATGTTTTCGGATCTGATGTTGAGTTTATCAAATGCATTCTTACCCGCAGTGTCTGCCCATGACCTCTAACACAAATGTTCTCTGGTGACTGAAAGAAAAGAAAAAAATAGTTTAGGATATACTATTGCGGTCAGCCTCACTAAATATTATAGGTGTAAATAAATGATTAAATATGAATGCTCTGTCTCCTCTTCACCTCTGTGCAGTTGTCATGATTGCGTCCACCACTTCGATGATTCTGTGCAGAGCTGAGTCCGTGCCGATTGTCATGTCAGTTCCACAGAAGTCGTTATCGATGGAGCCGACCATGCCCACGATGTGAAGGGCCGAATACTTCTGAACAGCATCAGCTTCAATTAAGCCTGAAAGGATCGTTAGGGTTAATTTTTCCAGTAATCAAGCTCATAGCTTGTTGTCAAAATATAAAAACATGAGCAGGAATGGGAACTGCTGAGATCAGTTATTTACAGTAACAAACAACGGTTTACAATACAAACTTCTTCAGATTATACCCTAGTCTTCTGAGCAATTGTTTTTACTGTATAATGTATTTAATCGAGATTTTAAGGTGTTATAAATCGCACCTTTTATTCAAAATAAGTGAGAAATCTATCACATAATTCAATAGCAGAGCACAACCTCAAGTTATCTAACATATTTTAGTCGATGACATGACATGGAACAATGTGTATGTAGGGAGGCGTGTGGCGCAGTGGACTAGTGCGTTGGTGTTCGGTTGCAGTGAGTCAGTATGGAAACATGATCTGTAAGTGACCACTGTGCTTTCTAACATCACACAGGGTTTCCAGCACACTCTCAAGAAAAAGCAGTATGAGGGAGAGGTAAAGATGACAGCTCCTCAGTACCTTGGTCCACCAGCTCCGTCAGCAGCCCGCTCCACTCCTCCCTGAAGAGGTTGGCCCCGGTCAGACTGCCGTCTCCTCCGATCACACACAGGTTGGTGATGCCCTGCAGCACCAGGTTGTGTGCTGCCTTCAGGCGACCCTCATGGCAGCGGAACTCTTTACAGCGGGCGCTGCCGATAACGGTCCCACCCTGATGACGAACAAAACGTCTTCAGGGAACTGTTTCCAGACCCCCTGCAGTAATTTCATTAGGGGTGTGAAATGCATCCCGTGATAATCACTCACCACTTGTAGCATGCTGGAGACACTTTCCCATGAGGCTTCCTCTATGTTCTCTCCACCGTCCACCATACCCTGATACCCCTGATTAAAAAAGACAAAGCTTGTTAGAAAACAAATTCAAGAAATCCCCAAACACATTCTAATTCCAAACAATAAGACAACTGGAAAGATAGACTCTAAATGATGTTATTGTCTTGTAGGAATAATAATATGCCCTCAGGGATTAAGTGAAAAGGGTTATAGTGGAAGACTGCATTATAAATGTAACTCATTATTTTGTATTGGTGCCTTTTGTGTGTTTGTGTTGCAGTAGTGTGTGGTAGAACACAGATTACTGTGGTACCTGACAGGAGTGAGTGCTGACTAAAGCCTCAGGTCAGTTATGTAACGGTACAGTGAGTGAGGAGGTCCACGACATACACAGATGTGCAGGGATCACACAGGATGAGTAAGCAGAACGCGGGCCCTCGACAAAGCCCCCTAACATCTGCTTCGTCAAAATAAACATCCCTTCAAAGATGTACTTTCATTTCAGTTTTCAGAGTGCAGCTAAAGTGCATTAGTATGAAACACAGAAATGCTTTTCATATCTTTGTTGTTGAAAAAGTGTTGACCTATTACACATTTTACCTAATTTGGTACACACAAAAGGTATGCTATAATGTCATTTGTGATGTGGCCGCACGTCATGATTTCCAACTTTGACTGGCTTTAAAAGCATTTATAAACTATAAGCAGTTACAAAAAGGCTTTAACAATTATCATCACAAAGTTTGGGCTCACCTCATGAATGAAATAAACTTTTGCTCCCACATATAATCCCATTCGAACCACGGCTCGTACCGCAGCATTCATCCCTGGAAAAAAAAAAGGAATACCAAAAAGTAATCTTAAGAATAAACAACTTTTCATTAAGAGTGAGCTTTAAGAGAGAAAACACATTTCAACTGAAGCAAATCATTATATAATCCTGATCTGCATGGCTGTTCAACAGTTGCTGCATGGACATATTTCAAATCAGTCACAAAGAACTGCAGCGGATACACTTTAATCCCCTCTGACTAAGTGTTAATGTGTCATAAATGTGAGAGATAGTGTGTGTATTTGCAGCCTATCTGTATTTATAATGTTATCTATGGCTTAGGTCAAATTATTTTCTCTTCATAACACACTGCCATTTTTGGTCAGACAGTTTCCCAGCTCCTCCTCCAGTTCCCAAGTTATTTTGTGGTCAGTCAGTGGACTCAGTTACCAATAAGGCAGTGCTCTGTGACTTGAATGTCAATGACAGGTTGGCTTAAACACTGACTGGGAATAATGGACAACTCAGAAGATAGACAGGATTTTGGCAGACGGTGAGAGGTGTAAACAGAAGAAAGGACTGAGTTCTTTTTCTGAGCACAAACCGGGCAACACTACACATCCAATGGCAGCCAGGCAGAGCTGTTACTTAGCAACACAAAGGTTACGGCCAGTGGGAAGTAAATTAAGAAATTGGAGTATTTCCTACATTTAAAATAGAACAAACAAAGCACCCGTAATTACAAGAAAGGATTTACTTCTCCAGATTGTCGAAACAGTACATTGACCAACTTGGAATTTCAGTTTTATAAAATAACTATTTTCAAAATGAGCCTGGTTCAATCAGTCAGAGATGACAGAAGAGCTCAAAAGAGGGAAAATAGTGTAAGACAAGTTTAAGATTATCAAAAATGTTTATCTTCCATGGTTTTTGTTGAGCTTAGAGGTATTTTTAAAACTTAAAGGTCCCATGTCATGCTTTTCCGGTTATTACCCGTCCCCTTGTGTGTTACAGTATGTAGCTTTTTCTGTATGTAAACGGTCTGCAAAGTCACAAACCCTCAAAGTACACCCTGTAGCGAGTAAAACTCTAACACAGAAAAGACCTGTCTATGCTGCCCCAGAACGCCTCGTTGGAGATTTTTCTTTTTCTATTTTTTTCTTCCTGGTCTGTGACGTAACGACGACGAAAATGGACCAATCCGTGGAGCTCCTCACACACCAGGATCCCTTGGCGTCACTATCAAACGCAGTGGGGGGACTATCAGGGAGTCCCATTGACTTGCATAGAACTCCCTGAACGTTGGTAATAGACGAGTTGGGATCGCGGAGAAACACTCACTCAGCATTATCTTTTCTCAGGCTGTGAGTGTGTGGCGAACTGTGTGGCGAACAGCCTGGCTGTGAGTGTATGTGTGTGCTCAGGCTGAGTTCCACGATGTCTCGCTGTCTTGCAGACCCCGCGCATTAACCAGGAAACGGCACCAGTAACCCAGCTCACACTCCGCTCCTCTATCCTCAAAGGGCGGAGCAGCGAGCCCCGCTACGTCCCGCCAACACGGCACCCAGACCCCACGCAGCATTCTCATCTGTTTGTCATTACTGGTGTCATTTCCTGGTTGCTAACAAACGCCATTGTAACACATAATCACTGATGTTCCGCTGTAATGGTGGTGGACTCATCAAAACATAGTGGGCGAGCTGACCAATCAGAGCACAGTGGGCTCATAGGCAGAAGCTCCAACAAGCCGTGTAGGACAAAGAGTGAATACACATACTATACAGAGATGCTGTATGAGAAACCAATGTGATTTTGGAACATTGAACAATGTAAATCTATTCTAGTATACCTCAACAATGGAATTATGATCAGTAGAAATGGCCATGTCATGGGACCTTTAAAGTTAGAAAGTTTGGCCCTATCAGTCTGTATAACTGACTCTTTCTCATGCAGACTGAGTGAAAAGACCAAGCCAAGGCTACACAATGCCCTCTGACACTGACATTCAGTTCCTGTCATGCATGCACCCGCCTCATTAGTCTGTTCTGAGGCCAACTCCATGAAGGGTTTTTGCCGTGTAAATGCGTTCATGTGTGATCTAATAGTGCATTGTAATTCTAAAGCCACGCACCAAGGATTGATCCATTTCTCCTGAGTCTAGGAGAGCTATAATACCCATACAATGGCTGGCATTTTCCGTCTAATGCAGGATAGTAGTGAGTGCAAGTGGCTGCAGTCCATTTACCTGCTTCAGTTTGTATTGTATTGCATGCTTGAATACTGTCATGACTTAGTGGGACAATATAATAGAACAACGACTATTATTAGAAAGTGGTAGATATATCTTTAAAAGTCAGTGTTACAATGACTTTGTTTATTTCCTTACATTATGATGCAAACTTATTGGAAAACTACTACTACTAATTGTATGGAGATATAAAATATATAGCATAACAATGTTTACATGTGTTACACTTGTATGATCTCTAGTGGTTATAGTCTCTTAAATGTTTTTTTAATTAAAATATCACTTTGCCACATAACATGCCTCCTCCTAGTTACTGTTAGCTTTCATTTAACATTGTTTAGTTTCTGCCTTCAGAATTCATGTCAAACTCATGAAACTGAAAAGTTGTAGCTAATGGTATTTTACATTAAGTTGCAGTAGCCAATATAAGTATAAGAAACTACTGTGTAATGCTAGCTCATTAATGACATAGCTGTGGTAGGTGTGTAAAACTACTGTTTCAGTAAAATAACGAGAAGAGCCGTTGAGCACATGACCAGGGTTTACTCTGTGACGCAAGCACGGCTGAGGGAGACGTACAGTAGCAGAGATGTATGCAGCTCATCACGTACACAGGACACTGCATGACCCAGAGACTGCTTACTAACCCCAACATCAAGTCTCATCTCAAATCTACATGCATGGTATTTTGCACTGTCAACCCCCTGTCAGCTCCTGCTAGCTGCACGTCGACCAGCACAACCTGCAATGCAGTGGCCTGCACTTCCATCGCTATTGCTGCTTCAATTAAGTTAATTACACTAAGTTAATTACATAGTTACACTATCCCATAAGTTATATAGCAGTAATGCATGGTCTGTGAATAGAAGAAGTCTGCACGGTTCGACCTTGACATATTTTTTAACTGCTTTCACCGTGCTTGACTAAAAAGCTGTCACCAATACAATGGCAGAGGAAGATGCTGTTAGCAAGTTAGCAGGATATGTCATGTTAGCATGCTAATTTGGCGGGTTGCCAGGCTGAATTACCATTACACTGGGGTACATTTGGCAGCTGTACAATGGTTTTACACTGTAATAAGAGGAGCCTAGCGGCTTTACTGGCGGTACAGCATCGCAAGATACATACAAAGTATTTCGCCCTCTACGTGCCTGTCCACAATGATACATTTCTACAGAACTGTCACTCGGCAGCTTACCTTGAGCATCCCCTCCGCTCGTCAACACTGCGATGGCTTTTCCTGCTCCCGACAGGTTTTCAAAGAATATTTTCTTGGTGTCTGGCTGCGCCATTTTCACAGCGGTTCAGTGTATATCCCAATCCTAATCGATAAAATAAAAGAATGGGCCCGCAAGTATAAAATTGTGCTCAAATGATGAAGGGCAACACTCGTCCGCTCCCTCTCTACCTAGCCTATATATATGCCCGCTATGCTCTCCTTCTCCCTGTTCCGCATCTATTGCTGATTTGCATAGACCGACCGTGGGGAAGAGTGATTGACATTGCCGTAAACCAACCAGATTTTGGTTTAAAATGCCTTCCTATTATTTGAAACCAATGGGAAGTAGCGTGGATTATAGTGGGCGGAGCAGTATGTAGGAGGATGCCAGTGTGGAGCACGGATTCTCACGGATGTATGGGGCAAACCAACCTGCTATAATAAGATGATTTCTCTAAATTCCTTTTTAAGAAGTCCAACACATATTTGCTGGAAGCATGTCACAACCATAGACTGTATATATAAAGGTCACAACACACTGCAATATGTTAAATGTTTAACCCATGTAACTTAATACAGTAGCAGTGTTAAATTATTTGAATGACACTCTTGTAATGTGGCAAATAAGTGGCAACAAAATACAAACATATGCAATGAAACTGTAAGGAATATCATAGAGGAGTAATTATCACAGCCTGCCTGAAAGTTGTATCCATCTATAGAAAAACAAGATTTTTGTATGGCTTATAATTACTTGGAGTAGGAGTAGTTGTGTTTGCTTAGCATATCTGTATTCATGTGTTGACTGTAATAACCAACTGAAGCTGTATTACCTTATTAAATGCAAAATATTTGCTCACAATTCTTCTTACAAACATAAACTTGGATATCATTATTGAATTCAGATTTTGTCTCACTGTCTCCCCCCAGTGTCATAAAGAACCCATTACAGGCACAACGACTTAATACTAAGTTGCATAAAATAAAGAATCTAGAATTAAACTGAACTAGCATGTTAAAGAGCTTTAACCTTACCCAAGACATTTTGAACCAAATCAAATATGAGTCGGGCATTGTGGCTAAATGTAGCCTCCCCTAAGTTTGTAGTGACCTTGGGAACATTTGTTGAAGATTCAAGAGTTCCTGGAGACTGGAGTATCATAACATGATAAAGAGTATGTGAGATAAAAGCAGACAAGGCTATTTAGTGCCTAAATCAGTAAGAGATTGACAAAGCAAATCCAAAAGTTAAAATTAGCTTTAAAAGTGAGGTCAGACTCGTAAACGACAAAGATTAATAAAAGTGTGAAGAAGAATGTTAAAAAGGGATATAAATGAAAGTGATTTCTATCTGATCATTGCATTATCTCTGAAACTGGCATTTGTAAATTGCTACAGTATAGTACAAATCAGAAAATGTAAAAGATTGGTTTAGTTCTCCATTTTCCTCATATGCAACGTCACTCTCGCTGTTGCTTGTTTACTGTCTCGTACTCCATGGTAAAGGGAATTGCTTCCTTTACATCAGCACGTCTCCTTCCCCTCTGGCGTTTACAGCAGGTTTCACTCCATGGGGCTGCTGAGAGGATGGCTTTGCTGGAAACTACAGAAATTATGCTGCCAGCAGGAAACTCGAGAAGAGCCTCTTCATTTTGGATTTTATCTGTGCTCACCGTTTTTTGCCTTCAGCTTATGTGCTTCAAACTACAAAAACTCTGTATCTGTTAAATGTTGACATCCGCTAGTATGTTTTCTGGGACCATTCTAATTGGAGGACAATATTTTTCATGTAACAAATGGATGTAACTTTTTGAATATTTAAAACACTGCTCATTGTGTTTACACCTATTCATACTGTAGCTTTTTATAACTGTTATATCTGTATACTTTATAAATATACATTACTCTGCAGTCTGCACATTACTGCTAGCACTTCTGGTTAGATGCCCTCTTATATCTGCATTGCTTTTCACTTTTCATACAAATACTTCCCAAATTGTACGTGTTTTTTTAGAATATCAATATATTCATGTAAATATTGTTTTATTTTAATGTTATAATAATTTTTTTGAAATAGTTTTTTAGGTTTCTTTTTTGGTCCTTTTTCTTACAATTTATCTTCTTAACTGTGTTTATGTGCACCACATACACCAAGGAAAATTCCTCATTTGTGTTAACCTACTTGGCAATAAACCTGTTTCTGATTCTGATTCTATCTGCATATTATTGTCGCGGTCCTTGCACTCAGGCCCGTACCCAGGATTTCGTAAATACCGAGGTCCAAAACATGCTAGGGGAGCTTGGGGGCAGGCCCCCCCAAACATTTTTGTGCACACAAAAGCATTTTACTCTGGGCTCAGCAGGTGAGAAACTAAAGAGGGGCTTCCACATGTGGCAGACCAGGTGTTGGTGCTGCCGGATTTGGCACCCCCACTATAACTTTGTCCAAGATAGTCGTACTGCCACCAAAATCACACTGGTGTTTGCTGTTCACCTGTAGTTTGTGCACACACAAGCATTTTACTCTGGGCTCAGCATACATATATATATTTTTTAATTATTCTTTGCCTTTCAAAAGCATTACATCATTATTTACACAACATGAAAATAACTTAATGTAAAGTATTTATTTCACCTTCCCTTATTATACATCCATGGGTACATGTCCGGACTGCGGCTGTTTGTTGATAAATGTATGTTGTCTTCTTCTGTTTGCTTTAATGTAGGCTACTTAGTTGTGCATTGCCCCCACCGCCAGTAAATGGAAGTACTACAAAGAACCCTGTTAATTATGTGCAGTTATTTCACGAGTTTTAATATTTACACCTCGAAAAAATTGCCGTGGTCCGGACCTCGGTGACCTCAAGTTGGCATCAGTGTGATTTTCTCACTGTTCCTGTACAGCAAAAACACCTGTGTATTTAAAGAGCTGCCTCACACAGGAACCAAGCCAAGACCAAGCATTTGTGTCTGCCGATTACACTCTGTTAGCTTCAAAACTGCAATGAAAATTATACTGGATGTGAAGAGAATGGTATAAGTTGCATTGAAGGGAAATGAACGTCTGTGTTCAGTGGGGGAGATTTAATGGCGCATTCAGGATAAAAAGGGTGCAAATTTGACTTCTGATTGGATATGCTGTGGTAGCTTGCAGGTAGAGCTCCCCAGGCTTTATGAAAGGCTGCTTTTTCAAGTCTTTTTTTAAGTTTTTGTCTCCATCAGTGTTGCTAAGCAGCCATTTCTGCTGTGTTTTGAAGATTTTCCTTAAAGTAATGTTGTAATTTTACAATTTTACAACATTACTTTAAGCTATCCTAAAAAAGTCAGCAAATGTTTTGTTTTTTTAAAGACCACATTTACATAGTCAAAAGGTCCTTTTGTTCAGCCTCACAATGCTATTGGGTAGTACATGTGTTTATAGGTCCTGCCCTCTGGCCATACACTCACACAACTTCAGAATCTTCAAACAAGCAACATCTGTCAGATTCAAGTAAGTAAAATGCCTCAAATATTTCTTTTTGTCATTATTACAATGTCTAGAACATGGACATATTCAGTTTTTGTGGAATACATTCATCAAATTTGATTTTGAGCAGCTTATGTCTTTGTTGCAATACCTGGGTCAGTGTGGTAGTCAAAATAGCATGAGCACCTGTCATGGACATTGCCCTCAACAGCTCTACGTCAATTATGGGGTGTCTTCATATGCAGTTTCCATGGAAACGCATCCCTCGCCATAAAACACGATGTCGCTGTAACTCCAATGGACACGGTCCGATCGTCCCCCAAACTTCGCTTGTAGATCACCGGTCCATGCCTCAACAGCTTTACGCCAACTCTGAGATCTCACCATAGGCTGTGGCCATGGAAACGCATCCCTCGCCATAAAACACGATGTCGCTGTAGCTCCAATGGACACGGTCCGGTCGTCCCACAATCTTCACCTGTATATCACCTCTCCATGCCTCAACAGCTCTACGTCAAATCTGACATCTCACCATATACCGTTTCCATGGAAACGCATCCCTCACCATAAAACACGATGTTGTCGTAACGCCTATGAAAAGGGTCAAAACAGCACCAGACTTCAGATAATGGTTAACGGTCCAGCCCTCAACAGCTATACGTCAATTATGGGGTGTTATCATATGCCGTTTCCATGGAAACGCATCCCTCGCCTCGCTATAACTCCTATGAAAATGTTCAAAAAGTGCTCAAACTTCACATGTGTGCTAACAGTCCAGCTGTGAAGACATCTACAGGACAGTTTTGAGATTTCTTCAATTGCCGTTGCCATGGCAACACAATGCTCACCATGAAACACAGTTTTCTCATAACTTCAGTGAAAATGCTCCAAACGGCCCAAAACTTCAAAGGTTTGGTAACGATGCAGCCATCAACGCATCTAAGCGTATTATGGGATGTCATCAAATGCCGTTGGCATGGCGACAGATCATTCGCCATCAAGTTAGTTCAAAAGTTTGTAGTTCAAATATTCTGCTGCTTTTCCAAGCCTTTTTACTTTATTTTCTTCTCTCATCACACATTCAAGCCCCCAGTGTTCAAGTATCATTTCAATATAAATTATTCACTTTCTTCTTACACATTACATTTCAGCATAGCAGTTTAGCGTCAGCTTTTCAGCATAAAGCATTCCCACTCAATTTCTTCAGGAATTGCATTCTCTAGTTGTTTTTTATTGTTTGGTTTATTTTTGGTCACAATGGTCCATGGGCGCCCTCTGCTGGTGATCCACAAGACTGGTTTAGTTTTGAGCGGTTTTGAGTTGCGAGTGTTTGTTTGTCAGTATGATGCTTCCCCTCAGCGGGCAGCAGTCTGAGCATACGCCTGGCTAGCTTGGTTGAACTTTTAGCAATAATTTGCTCTGGGAAAACTGACATAAGCAAGTGGTTTTAAACAGAAAAAGCTCACCAAATGTAGGTGGCCACTCAGCAGCTGCAACCACACTACAAGAAGCAGCTAGTTGCAGTTTTATGAACGGGAACTAGCTTGGACGTCACGTTAGCACCGAGCTAGCATGCTAAGCAGGGTCAAGTGAGGCTAGCACGTTGTCTCTCCCGCCATGTCCTGTGCTGTGACCCAGCAAGTACTTCCGAGCCGGCCATCAGTAGGCTATCTGTTAGCAATGTATATCCTAACCTTAGTCTTGGAGAATAAAGCTGTGGAATTATATATGACCTCGGAGTGGATAAACCAAAACGGCTACTCTTGGATTGTTTTCCACCTAACGACCCTGGGTTGAGAACTCTGTGAAAGGAGATGCTGGTGTTACCGTTTAACTGGTGACGCGGGGGAACTCGTGACGTTCTATAAAATACATATACACATTTCGATCGCTTCTTCTGTCGTTTACATTAATCTTTTGGTATATTTGGCTGGATAGGAACACTTTGATGCACATTCAGTACCAGTGTGTGAGGTTGTGGTTGCGATGCCGATATCCCAACCAACCATAACACGATATGCCGTGAGACTGGGTTGCATAATCATCACCGACAGATAGAAAGACAACAATAACAAGGAATTCATATTAATATTACCAAGTTACACAGAAATAGATACAACATATAAGACAAAATAACACAAAGATAAAAGCATAAACGTTAAGATAGAAACGAAAACATGTTCACAGCAGAGTAAAAATTATGAATATATGTGTTTCTAGTTCTCAACGTATGTGAGTATCCTCGTCATTCGGTTTGTGTCGCTGTATCGATGCATAACGAAAGTTAACCAAGTAAACAGTCACATCTTATCTGGATAAGTGCTGCAAAGTGCAGAATACCGTTTTGATAAGGGATACATGTGTGTAGTCTTTAATACTAAACATGATCGCTGGTTGATAGCCACAGAACAGAAGTCGTATCACAAGTTAAACTGGGCGGATCACAGCTCCACAGCTGAAGACTTCTCCACGCTGCTTTCAAACTGTGAGTAAACAACGTGTGCTTCACTTGGAGGCTGTCTGAAGGTGTACACGGGTCTCAGATGGACTTGGTATCACATTAAGAACGATATTCAGTAATAAGTCTGGCAAAAATAACTGGTTTAAATGATTTATTCAAGCGTGCAATGTTTTGAACACACACATCCCCAGTCACCTCATGTGTCTTTTTGTAGTCCTCGCTGTACGCGTCCGGATATCGGCATCACAACCACATGCATCAAAGTGTTCCTATCCAGCCAAATATACCAAAAGATTAATGTAAACGACAGAAGAAGCGATCGAAATGTGTATATGTATTTTATAGAACGTCACGAGTTCCCCCGCGTCACCAGTTAAACGGTAACACTGGCACTGTTAACACCGAAGAAGCACCATGGGAAAGCTCACACATTTCAACTTGGTTTTGAGAAGGACCTGACCAAAACATTGAGGAAAAAGTGGAAAGACTGTTTGCTGAGGAAGTCCATTCATCTGGGGAACTTTGTTAGGCCCATCCTGAGCTGATCCCCCAAAATATGGTAAGTAGGCCAAGGCCACAATCATATCATAGTTTGAAGGTTAATTTGTTTGCTTCCAGCTTTAATGTGGATAACATATTGGGAATTTTTCAGTGAATGTTTGTTGCTGTTTGTGATCGTTTGATGTGTAGAGGCACTGTCCATTGCATGGTACTGATGCAACTTCCTCTGTTTTATTGACTTTGTTTTGCACTCATAACTGACTTAAGCCCCACACTGTTAAGTATTAATTGTAGAGTTTTTTTGTGGGGTGAGACCACACGACTAAGCATCATTTACCATTCTTATGAATTACTTGTCACCCAGGTGTTTGTGAGTCTGGTGGTACATCAGCAACCGAAATACCGACATAGCATCAAGTCAGCGGTGGAATGTAACAAAGTACACTAACGTAAGTACAATAGCTAAGTATTATTTTGACCTCATTGTACTTTTCCCCATGTTATGCTTCTTTGTACTTATACTCACTGCATTTCAGAGGCAATATTGTATATTTACTCACTTGTTACTGATAAAAAAACATGTGATATAAATGATATGATAAAGTACTGTATTTCCTAATACATAGATAGTAACCAGTATTTTAAAAAATATATAAAAAAGTGCCATTGTATTGACAAATTAACTCTTCTATGTATTTGTTATTGACAGGATAATATCAATGATAATATCAACAGCCATTCCGCACACTGAGTACTTATACTTTTGATACTTCGAGTACATTTAGCTGATAATTCTTCGGTTCGTTTACTTAAAAAACACCTCAATTCAGGACTTTCAATTGTAATGGCGAACAAATTATTTTTACTTTTACTAAAGTAATGGAACTGAGTACTTCTCCCACAACTGCATCTAGTACTAATACATTTTGAAGCATTAATGAACCTAATACAGCTGATTGTAACAGATCCCCCCCAGCAGAGGTCACTCATGACACCATCTCCATTCCCAGCGGCCTTCTGTCCCTTTGGGAGGACCTCATCTCTGTCAAATTACATTTCCTGGTTGCAATTTTGCACCAAAACCTCGTCCCTTATTCAGTTGCTAGCTGCATCCCTGGGGAAATCCGGTCCCAATTTGAGCAGGATTCTGCAATATAGGCTCACATTGATTGTGTGTTTATTGGCTGGAGGTTGTCACTCAGATTGGTCCTTTCTGTTGGGACAAGTTTTAGCAGATGTTGTGTCCTGAAGGGACGGAGCTCAATTTTTATTCATCCCAGGAGAAGAACTGCTGCCTCATGCCTGGACAGTGTGGAAAAGTTGATGTCAAGCAGAGAAGTTAGAAAAGTCTAACTGCTCATCAATTAGAAGGTTCAAGGCAAGTTTAAATGACATTGGATTATAGAAGACAATTGATTATGAACAACACATTTGTGCTGTGTTCCCTGACATAACTTATCTAATTTTACTGTTACCTTATTTTACCCATTTTTATGTTTTGTTTCTCATGAAAACTAAAAGGGTACCCTTTAAATATGAAGTTACTAAAAACCTATATAAATAATTGGTCCTGTCCTGAATTAATAAAACTAATAAATAGATGTTTAAAATTGGAATAAGTAAAATAAAAATAAAATCATAAAAGCTTGTGAACACCATACATTACTCACAAATTGCAATACACATTTTTAAATCTTTATTGTACTTTTGGATCTTGCAAAGCACATTTAGCTGTTATTTATCTCCATACATATTTCCCAATACTTTCCTAATAGTCCAAGAACTACACTGTAAGTCCTTTAAAGATTCCACATATTTTGCAAAAACTCAATAATAATTTGCAGACTGCAATCTAAATGATTACCTAAATCAATCATACTCCTAATAAAACAAGATTACATCCTATATAAAGCACTATAAGTATTTTTGTAGCCCCTGCCCTCATTTGCATGCTGTGTTTGTGTTTCTCATCTTTGGCTTATTTACAGTTAATGTCTGTCTTCTCCATTAAAGTGTGATCATGAAAAAGTACACAGTGGACGGACATTGTGAGGTAATGGTGTGTAAAAAGAAGTGTAGAGCCGTGAACAATATTCTCCATGAACAGAATATCATTGCGCTCGTCATGCATGTCCGGTGACGTGCTGCATCATTTAGCCTGATACATGAGGCTCATTAAAATATTTTACTTGGTGGCAGACTCTATCTTTCAACGGAATCTAAATGCAGGGAAAATGCTGTACTCATGTATTCAACCGTGCTGATTATTAAAATAAGCATTACTTATGTTTTATTTCTTTTTATCTTTGACTGGCAGATTAAATTGGCAGTATAGTTACCAATAGGCGCGAAAAAACACCTTGTCTGGGGGTTAATGGAGGTCACATTTGGTGTCAGGAACGTACATTTTCAGCAGTGACGAGACAGAAAAAAAGATGAGAAAAGTAACAAAGGGAACACAAAGAGATAGTTTATAATGTCAGGTAACAGCATAAAGGTTGTGAACTGATTTCTTTTCCGCTCTGATTGCCACATGGGAACAAATGAACGAGCTGCCAATCTGCTGAACTGATTTCGGGGGGCCTCAGGTTGCTGATTAATGAAATGTGGGAGGACAAAAAGACGGCTGTGAGCCTACCCACAATCCCTCACTGCTTTTCCTGATTGGGCTAATCACCCCATTGTCCCTCAGCACTTTGGATTTGAACAGCAAGACGAGAAGGAATCGCACAGAAAGCTGCATTTTCTTCTTCTTTTTTTATTTTATCCCCCCGCCATCTCCCCTTTTCTCCCATATCAAATCCTGCACCATTACCTCCAGTTTTTCCATAACGCCTCATGTGTCATCCATCTAGCTCACTTTAATGGCAGGCTCATAATTATTTAGATGATTATGTGTTGCAAGCCATTTAGCATGCTCACTGACACATGTTTAATTTATTTGCCGCTGCAGCTTCTGGTAGAGGAAAGAATTGAAGATGGTGTTGCTGCTGCTGCCGTGGTGCCGGCGGTGAAGCAAATCAGCCCCAAAATGGTTTGATAAATTGCAGCTGTTGATATAATATGCTATGCCACATCAAAGAGCTAATGTGATACAAATAAGGTGTGCTTTGTGTAGCATCGCAAGGCAACGTTTGCTCGGGCTAATGGCGTGTGTCTTGGTTGACCAGTGAACCCTCAGAACACGCTGCACCATTGAGCAAGCTATTAGGACATGATAATGGGAGAAGGATGCAGCCTCTTTCAAGGTTTCACAAATCCGGCTGAAGGGAAACAGGAAAACACACACAATCCAGATGAATTCTTTATTTGTAGTACTGTATCCAAATATCTTCATTCAATTGGTAGGAAAAATACGTTTTAAGGCAGTAATGGTTGTCTGTAGGGCTAAAATGTATTTGGATATGTAGTCTTTTGGTAGCAAACATGTTTATTTTAGGGAATATATGGAGGAGAGTGTGTGAAAACGTATGAAGGCTTTGAGTGTATGTTAAACACCTACACTTGTATTGCTGCAATAACGTGAGGTTACCACTAGAGAGTAGTATAACCTTATTGAAGGGTACCATGCCACTGATTCTTCCTTATAAGAGTTTTTTGTTCCTAAAAGAAACAAATTGCTTTTAGAGGCATTATAATCCCTTTTAATGTGTGTATTTGCTTTAGTTTAAAACTTGATTAAACACGTCATTGAATAAATGAGAATAAACAAACTACCTGTAAAGGCTTACCGGTAGGGCTGCTCAATTAATCGTATTTTAATCGCAATTACGATTTTGGCTTGCAACGATTATGAAAACAACATAATCGAAATAAAATGATTATTTTTTTATTTTTTTAATTATTATTTATTAAAAAAAATATACATATATCATTATTTTTATTGGTTTTTCAATTGAAATATTTAAAGTTCAGGGTAATCAACTGTTAAAAACATACACAACTTTTTTTTTTCAATAAATTGATGTTTTCAAAGTAAATGGATAATCGTTTTTAATAATCGTGATATCAATTATTGACCCAAATAATCGAGATTATGATTTTTGCCATAATCGAGCAGCCCTACTTACAGGTACATGTTTAATGCTTTTAATTGAAAGCCCCTCCATTCAGAAAATGTGAATTTACTTCGGTGTTAGAGCTTAGCTGAATGAGGCATGTGCAGAATTTGGCACTCTAACACCATTTCCACATTCCTAAAAGAGTGACGTTTTTGTGTGCTCACTTCACCATCAAGTGTTAGTTTTACACGTGTACATCAAACCAGGTTTTCTGACATCACCAGTTTGGAAGCCAATCAAATGTTAGTATGGAAATAACACGTGTTCCAAAAAATGAGAATGGACTTTCAGTGTGTCATCTTGTGTCTTCTAAACTCCTGCAATATAACATTTATTTATGTATATATACTGAATTCGGATATTTGAGCAATGTAACTAAACTTTTTTTATGAAGATACCATATCTGACAGAATTGTTCTTCAAAGCAAAATATTTGTATACGTCTAAAACATTACTGGAGAGAGGTTTTAAAACAAGAAGCTGTCTGTAAGACTCTGCAGGGCGGTCAGTACAGAGCTGTGCTCGCACGGTGCCGAGCAGCACAGCTTGCAGACGCTTGTCGGGCGCAGTGTGCTGCAGCTGGGTCTTGACGTGCGCTGAAGTCTGTCACTGCGCTCCCAGACCGCTCTGTCATCTCCAGCATCTGCCGTGACTTCTTGTTGGAGAAGCTTCTGGAACAATCACAGTTCTCTGCTTGTCAGCACCTGGTGTTCCTGTCTGCTTCCCTACAACATGTCACTATCTCTTAAAAAATCCACACACACTTAACTTTTTGTATTCCAAAATGAAAACAAGTTTTTCACTTCTTGTCGCAAGCATTTTTCAGTACTGGCTTCTTCCTTCAAAGCTCTAACTATAATATCATTCTCAGTGGTAAAGTGCTGTTTGAATAAAGAGTTAATTAAATTCCTAAAATACAATCCAACTCCCAGAATATTCGAAGAAAGCAGATACAGCCATCTGCTTTAGGGTTAAACACTGACCCAGGAAAGGCTGAGAACATTTATCAATACTGCAGGGTTTTCATGTGGTTGTATAAAATGTAGCCTATTTATAGAAACTAAGCTTCTTTTTATTTCTGCTGACACCAAATGAGAATAAAGAAAAAGTCATACACAATAGAATATATTAATTTTGCATAATTTTGGCTTTGACATAGTTTTGTTCCACTACCAATATATTTCACTCAGCAGCTGTGTTTCCATGGTTTGTTGTAAAGTGTAGTAGCTTTAATAGTGATGTTTTTTTAAAGCAGTGCATCATTGTTTTTCATATGTTTTATTTGCAATGCATGTTTTTCTAGTAGCTCTTCCATTTAACACCTGTGTTCCCCTTGAGTTTAGAGAATTATATGTATAGCTAAGTGGCATATTGTTTGCCATTTGCTAGATGCACTCAACAGTCATCAGTCACAATGCATTATGTATTGTGTGTCAAAGGTATTCAAAGTTGAAAATAAACCAGTCCCTAGAAATATTTAGTAATAAAAGGCCTTTACTATGGCAAACATTTGGACTCATAGCGTCAAATTATGCACATCTCGGGTAGTATTGACTCATTGTGATGATAGCTTTAAGTGTTTACATGTATTGCTACTTGCTGAAAAAACTGAAAATAATGTTTGGAGGTAGGGCTGAACGATTAATCGATTTTAAATCGAAATCGCGATTTTAAATAATGCAATTATCAAATCGCAAAGCCTGCGATTAAAACAAAAAAATGGTTCTTCTTGTGTGTCAGTCATCCACACCAATCAGAAGTGCTGTGCTACACATGTACCAGTCATTGTTAACCAATCAGAAGTGGCCCATGATAGTAGGTGATAGACAGATTGATCCAATCACCTGCGAAGTATTTTTGAAATACTTCCAATGGAGCTTTCCTAGATGGTTTGGTGAAACAAACCATCTGAGTCAGGTTAGTAATGCTCCATCACATGTTTTACATGTTTAGTTCTTTCACTCGTAGCTCGGGCTGCGGGGGTGCTAGAGACGGGAGCACGTTGATACGACCTTCCTAGCCGGAGATATGGCCGCATTTTACAATAAACTTCCGTTGGGTCGCTTAAAAACAAATATCGCAAATCGCAATCGCAATATCTGTCAGAAAAATCGCAATTAGATTTCCCCAAATCGTGCAGCCCTATTTGGAGGTAGACCTTAGTGTCCCAAACCATCAGCTGCACTAGCTAATTCAATGGAGGCCCGTAAACACAAATTACCAAAAGCATAAAAAAGCATATTTTGTTTTAAACGTTAGCATTAGCATATCTTGCTTATTTCTTGCTGCACAGTCACAGTAAAGTGGATTAACTCTCTTTGGAGATAATGCTTTTTTGTAAGCATTTATGTTTAAATCTGCACTGTACCATGAGTTTATATTGTAACATTTTCACTGCATGGTACGTCACTGCTCTATGCGACTCATCTTGCTCTTTTTTGGTTTTCTACTAGCAAAGCTTGTGGATAGTACCTTGTCCTTTTTTTTTGTTAACCAGGGATGATATTCCAAGCTAGCTAAGGCAATAGAAGATAAAGTTAAAGCACTGAAAGTGTCACAACAACAGAGGATATCTTGCACAAACCTACCATTTCAAAGCAGCTGATGCAGTGGAGTTGAGTCATGTCCAACCATGCAGTAGAATGCAGATTCAAACATATCCAAAACTAAACATTGTCATATTCTGCAGCTTGTTTCTTTTGCCTTTAATTCTCTGAATAACATATTCCAAACTATTTCCAAGGTATTTTTAACCTCCTTACATTACGTAGGGTGCCATGCAGTCGTATCTCTTCCTCATCACTATTAATTAATGATTAAATGATGATTGAAAGCTCCCTCACCTGACTGCGTATGGAGATGTATTTAGTTTGCTGATTGAAGTTTTTCAATCAGCAGCTAGGTCTGTAATCAACACCTGATTATAACATGCAAACATACAGTGGTCCTTCTGCCCCCTCCCCCTGTCCTAAAATCATCTCTCCATTCATCTCAATTAGTCAGTTAATGGTGTTGAGGTCAGAAAATGGGCTGCCTATCACTTCTATTCATTTCAACGTGAACCAACACAGCATCGCTCCATCAACCGGCACATAGCACCGAGTCAGAGACGGATAATCTCAGGCTTGATGTTTTTCTTTCTGTGATTGATTTGAGAGAGTGGTTTTAGATAAACTGACACGACAACCTATTTCTTTCCTCACTTTTCAAACAGGTCTGATGTTTCTTCATCACTGCGAACAAAAAAAGCTCCCCACAGCGAGGAGTACTCCTGAAACACGTGAATATGTGGCACACAATCCGATTCTGGGACATGCAAACAAGAAACACCAGATCTGTGTTTTATCCCAAAGAAAGACAGACAAACTGAAGACTTTTGGAAAGTAAATTCAGGCAAAAGTAAAGAGCACAAAGCATGATTGAAAAGTCCTCAAACAAGCAGGAGAAGTGTAGGTGCAAAAGTGTAAGTGAAATTTGACACCTTTTTGTTCATTTTTATATCGGTAACAAAGACCATGTTAAATCTTCTCGAAACAGCAGAAGAAACCAGCTCTGAGGAGCAGTTCTGACTGCTGCGTGAAAACAGACTTAATTACATCCCATTAAATACAGCACAAAGAAATAGTTTGACATTTTGGGACATGCGCTTATTGGCTTTGTTGCTGAGGGTTAGATGAGAAGATCAATACCACTGTCAGGTCTGAAAGTAAAGAACAAAGTCTGAGCCATGAGGGGATTTAGTTAGTCTAAAAGACTAAAAGAAGGGGGTAACAGCTAGCCTGGCTCTGTGTCTATAAAGCTCACTTGTGAACATATAACATGTCCATTCTTAAATGGTAAAAAAGCGAATGAGTTTGTTTGTAAAATGTGGAGTTGCTGGGAGCATTCGGCTAGCTGTTTACCCCTGCGTCCAGTCTTCATGCTAAGCTAAGCTAATTGCCTGCTCACTACTGACCTGTTGCCAGAGCTAACAAATCGAACCCTTTTTTCCATGAAGGCATTTATTATTCATTCAAAATGTTTGTTTTAACAGTTCATTTAAACGTGTGAGTGGTTGCTGCACTAGTTGCATCGTAATGGGTAGGGATGCTCCGATCGCCAATTTTGGGGCCGATCGCCGGAATCAGTATCGGCCGATACCGATCGCCGATCCGATCGAGTGGGCGGGGCCTATGGGGATCTTCCATTTAAAGTGATGTTTGAAACTCAGTTAATGGGGCTCATTCACTGGCGCTTCCACAAACAACAACCAACATAATTATTACATTCAAATGAAGTACATTATTCAAGTTTACATTAACTTTGGATAATAACACGGGAGAAATGAGCCGAAGCGCTCTCTTTTCCTCTCTCTCCCTCTCTCTCTCTCTCCTGACAGCCTGTCAGTATCTCATGCAGCTCACTGCGAGTGACCCGACAGTGAAGAATAAACATATTTATAACTAGTTTAGCTTGTTCCAGAGGTAGATAAAATAGCTAAGTGTGTTAGGTCTAACTCTTAGTGTGTGTTCTGCTCCGCTCACCGGTCCGTCACAGCGGGTGGAGCTGCAGGATTTCTGCTTCTCACACATTGCATACCGCTATTTTACTGTCTTTTTCGGACACCTTAAAATACTGCCAGACTGGTGAAGCCATTTTGGCGAGCTTGTTTTGCCGCTCACTGAGAAAAGTGTCATGTATTTTACGTCATCATTTTACGTCATGCGATCGGCTCTCGCGATCGGCATTTTTAGAGAGCACCGATCAATCGGTAGAGAGTGAGTATCGGCCGATATCGATCGGCGGCCGATCAATCGGAGCATCCCTGGGTATCAAAGATTGTGAAATCTTGTCAAATAACTTTCAAATTCACATGAGGAAAAAAACGAATTTGCATTGAAAAGCCCAAAATCCATAACCTTTGCCCCTCAAAAAAAGAACAGCTTAATGATATTCCCACTGAAAAATCCCATTTGCAGGTATTTGACTTTACATAAACATATGTCTTTGCAGGACTGACTGACTGTAATTATAGTTATTTTGTCACTGAGGAAAACGGCAATCAGTGACGCTTTCCAAATCAAATAATGCATACCATCGAAGCCATGATCGTAATTTGCCATTTATCAATATGTATTCTTTAAATATAAGCTGCAAATCTTTCATTAGAAGCCACGTAATTTTTTTTGCAGTATGCACATTCTACCCATATCAGTATTTCCCACAGAATTTGATTCTATTTGTGGGGGCACCGCACCGCACCCCCCCCGGCAAGAAAAGCCAAAGGCCCCTTAACCTATTCGGGTGGCCCACGCATCAACCACCCCCTCAAATACGAAAAATACATGCGAGTTCATGTCTACTGTAGACAACGTTGCTCTGTGTTGCGTTGTTAATCAGTGAGACACACCGGAGTTGAGGTTCTGTGGGGTTTATTCTCCCAAAAATATAATTTACAATTTAGGCATTTAGCAGACGCCTTATTCCAAAGCGACTTACAATGACCAATTACAGGGACATTCTCCCTGGAGTAACTGAGGGCTAAGTGCCTTACTCAAGGGCACACTAGTGGTGGTGTTCCAGGTGGGATTTGAACTCGCAACCTTCCGATCATCAGCCCACCTCACTATCCATTAGAGCAGGGCTATTCAATTAGTGGCCCGCGGGCCAAATCCGGCCCCGGGGTGATATTTACTGGCCCTTTGAGAATAATGTTAAAAAGTAATCTACTTTTCTTTTTTTTTTAAGATTTCTTTTTTTAAGTTGTAGGTAGATTATTTTGGGCCAGAGTGCCTTTATTCCAGAGAGGGTGTTACATTGAGAGATAGAGGGGCAGACATTGCCTGAAAACTTCGGCGGGCTCGGGTTTCGAACCCACCTAGCTACTGACAACTCTCTCAACATCTCTGCGTGAATGATTAGATCATTTCACCTAAATTAAATCAAATGAAATGATGTTGATGGTTAAATTAGCTTCACATGTAGGCCTACTGAGTTCTGAACTTGCCTTTTAGATCTATAAAGGCCTTTGGGCTATGTTGTTTGATTTAAATAAACACAATATATGAACTCCACTATGCTGTTGTAGTATTTACTGTATCTGAAGCTCTTAATATGATTGCTCATATTTCAAGCCATCTTTTTCCCGGCCCCTTGCTTTGGATCATTTTCCTCAACCGGCCCTGATTCCAAACTAATTGAATAGCCCTGCATTAAAGTCAAATATTATTAGACCACCAAAATACAAATAAAAAATAAATAATAATAAATCAATGTATGGGAAACACTGCATATATCACATTTTTTTAGGGTTTACATTCTGTGGCTGGCGTTCCCAAAAATCCAACTAGCCGTCCTGATTCAGCAGCCAGGGACAGGTCATTGTAATTTTACCCCTGAAAAGGATTATAGTGAAATACTGATTACCTGACAGAGGGAAATGAGGCTACGGCCAGTTTTAGTGTTTTTTTCCAAATCTGAATTGACAGGGCGGAGGTGGGTGGTTAAGTTCAATCCACTATTGCTGATGAGCAGGCTGATTTCTATTAACCTGCAGCTTGCAGATCAAACAGGCTGTTCCATGCTGCTGCAGAGAGAGGGGAGAGAGAGAGAGAGAGAGAGAGTCTGCCCCCAAACTTTTATGACACAGAAAGTCTGCTTAATGGGCTGGAAGATTCTTCCCATTTAGCCCTGCGCGGAAATAAAAGGAAGCTGGCCGGTTCTCAGGAAAAAGGGCTACTTCCAGTTAAGTCCCCCAGTGGATTGGAAATTAGGAAATGATAAGGAGTGTGATCAATCTTAGAGGAGTATGCGCTCCGGCATGAAACGCCCCGGTATTCTCCGAGATGTGTATGTGACGTCAAACTTTATCTGAGCAATTATCATACGTGCATCACTGCCTGTCCCATTAGCTCAACCACGCCTGACGGAGCATGTATCCACATTTAGTCGCAACGTTAAGATGGAAAGGAAGCTTAACTGAGCCGCCATTGTGGTTTTTCTAGACCCTGACACCAGCAGGTTTGTGTTGGTCCAGAAACAGACAAACACAATATGTCATAAAACCAAAGTAATCTCACTGATAGCCATCACATTATGTCCCCAAAAAGTGACGTTTCTGTTGATTCCTGTTGTGACCAGCCAGACATGAAGCCTACCGGCGGAAAAAACGACAAACAAGCCCACGTTTTTAAAAAGAAGGTGGTGTATGTCTCGCAGCCCCCCCCCTTGTCTGACAGCCAACAGAGCCAGCAGCGGCGGCAGTACGAGATCAGGAAACCCCGAAAGGAGAAGCAGAACCGGGGCTGATGGGGGAAATATGGCGGAGCTCTGGGAGTGTTGGAGTGGAGAATATTGATGTAAAGCAATCATGACAAACAAGATGCAAATTGTCTTCGTAAACAATCAGAGGTCTCTCACTTCTGACACGACGGAGATGTTTGATTGATGGTGAGAGTGAGACTGTTTAGAGTTTAAACTGTTATATGAAACTTTTTGATTGACACAGATCAGAGAGGCGACAACAACAGCGGAGGGAAGATGATGAAGAAAGTGCAATGAAGCTAAACAGAAGGTAGATGAAGAAAAGAGGCAATGATTTTTTATTTTGGTTATTGTTTGCTATGTTTACATATGCATCTACTTCTCTGACTTTAAGATGTAGGAAGTAGTACTGAGAGACAGTACATACTGTAGACTGTAAAAACACATGTATTTATGTCTTTACCCATTTCTAAAGGGACTTTTAGAAGCCTGGATGGATTTGAAAATCCACATTTGTGTTGGAGATGGGTGAAGCTGATGCTGCTAGCAAACAAGAAGTGACTCAGACAGCTGTCATGTCCCTCTTTAAGTCTCAATATCCTCTTAACTGAATAATATCTTCCAAAACAAACACCCAGACACACGTCGGAAAAAGGTTAAATTAACTACTTAGAATCTAACTTTTTATAAAAGATTTACAGAGGCTCCTTTTTTATTTGTGTAAGTGTAATGTACATGGGGTTAATTGAACTAAACTTGAATTATTTGTTCAACCCTGATGAGTTGTTCTTATTTAAAACCAACAGAGAAAAGAAAGACATTTTTTAACATGGTGAAAAGACAACATAGGCTGTTGAACTCCATGTAACAAGACAAATACTTACTCAGATTCTATGTTACTGTTTCTTTTAAGATATCAGAAGAATTTAAATTCTGGGATGGCTTTGTAAAATGTAATTTACAAGACATTTTTAAGACCGAACGGTTTATTGCTCTGAGAGACCTTACCTTTGGACTCAAAATAGGAAGCTTCAAAATAACTCTGGTTGTGTTACAGTATGATGTCCTGTTTGTAAAGCAAGCATCTCACAGCATGGATATAGATGACTATAATAACTTACTACAATAAAACGGTTGAGAGTAATAATAAGACCAACATCAGATGGTGAATTGTTGTAGGTCGCCCCCACACTGGGCACCGAGTAGTGATGTGGGAAATATCTGCTTCTGCTGAGCCTCCATGCTCTGCTTTTCTCCACCCATGCATACCGCTAGGCTAATGAGTCGCAATGCCGAACATAAGAGCGCCCAATTCCTCACAGACATTTCCACTCAGGGGCGTACTTCAGCCTTGTTGGCTCTGTTATTCCGTGATTCATTTATGTATTACTCGTCACGATTTTAGGCTTTTGGACGAAGTAACGGTGAGTTTCTAACCAGTGCTGAGGAGCTAAAGTAGCCTACGTCAGTGTGTCATATCAGCCGCCATCCTGTCGTAATGTTTGCGCACGATCCTCTGTCAGGACGTGATAAATTGGACCCCGAAAATAGTTTATGAGTTAATGTTTTTATGGTTTTGGTAAGAGAGAGTGTATTAATGTTGGGAAATAGGCGCAGTGATGAAAGTAGGTGCTGTGATGAAAGGTGTGGGCAGGAAAATCTTTTATAAATTGTCTGTATGGGGAGGAGATGAGAAGTGAAGAAGACACAGAGGGAGTAATGGCCAATGCTGAGAGATGTCTGGGATGGCTATAGGATCAGAGTGTGTGTGTGTGTGTGTGTGCGCGCAGCCTGCACAGGGAGCTGCAGTGCTGTGTGCTGTGTGCTGATCATTCATGATGGCACCTTAGAGGCCATCCTGTAAGGAAGAAAAATGAAAACTATTAAAGGCTCGCTGGGCTATGTTGGCTTTGGTGTGTCAGCAATTATTAGCCAGGGACAGCAGTCTTTAGGTCCTCGGATATAGAGGAGTGGGAGGGAAGGATACCATGATCCCCATATACTCCACTCTGATCTATGCTGCAGAACTTTCTGCACTGCGTGGCATGAGGTGATGCTGAGAGCTTTCTTTATCAATGGATGTTTTCGAGTGGTTTATGTAGGAGAAATCCACAAATCTGTTTCTTATGTGCATATGTTTCTTTTGGCTCCATCTGTGGAGTTTAGCAGCCAAAGACTTGCCAGAATTTGCCAGAGCTCAGCTGTCAGTCACACAGTGTGGGTGGCAGTGTGACCAGTTTGCCTTGGATTTCCTGTTGGTCACACTAGATTTTCTATATTTTGTGGTACTTGTGTGTTCGTCCATGGTGATTACACTGCTCACACTAACATATTTCCTTACCAATTCATTCCAAAACAGTTTCCAACTCTGTTAAATGTCCGATAGAAATAATCACTACACGAGATATTCATTTATACATTCATGCCCTACTTCTGGTTCTCGCTTAAGATAGGAAATGGTGGCTGAGAAAAATGAGGATGGGGATTGCTAATATTTGACAAATGCACAGCTAATAATGCAACATAATAAACATAGTCAGATAGTTTTAACCAAAGTTAAATGCATTGGCAGAAAATAGAAACAATGGAATTAAGTATAGTAAGTGAATATTTGAGTGTGATTGTCAATAACCATGACAGCACAAATAATTGAGGTGAAAATCTATAAATACACAGTTTGAACCCTCATTTTAGGAGATTTCAGAGCTACAACATTGATTTAGTACTGTAGAAAAAATCCCTAATATTAAAATATATATTTATGTAAAAGTGCAGAAAACTACACCCAATTTCTAGTTGGGTGTAGTACTTCATGCCTCTCACTCTAGTTTTGCCAGCCCATAACTTGAGCTTGCATGACACTCCTGAACTGAAAGGTCATCACGCAAAGTAACAAAGTTGCTAAGTTGGCAAAACATTGATTTATATGAAAATGCTGCAGATGATTACTTATCAGATTTTCATTGTCAATACCATTTAGTAAAACGTCTGTAGCGACATGCACTATATATCACGTAAGCGAAGGTCACAGTGCGCATTAATGCATCGGCTCCTGGTCACATTATCAAACTACCTGCTGGTGAATGTGGCGTCCTTGCGTTTGCAGCCCCTGCCGGAAGACAGATCCTCGATGGACTAACTCTCATTACTCATTACAGTGTTTGAGGACGTGGGGGACCACCTGCGACACTTATAAATGACTTGCTTGTACAGTTTACCTCGGGCGGAGCTGTTGCCGGGCCTGACCAGATGGCCTGTGATCGACTCTCATGTGTTGTGATACACATGCAGCGTGTCCACTACCCCAGGGCCCAGTTTGCTATTCACATGCGTTTATAAAGTGGAATAAATTCAGCATCATTCGGATTTCTAGAACATTTGTCTTTAACAGATCAGTAGGTGAGAACACAGGTCATAATTTGCAATCGGCCTTACTCAGTTCTTATTCTAACTGAACATTCTGAGGACTTTTACTATCGTTTTTTGAAGGATGAGAGGACCTAAAGTTCACATTCAAATCTCTGTCTATCCTCATCTTCAGAAATTTGTATTCTGGTTGAAAAAAACTAAGGTAGACAAGGAACACGGATGGCAACCTATGTGACAGTAATCCATGCCGCAGTGGGAAGGTGATGCAAGAGGTCACTGAATGTAAACGCTGCTGTTATTCGGGTAGTGTTAATCCCTCGAGCATAGCGACTGAGCATGCATCAATCACAGCCGTGTGTGTCCAGAGGTGAGCCAACAGGCATTAACCTTGAACCAGAAGTCAAAGTCTGGCTGCTCTAGCCCCACGGCCACAAGATAGACCACCAACGTGTCCACTCGCTGAAATATATGCTGGAGCCAAAGTTAAAGTGAAGCGCTGTGGTGCTACTCCACCGTGAGGGAAGATGTTAAACAAAGGAGCCTGTTTGGACAATCCTGTCAATGGAAAATAAGTGTAGTTGCTAGATACTAGAGGTTTATTGTCATAACATATACAAAACTACGGTGCAATTATGTAATGTATGAAAAACTTAGATCGCAGTAACCTCAACAGTGCAATTACAAGGCACAACACATTTATAAATAGATAATTAAATCTTAAAGTGTCATTATTTTTGACATTATTTTAATGGTTTATTTATTGTGCAGTATAACTTTTTTTAATAAATATACTTTAATCTCTTTTTAAATCCAATTGACATAATATGGGAAGATATTGAAGGGGTTAGCATTAGCAGGCCTGTGTACCAAGACAAGTCGCAACATACAGTGAGCATTCATTTATCATAAAAAGTTTTCTCTTTTTCTCTAAACAAACTGCACATAAGAATAAATAGCTCTTTAGCTGAACATGTTATAAAAAGCTACTGGCTAACATTGTTAAAGGTGCAAGATGAAAGCTGGGAGGACGAAACCAAACGGTGAAACTGCAGTCCAGAAAGCTACAGCATTAAGCTGAAGCAAGCAACAAACCCTGTTTTCAGCGTGTTAAATGTCAGACAGGTGTCTGTAATCAGTAGGCGTTGAACTAATTAGTCAACGAGATGCACCTGGCACAATGAACAACAACAAGCTACAGTATAGGCTAAGAATAAAAAATGAAGGGAAGTAACTTAAACTAACTTCAACATTACAAAATTACAGAAAGGGGCAATTATGTATCCCCATACTAGCATTTAAAGCAATGTTAGTAATGTTGTTTAAAGAAGTTAGGAGGGTTTAGTCTACTGTGACACTTAAAAAATAATAGTCATCATCAACGTTATTTATTACACCAAATATTTGTTCTGGGTGTTCATTTGACTTTTTAAAGGGAATGTGGTACAGTACTTTATTGAAATGTAATCATTGCAAGATGATACACTTTTATAAATCAATGGTTAAGTGAGAGATGTATTGAAAACTGTGGCGCTCCATGGACATGAAACACACAACCGTAAATGTTAGCTAGCTAGCAGTATTAGCCGACCCAGCAAATAACTAGTAAAACTAGTTCCATCATTTGATTAAATTATGAAACATGCCTTCTGTCACATTTTTACTACAGAAAATAAAAGGAATGGTTTCTATTTTTACCCCCCACCACAACAAGCCTGTCTACAGATATTTGTCTCAACATTTTTTTAGTTGATGTAATCGGTCCTGGAACAAAAGCTGCATCGCTTGAAAAACATCACCATGTTCCAGAGATCATGGAACATTCAATGTATAGAGGATTGTTTGACCGTTTTGTCCTGTAGATTACATTTTTCTACGGTGAGAACTTTTTGCCTCGTGGCTATTTTAGAAAAGACTAAAGTGACTTTATAGCTTAGATCTAATCATGCTTCCTCAGCAAGCGCCATCAGATAGGCTTCCTCACCTTATCAGTGTAGGCAGGCTGAGGAATCATTTCAAGCATCTACGGCCAGAAGGGAGGGAAAGGAGTAATTCATAGCAGTGGTTCAACAATTAGAGAAAACGTCTTAAGAAACAGGGGGAAAAAACATAACAAAAAATGCCTTAGGAGCATCGTGATTGGAAAACAGAAGGGAGAGGAAATGGAGAAACAATCGCTGACTTTTATAAAATTCCAAGTGGAGATGAGGAAGATAAGCCGGTGTAGCACTGTTTGATTCCTAGGCTTGTCAAACGGCTTTTGATTTCCTGCTAAGGTTTATAAATGGCTCTCATAGGGAGAACATCAAAATTCAATAACTCCCTTTGAGATGAATGTTATTAGATTTTCATAAGAGCGGGAGTTCCTTTCTTTTATGCACCAAAGCAATGTAGCGGAATAAAAGACTGTTAGATCTAAGACGAAGTCTTTTACCTGGAATATAAATGCAGAATTATTTTTGGAAAAAAAAAGACTAATCATGTTACTTTTATCTGTGCATTTAAGGGTTAACGTATACAGCAATTCAAGAAGTGATCAAGGTTGTAATTTAATTCATAAGCTATTTGTATTTGCTTCCCTGACCGTGTTACATTGATGTTCCCGGGCACCAATCTGTTATTTAATTAAACTTTCTTCAAAAGACTTCCTTATTGACGTGGCTGAGGCTGCAGAGAATATTGCGCCAAGAATCGGAGATGTCTAATAAGGTGCCGAGAATGATTTTCCACTTTGAAATGCTAAACGGGACGGAGGTACAAATTAGCCTGGAAATGCCTGGCGCATGTAATTAAAGGCCCCAATGAATTCCAATAATCAAATAGGCCATCTTCTGAGAAAACTATTACAGGAGGATTATTCGTGTAGCAGGTTTCACTAATCACTCACTGACAGGCCGGCTCTGTGCCAGCAGCCCTGTCTGTCTGGGGTGTTGCTGTCACACACACGCGCACACACACTTGAACGCTCATGTGTAATCACAGTCATAAACACCCCCCGAACATGCATGTAGACAGACTCGTACACACACGAGCAGAGACAGTCAGTCAGTCCTATTGATGTCAACCTTTTGCTCTCAGTTATCATCTGCACACAGGCAGGCTTCATATTGAATCAGAGGGACAGGGTTAAATAAAACTGGAAGGCTTTCACTTTCAATCTCATCCAACCTCCAACTTACATGCCTCGAGATTCAGGAGATAGAGGGGCTTTGGATGTCAACAAGCAGAGACGACATATACTTGCGCTTGGTATCTGTTAGCCACAAAACATCGAACCAATATGGATGTTTCATGTGCTGTCCAGCGGTTTGGATTTTAAATTATGTGAATGTGAAAGTTTATAATGTGCTGCCCATTCTGATCCTTGTTCTTTACAGCAGTGGAGTATTTACTACGTCTGATTCAACCAACCACAGGCCTGCACACAATTTGTTAGCTGTCTGCAGCACCGAAGGACCCTGGTAAAATTAATCAGTGACATTAAAAAACAGACCGAAATGCGTCACGCTTTGATGCAACCCAATGTGTTTATTGATTAATAAACGGTCAAAGGATTCCATTTCCCAGATATACTGTCTGTGCCTGCCGCTGCTCTTTTTGCTGCCAAAGAGGCTTTTTCCCCCCAGGACAAATGTGTTTCAGCTGAGCTGATCCAATCCCTTCTCCATTGTTTTTATGTACTTCTGTTTAGCGCTCCCCGAGCTCCACTGACTACCTGTCTGTTTAGAAGCCTATAAACATAAATCAGACTTGTTAGAGACTTTTTCATAAATTCCTCACTGCAGAAAAAAGCTGCCTCAACAGATGGATGAAATACCACCAGGGCTTTTTATTTTTTTATTTACTCTTTCCTGGAATGAATTTCTGTCCTCGCAGTGTTCAGAACATTATTGCTGTCATTAAAGCCCTGATGAAAATCTGTGGTAGTAAGCCAAGAGTCATAGCACCAAGCTTTTGTTTTATATCCATATCACACACAGTAGATTTACGTTATTGGATAATATCTGGTATATATTGACTTTCTGGTGAGCCTCTCGTCCCTGAATACACATGATTCATGCAACAAAGCCCAGAAGGCCTATTCTCTATCCTCCATTAATATGCCTATGGAGAATGGCAAACAATAAACACAGCTGTTTTGTCATGCATTGAAAATCTTCATGTGCAATCCTGTTACTTTAACTGTAAAGGCCACTCGGATAGATTTTCTAAAAGTACCTTGACCCCAATCTTTTTTCTTTGCAAAAAGCATTCATCAATATTTCAATCACGCTGGCAGCTTTGACTTTTAGCCTAAATAGTATTTGTTGGTCATCATAACACTATTTATTCCCTCACTAGTCTTTTAGCTCCGAGGTTTGACCTTTGTCGTCCACCAGTAGAGAATCTATGTCACCTCCTGCGCTCCCATTTGTCCCCTCACTGCACTTCAGTGGGAAAGATAATTACGCTTCAAATGAAGCTCCGTTCATTGTGTCAGCTAATGTTTAAAGCTCTCCCTCTCTGTCCCTTTCGTGCTCTCTCTCTCTCTCTCAGAGCACAATGGGGAGGGTCAATGGATCCACACTCACCTCTTATTTACAAGATTCATGTTTATCTAATGCAAAATCAATAGCTCAGCACCAGGGAGAAGTTAGGGCTCCACTAACAATCGTTGAGAGCTACTTAACAGCACATCTGCCAGCGTGTAGTGGCCCATAAAGGAGAGGGATTGGCGAGGATCGGCCCTCAATGGCACAGAGAGAGAGGAGGGTCAACTGCATTCATCTCTGGATTTTCTTGAATTCCTAACTAGACTAAAAGCAGCCACAACTGATTTGACTGACTTTGCTTTATGTGCTCTGAGCCGAGCCAGAGTTGTGACCGCTTTAGACGATTTAAAAACTATTAAAATAGTTCTCCAAGAGGTTTGTCAAACTTCAATTTTGTAATATTTGTATTGGGTGAAGTAGTGGTTTGATAATCTTAAACAGTTAGCTAAAAATGTAATCAACATATAGATTGTTTAACTTCTGAAATGGTTCCAAACTAAATAACTGAAATGAACAGAACTCTATGACTTGCATAAAACATGACAGCTACAGATTCTCACCTGGCTTGGTTTGTTGCCATAACTTACGACATTTTACCTTCAGATGCTAATTATACATCTCTTATTCCTGACAGTTTGTTATAACAAATGCCAAGAAGGTAGCAATGAGGTAGATTTCCCAGGATATTTGGCTCTGTATAAGCAGCGCAAAATTAAGACGGCTGATAAAAGCAATACGTCATTGCTAAGGTGTTATTTGTTAAGAGATATTTATAAGATGTCTATAAATGATGTTCATTATTTTTATATAAATCAAGAACTGTACAGTTGTCGATGTTCTGAAACACTGACAAAGGGCTGTGTGCTGCAGTAAAAGTTTAAAAGGCTAATTGAATAACTATGATGATACTTAAATTGCGTCCCTTCATCATGCAAAACTCTATCTTGACAGCCGTGTAATATCCTCCGGACCTGTAGAGACACCTCCACCTTATTTCCTGGTTCCTTGCACTTTGAATAGATCAGCACTTAGAAATCTGCCTCAGTAGCTCTACTCAGGGGCGTGTATCATTTGGCCCTAAAATTCACTTTTCCCCACCAGTAAGCACTATCAGCCTCGCAACCCCGTGAACCCCCGACAAAGACCTTGCCATCTGTCAGTGTCGCTCGCCGCAAAGTGCCTGCGATTAATTGAAAAACAATGGCGGGGCCAAGTGGGAGGGTCAAAGCAATATGCATTGTGGCCTCGCCGGGTCACCTCCTCATTTCCTCATTGTCGAAACACCTCCTCCGGACATTAGCCGCAGAGATGTTTGAACACATTGTGCCTGTTTGGTTTAGCGTCCTCCCCTCTTTTGGCAGCGGGGAATATCAGGCGGACAGATCCGGGAGAGTCTATCTGTCTTTGTCCATGTCAGCGTAACGCGGTGCTAATCAATGCTGAGGGGGATAGCATGGAGTTGATCCCAGAGGACAGGAGGCTTCTTCTACGACAAAATTCTGCATGAGTTATGACCACCCTGAAGAAGTGCTGAGAGTGATGGACAGTGAAGCACAGCAGCCAGAATATAAGATACAAGCGAGGTTGACAGTGAATGTGAGTGCCCAGCGTGACATAATACCTCAGCTCGCTCATGTTGTTTTAAATCCAAGTTTCAAGCACCTCGATCTTCAAGTTTCTACTGCCCTGCCTCTAGAATGAACTCTTCCTCCATGTGATGGGTTTTCCGCCTCTATGCCGCCTCAGCAGATCGAATCCTCCTGCACACAGGCTTTCAGGGTTGACTGAGCAGCCCCTCGCCCTCAGTAACCAGGTGAAGTGACCCTGTCTATATTCAGACTTACAGCTCGACACCTGCGTTTACAGCCACCCAGTCCATTTTGCTAACACCGAATTGCAAGGCGACACATCAAAGCGACAGAGCGTCTCCATCACTGCCAAGCAAGAGCTGGTCATTTTTATGTCACCCACCAGACTTCAGCATTCATCTTTCACTGATGGATAGCTGGTGCTGCCGTCTCAAGGTAGCGGACAATTCTCTATCTTAAAAATACAAAGCTGACTTCAATCTTGGCCCAGACCAAAAAAAACTATTTAAAATTATTACAGATTATTTTTATCAAATGATCTATTGTTCAAAATAAAGTTGAACTTCAAAGCAGCTATTCAATATTTTTGTTCGGCTCAAAAAACTATGTTTAAAGGTCCCATGTCATGGCCATTTCTACTGATCATATTTCCATTGTTGAGGTCTACAATGCAATTTTCCAAAATCACATTGGTTTCTCATACAGCATCTCTGTATAGTATGTGTATTCACTCTCTGTCCTAAACGGCTTGTTAGAGCTTCTGCCCCCACCTCCCTGTGAGCCCAGTGTGCTCTGATTGGTCGGGACGTTGCGAGGCTCGCTGCTGCGAGGAGCGGACAGGTTTCCGGGTCGGCAATACAGCGAGACACAGCGAAACTCATCCTGAGCACACACAAACACTCACAGCGGAAGTAAAAACAATAAGTGTGGCTTGATATTGAGTAAGAAAAAGGTTGATAACGCTGTGAGAATGGGTCTGCGGAGAGCATTTGTCCGCGATCCCAACTCGTCTATTACCAGCGTTCAGGGAGCTCTATGCAAGTCAATGGAGACTCCCTGTTAGTTAGCCAAGGGATCCTGGTGTGTGAGGTGCTTCCGGTCATTTGTTGTTGATTTGGGTATTCACACGTCAGAGAACCCAGGAAGAAAACAATGGAAAATGAGAAATCTCCAACGAGGCGTTCTGGGGCAGCATAGACAGGTATTTTCTGTGTTAGAGTTTTATTCGCTACAGGGTGTACTTTGAGGGTTTTTGACTCTGCAGACCGTTTACATGCATAAAAACCTTCATAACACACAAGGGGACGGGTAATAACCGGAAAAGCATGACATGGGCCCTTTAATGCAAAGGTAATTTATCCCATGGATAAACAACTCCCAACTGCAGTTCTCTTTAGCGCTATTTGAGTTCTTAGCATCTATTTGACTAACTGTTTTTGATTTTATGGAACGCAACTTTACTGTTTTAGTTCAGTTTCACCGCTCTCATCAACCTTAATGATTAGAACTGTGGCATGCAGTTGTTTTCAGTGAAAAATATCTGATAAAGCAACTCTACACTACTAGCCAAGCTCAAACAGCAATAGGACAAAGTTAGCAGCTAGCTAGTGAACATAGCACAGTATTTAGCTGCTAAAGAGCCAGACTTTTCTTTCACAATAATACACAAGTTGTATCTACAGTGATATTGTCAACTGTTGTCACTTTTTTGTTGACTTTTGCGCTAGTAAGCACTAATACTTTTACTGACTATAGATCACGATATCCATCTGCTACATTGGCCCTAAAATTGGATGCAGGCTGTGGATTTGTGACAGTTGTATCGAAATGTCTGGACCTTCGCACTGACCGTATTGACAATAGTTAGTATAAATTGTGATTTTGTATAGACACAATAAAGATGTCTGATCTGTGTAAGGTTCTGCCTTAATAGGTTCTGGTCTAAAAGGAGTGGGGGTTAGCAATAGGGCTTTGAGGGATTATTAATTACTGGCTTATTAAGTCACATAAAATGTTATATTATCATACTGATGTTTTGGTGTTCCTACTGAAAGTTCCAGTGACCCCTTTTCATCAACTCAGCCAAATCAATCATCCATTTCAATTTAAGAATCCAGCATGTCGCAGTGTTTGAAAATGAGATCATCAACCGTTATGTAGAAGTTCTGAGGAGATCACAGCAGGTGGATAAGCAAATCAATAAATTCTATTCTGGAAATTAAGTGTAAATCATATCCATGAAAAACAATAATGGAGCCCCAGCGTCAGTGCTGAACATTTTTTGTTTCTGCACCTCAGGAAACAATGGAAAGATATCAGACAACCTCTCTTCTAGATATGAGTTTAAAACGCTTTTTCTTCCTTTTTAATATGAACTTTGTTCTCCCAGCAATGGGTTATCATTATTTCAGGGTCAAAGTAACAGACCTTCAGGCTTTCATGGATGAATTTAAACTAACAAAGTTTAGTTTACTTATAAATAACACAGCTCTTACATCTCACACGTCTTCTGCTTTAAAAAATAACCCAGTTTAGTGCATTTAACAACATCTTTAACTTCCTTCATTGCCCATCATCAAAGGATTTTTAAATGTATTTCTGCTGCTCTGTAATTAACATTAAAATTATTCATCTGATACTTGTCAGATTGCCGACAACCAGTGGTTATGTCAGGCTGTGTTCTAAAAAAGAGATGGCAGAGGGGTGCAATTACCTCCGACTGAACAAAACCACTGTCTCCAATGCTTCATGCGTGCCCTAATACCGCATGATTAGATTATTCTGCAAAAGCAAACACATGCAAATTGCGTTTCATTTTGAAGTTGTTAATTTCTAAGCGTGTTGATTGAGTGTAAGAATATGTAAGAGATATCCTGCCACATACTGATGTGGATTTCAAATGAAAAACATGAAAAGAAAATCATTTTTTTATCCACGGGGGAAGAAAGACTCTGGTAAATCTAAAAGTAACTTGATCCTGCTTTCTTTGAAATATTCTCCTTGAATAAAAACCAAAGAAAGGCAGCCGGGGTTAACCTTGGGGGCCGTTTTACAAAGTGAAGGGAAATAAAACATGGTCCGACCTGGTTGTTCACTCTGCCATCCAAGCCTTTGTTTTTCTCACAGTGCGGATGGCCATCTGTCAACCTTACCTAGAGAGAGGCAATGATTTTTGCTCGCCTGAGTGAACACCCAGCAAAGCAATATTTCACATGTTAGCGCTGAGAAAAGACCCGTCTCGGGGGATTTTGCTTACTGGACTGATGTGGGGGTGTACATCAAGAGTGATAGTGGAGCCTCGGTGATGGAGCAGGAGCCGTAGCAGGTCGGGTTAACTAGGAGCATCAAACTCTGCTAAAGAGTGTTGTTGAACTCCTGCTCTCTTAAATGCTGCCTGTTGTGTTGCCGAAAAGAAACCAGTAAGTGTAGCTCCTGAAACATTTGCCTAACCTACAGTATTGTTACTTTTACTAGTGTTCCCTCATCCTTTCATCTATCCAGTCATTCATATATCAAGGATAATTTGTGTTCTCAAAGGCATGCTTTAGGGAAATTACAATATCTTTTCTGATTTTAAGAATATTTTCTGAAATCGCTATTACTGTAGTTCTACTGTCCAGTTTTTGATGTGCAGTGAATATCAACCACAAACGTGAATATATTTTTATAGGAATGGTTTGTCAGTCGATACATATACATTTATCAATGGTGCCCAGAGCATGACGCCTACTGACTCGGGTGATCTCCTGACATTTTTGCATGTCAATACATTGCCTAAGGTAGTTTTAAAGGTCACCTACCATGCTATTTTTAGGCAATAGCATGGGTCTCGATATATACAAATATATAAAAAAACATGTCTATGAAGTGTTTTGCTCAAAATACCAAACAGATCACCCATTCTAGCCATTCCTCATATCCCTATATTTCACTTCCTGTTTCAAAAGTGCTGATTTTGGGTATAAAGCTTTAAAAAAAAAAAAGAATTGATAAAAAAGAGGGGCGGAGCTTATGCCTGCTCATGCGGGAGATTCTACCGGCAGATTCTGCCGTGATGAAACGCCATATCATGGATTATCAAGGATTATTTCTTAAACAGTGTGGAGCTCAAAGGCTTTTGTATTATACCACAAGGTTAGTTCCTTTTTATTTCCTGCTTCTTCACACACATGCTCTCTCCAGTACAGGTTAGCTCTGAGTGTTAGCGATGCTAATGTAAACACCGACCATATTACGTTCAAAACAGTCGGGCATTGTTTCTGATAGCAACGTTTCTGATAGTGCTGTGGGTCTGCATTGCCGATATGATGTCATATCGGCCGCAAATCTGGATCAGCTCCGTTGTACCCCCATTTTGAGAGATTTGGGTACGGAAGAAAAGAGAGAGGGTTTTATTTTCTGACGCTGCGCGAGTTCCCTGACACACCGGGGATACATATTTATTAGGGCTGTCAGTCGATTAAAATATTTAATCGCGATTAATCGCATGATTGTCCATAGTTAATCGCGATTAATCGCAAATTAATCGCACATTTTTTATCTGTTCTAAATGTACCTTAGAGGGATATCTTTCAAGTTTTTAATACTCTAATCAACATATGAGTGGACAAATATGCTTTATATGTTTGTTTATTATCATTTGAACAATGACAAATATTCTCATGAATATTAAACACAACAACCTCTGAACATTACAAATATTCGCTTCAATTCAACCTAGAACCTCTCTCATACAATAATACTGTGTGTGTGTGTGTGTGTGTGTGTGTGTGTGTGTGTGTGTGTGTGTGTGTGTGTGTGTGTGTGTGTGTGTGTGTGTGTGTGTGTGTGTGTGTGTGTGTGTGTGTGTGTGTGTGTGTGTGTGTGTGTGTGTGTGTGTGTGTGTGTGTGTGTGTGTGTGTGTGTGTGTGTGTGTGTGTGTGTGTGTGTGTGTGTGTGTGTGTGTGTGTGTGTGTGTGTGTGTGTGTGTGGTGTGTGTGTGTGTGTGGTGTGTGTGTGTGTGTGTGTGTGTGTGTGTGTGTGTCGTTGGAGCTATGTGCAGCTCAAGGCATATATGCTCCAACGGGAGCTGCCTGGATGCTGCAATCATGTTGCGCGTACTATCCGTGCTGACTTTTCGTACAATGTCCCACTGTCTGGCTACCTGCATAAAGTCAAGTGCTCGGCGCAGTTGTCGGCGAAATGTCATTGAAACAGCTCCTTATATCCGTTAGCGCAGCTAGCTAGCACCAGATGCTAACAACACGTAAGGGTGTGCCTCGCTCGCAGCGAGTCGCGCCACACATAACACACCCTCCCGGTCCTCCCGATGGCCAGTCCGGGGCCTGCCAGTGAGCGTGGGAAGTGTGGTCTGCCACAAGCGGGCGGTAGGAGCGGGGCTGTCAGCATCAGCTTGTCGATGGTATTTTAAACTCGATGCGCTCTGAAACTACGGCGGCCGAGGACAAAAAATACACATGCGTTAATCGCGTTAAAATAATTAGTGGCGTTAATTTTTTTTTGCGTTAACGCGTTATTAACGCGTTAACTTGACAGCCCTAATATTTATGTATAAAAGACATCAAAAAGTGCATTTTGCATGATAGGTCCCCTTTAAAGGTGGGGTAGGTAAGTTTGAGAAACCGGCTCGAGATACACTTTTTGTTATATTCCATGGAATGCTCTTAACATTCCGATAGCAATGAATATCTTAAGTGCTTTGACAAAAAATCCATTAAAAAATGTCATCTGTGGAAGCCGTAGTACTGTAAAAAGCACGACCAATCATCTGAGCCAGCCCGGCTAAAATAACTGGATGGCCTACCTGCCTGTCAGCCTTCCATCTTTGCACAAACTTATCTCGTGCCCTCATTGGTCACGTGCGCGTTCGTGTGTGTTGGAGGAAGGGCTCTGTAAGGAAGTGGCAGATTTTTTCCGGCTGTGTATTTTCAAATTCTAGCGCACTCGAGCTGGTTTCTCCAAAATTACCTACCCCACCTTTAACTTGAGTTTTTGGCAACAGCAGTTGGCAGATTTTTAAGAATTTTGGAGGGAACCAAACTTTTTTTTTATCGTTTGTATCAATAATTCAGTATGGAATGGAAATGAATTCTCGATAAAACCGTTCAACATGGAGAAGCTGCAGAGATTATTAATATCCCACCCCACTGTGCATGAAGTCACGCAGTCTCCTCCTTCACCTCTGCTGCTATCTTTTTATGACTTGTATCAAACTCTCTCTTGTAACAGACATTTAATGATCATAGGTATCCTAATGGGGGTTTACATTTGCTGAAATTGCAGTAAAAGTGAAAACTCCTCAAAGTGACCAGTCTCTACGAACAAAACAAAGTGTCATTCCGTCCATTATCTCTCAAGCTCAGAGTACCATTTGTCAGATCTCAACTTCTTTCGAAGGTCGCAGTCGACAGTGGGGGCTATAACTCAACCGTCATATAATTAAGGAGACCAATGATCATTTGAAAGGAGTAATGAAGTATAGAAAATGCCTACGTCAGACCTTATTAGTGCCAAGCAGGACACTTGAAGAAGTGATGAGCCATTAGCACGGGTTAGCGTCTCATAGGAAACATAATGTGCAAATTGGTTTATAATTATTATAAAATCTGAAAATAAATATTGTCACCCATTCAGTCATGCAACAAACCAATCCGAGGAATTGGTAACATTTTGCTGTGGCATTATTCAGTTTGGTAATGAATCTCGCTAATGTGCATGGAGATGAGCTACAATTAGGATACACTTTGTAAATATGTGTTAATGAACCACATTTTTACTGATAAGTATTTTAGCGTTTAAAAAGAAAAACGGCTTTGTAGTGTTTAGAAGGAAGTAAAAGCTGATGGAAACTTCCATTTGCTGAAGCTTGTCGAATTGTCTCCATTTTGCAGCCTTTTTCTCTTCCACAGGCATGTAATTGTGTTGCTGTCATACATTCCTTCTCCCCACCGTATGAAGCTTTGGATTCCGGGTCTTTATCTAATTTATGCATCTTGTGAAAGTACAAGTCTGAATTTATTGGCGCTGGGCTAATGGCATTCATTAACCTTCGCAACAGTGAAATGTTTGATTGGAATATGGCATTTCCTCCCTCAAAGGGATGTTTCATCCCCTTTGCAATTCAAATACTTCAAATAAGTCATTAAATGCTATTTTACTTCAAACGTCCAGTTTATGTATGGTAATAACTATACCTCATCAGACTTTACGGATACACACACACAGACAGTGAGACAGGCACACCGGGAGACGGGGTGAAATGTATTTAAAGGGGGTCACAAACGCAGGAAGTGACTCCGCGATGACAGACAGTTTACATCTGACGCTCACTGGGCTGTGCTTGAATATTAGGGCTTGATTAGAAACAATGCATCTGGAGACATAATTGTGTCTTATCATTAGGCCGATCTCTGACTAATTATAGCTTATAATTAATGAGCCATGATTATGGGATTAATTATGAATTCCGAGTTAAAGTTTGCGTGATGTTTAAACATTAAGGAAATGAATTAAAGAAGTTGACTTTGGTGACTTTTAAACTAACGGAAAGCATCTGTTTCCTGTCTGTGGGCGATTGACTGATTCAAGGGAAATGATTTGCTTGACTTGCCATGTTCTTTGGATCCAGGTTTTTGGACCCCCATTAGATGGTATCGGGGCAACTACAACTCTTTATGGATCCCTATATAAAGAAAAAATTACATAAAGAAAAAATGGCTACTTGAGATGAACACAATTAAGTGGACATTGATAATCATATTGAAAATTAGAAGCGTAGACTTGTGGAAATGGATGTGTCCAAGTGAAAACCTTCTATCAAATAATAAGCATTGGGTTAAGTGATTTATAGTCAGTTGGGATGTTTTTAAATGACAGCATAATCAATATTTTCATATTTACAGTAGATCAAATGACATTGCGTATGTAAATGTTGTCACTGATTGGGAAAGTTGCCAAGAGAAACATTTCTGTATCTGCTTTACGGAACCTTTTAGAGTCTTTCATGCTATTGTTTTTGGGCCCACAACTTTGATTCTGACTCTCACTGTTCTCATAAAGCTCTGAAGAAATATTTATTAGAGCAGATTTATGTTCATGACTCAATCAAATGTACTTAGTAACAATCCACCACTGGTCTGAAGACAGTGTACACAGTGAACGCTGTAGTGTTAGTTTAATAATGAAGTTTAATTATATACCGAATACATTTATGGATGTCTTAAGAAGAAGACTAAACTGGAAGTGGATTCCAATGAGTTTTAATGCACATAAATCCCTCAAATATGCACAATCTTTAGATACGGTGGTGTGGTATTATGATCTTGATTTTTAGATGTGTGTTTTAGCACTAATACTTGGTAAAGACATCAGATCTATAAAGCAGTGGCTCTACAGTGAGTTTTTTTTTAAAGTCATAGGCTTACAGTATACCTGCCTTTTCTCCCCAGTCAAATCTCAATTAGGCTCCTGAAGTTTTTCCATTCAAGGGCGTTTTGTTCACACAGAGCTCCACGCCGGCATCCCATGCGGCCGATTGCCTCCAGAGTTATCCAAAAATGTCCGGCTCTGTGTAATGATTTTTGCAGACAGCTGACTGGCCCGGTTCGCTCACATCACTCCGCAGATTCCACCTGATAATACGCTTAGACACAGTGGCTGATCACATTCACCTGACCTTGCTGCACCAGCTAACTCGGGAGAAGAGAGGAAGAGAATGTTTCCGCTTATCTGCCCCATTTGCTGGAGGAGGAGAGATTCTCCAACCCTCACTCCCAGCGTGGCTCCCATTGACTTTGAACCTTTTGTTTCACTCGGGCTACGGATAGCATCTCAGGAGCGTGCACACACACTCTCCAAATATAATTAGACATTATGAATTGAAGAAACATGGGAAGTCTCTGAAGGATGTGACAGATTAAATCGCTCGGTTTGGCACGATGTTGTCACTTTCTTGTTGTTTTGTAGCACTAATTGCATTTGTCATTGAAAGCTGACTAAATCAGGAATTTGCAACACCTAATGAGATGCTGATTAGCGATTCTGAAATTCACTCACTACTGATTTGGTGTTATTTTAGCAGAAAAATTAGGATAATTTTCTCTAAATGCTTCTTGTTAAGGTAATTACTCTGTAATTGCCTTATCAAGGTGTCATAGAAAAGAGGGCACTTTTTTTACACTTTTAGTTTTTATTCTGTTAAATATTTTACAAATTGAAAACTACTTTGCCCACTTCCGCGAACAACACACATGAAAAATGAATTTCAAATGGAAACCCTGCGTGATTTAATTACTCTCATTTAAAACAAAAAAAAGTTGCAATCGTTCCAAAAAGTTATAACATTTAAAGATGATCATGTGGTCGTCTCCTGAGGATGTTATATCGAAGCTCTGTGCTTTCCATGGAGATCGCTATTGGTTTATCTTGTACCGTGTCATTTTTCAGTGATTGAAACCAAACAGCAGAGGGGAACAAATAGAAAGGTCTATAGGAATCAATCCAGGGATCCTGAAGACTGCATACCAGTGCAGAAAACTACTTTGAATCAAGTTGAATGCTGCCTCATCAGCAATCACTTGAAACAGGAAGCTTTGTGTCTATCAGGAGCCCGTTTTAAAGGCAGCAACAATACTGAAATATGTCTCCAGATAAAAAAAACCTACAACCTACAATGTTGTGATTACAGAAGAAAGCTCAGACAATGACCGGCTGATTGTGGCCTTAGCTGCTCACCAAAAAATATAGTTTATTTAAAAATAATACCACAGTATTTTATATTTTCTTCTACATCATTGCATGTACAGCTAAAGGAGTTTAAAATGGTTGCCATGATTGATGATAATTTGGGACCACAAGAATGCACAATCACTCACCCCATAATTTAATAGCTCACATGTATATATTTTTGAGTTACTATGAGCTATAATTCAGTAATCTTCTCTGTACAAAGGAAGTCACATGTTGCTGTTATGTAGAAATACAAAATAACAGTCCAGGAAGCATGAGTATGCAGGTAAATGTTTGTAAGGAGAACATGCTCCTTGAATTGTGAGCGGTGCAGCAGTCTGAATATTCACATTATGAAATGTTTTTGTTCACACCTTGCACTGTCAGTTTATGTCAGAGTTGCTCAAACTATAGCTGTAATTATTATACCATGTGTCAGAATGCTTTACATCTCCACCTGAATTTGCCCATTTCCTGGTCTGACGCCTCTGTCTGCAGCAGGATGACATTATTTGTGTGTGCTTTCCAAAACTGTTTCAAATCACTGAATAATAAATCTGTTATACGATGTGACAATGTTATGGTTAACAGTTGGATGGGTACGTAATGCTCTCCAATTAAGGTGACATCTTCTCTAAGCCTAATCTGAGAAGAAAAACATTAAAGGGGCCCTATGATTGGGATTTTCCCTTTCCTGTAGTGAGTTATAAAGGTTTTTGTGCATGTAAATGTTCTGCATAGGCTGAAATCCCAAAGTCCTGAAATCCAGAGGGAGCTTCTGGAAAATGGACATAATAGGCCACTTTAACAACACACATGTGTGGTTTTCTGAGGGGTTAGTTGTGTTGCTATTTGTTGGAATGCCACACAAACTTCGTCTTGTTTTGTTAACAGGCAACCGGTGAATACTCAAGAATAAACAGACAAAATGCAACATGTCAAATAGTGAGCTTTGGAGGTGGTTGTGTGATTAATTTATTTTTACACTTGGAAACATTCTGGCTAGAATGCTTCCAGTCTATCAGCTTAGATCAGGGGTCTCCAACCTTTCTTCATCTGAGAGCTACTTTGAAAAAATGAAAGTGGCCAAGAGCTACTTGCATCACATCGCTTACATTTATTCACATAGCCCTCATCAGTTGAATTAAGCTATACTTTTGTACACGTGTGAAATTGCAATACCTAAAGCTTATAAAAAATCTTAACTTCACATCAAGGTCCAAGAAAACGAAGATTTCTCACATATTATTATGGCCCACAGAGTAAGTACATCACTGAAAATTCACATAAATGTCCTTAATCACCACCTTACAAGCATTTCACTCTTTTTTTACAGTTCGTGAGATGAATGGCACTGCATGGAGTCCACCATAGAGGTGTATGCTGGAGTGTACCCACTTAGGTTCACTCTAATAGAGTCATTTGAATGTTAATCAGTCAGTCTTGTTCTGTATTTAGATTTCATGACATTCATGTCAGAAAAAGCTGCTTCACAAAGGTATGTAGAACGGAACCAAATAAAGCAGACATTTTCAGTGCTGCTTGGTGAATGTTCTTATAGTTTTCTGGGTCTACAAGGCTCCAGATATGTTGTGCTGAGACTTAAGCTGAACATTATTTTGGAGATCTCCACAGGATTGACACTGAACAGTTGTTCAGCCATCTTTTTCTTCTTCTTCTTTGTCTTGACATTAAATTATAAACCATAATAAATCAATTGTATAGGTCTAGCCTATATCTGTGTGTGAAATTGTTCCATCCTCAAAATCAAAAAACGAATACTTCTGCAGTCTAGCTGCAGCTTCTAGCAACGGTCTTCTGTTAAAAAAAAAGACAGTGAATGTCTTGAATGTGGCATCACACACATGACTTAAGTCTGATGACTTGAGTCTGAACACAGCAGACAACAGGAGTATTTACAACAGCATTATAAAAACAAAAATAATGCATGTGGGTGCACACTTACATTCTCTGTTTTACTGTTACATAAATCCCATGAATGTATGAGATTAAGTTAGCTTCATCATATCTCAATCAGTGATTAAGTGAATAATAAAGTTTCTATCGGGTCACTATCAGCCATTATTTTCAGGGAGGGGGCAGGGTTCGGAGGAACGGAGAGGAGACGGTGATCGCGGAAGCTTTCCTCCTGCCTTCACAAACTTTACACAAGTATTTATCAACTGAAAATAGCAAGAGAACATTCATACTCTGCAATCCAAGACTTGATTAAATCCACCAAAAACCTGACATGACGATAACGAGTCTTTTTCAAAAAACACAAATCCCTCCCTGTGTGTCTCTGAGCCGCAGCAACAGGGCCTGATTCAGAGCGGGTCATTCTGCTGTTGCTCCGTGTGTGGTGTCGCTGTGCCGCTGTCACGTCTGTTCCTTGATCTCTGCGTCACCGACCAATTTGATATTCGTGTGACAGAAACAATTCTAAAATAAAAAAACTTTATTGTCCAGCCACGGCCGAAAAATCAATAAGCAACCTTACTACGCTATAATCGATAATCGAGCGGCGAGCTACTGAAAAGCTGCCCGCGAGCTACCGGTAGCTCGCGATCGACGTGTTGGAGAGCCCTGGCTTAGATAATATCATTTCCCAAAATGTCAAACTATTCCTTTAAAACTTCCAAAGAATGAGATTAAAATATACATCTTAAGCCACCGTTAGAGTATCAATAACAGTATCAACAAAATATCAACTTCTGATACAAGCAGCATAAGATATTTACAATTTCTATTATAAAATGGTTTTATTAACCCAAAACTTGATGTTTACATTTTGGAGTTTCTCAATTTTGTAAGTAAAACCTTATTAAATCACATGCATTTTTATTTCAATAAGATAGATGAATGTAACAGCCTAACGTAGATGAATTAGATCCCATTCATCCACTTCCAGGACCTTGAATTCAACGAATGATGATCAGCAGAGGATTAGATTGACCTATGTTTGTGACCCGTTTATGTCTTGGTCTGCTGTCTCTGAACTTTCTTTTTGTGATATGCGTTCCACAAAAGACAGCATCTTGCCAACGTGTTGCGATGCCACACGACTGTTTTGACTGACCCATCCAGCTGTTGTGGACGCTAACAATAACTCCAACAGAACCGCTTGGCACAGTCTGTGTCAGGGCTGGATTTTAGCCCTCGGACCTGTCTAGCCTACTTTCACAAGAGCAAAGCACGTCTGTCATAAAGTGTTACGGTGAATGGCGGCTTTTCTGTTTTTCTGCTGTAATATTGGACACACTTTTTCTTCTACTTAAGTGACCTCATCATGACCAACATGGGGTGTATTTGACTTCTAGCGCCCAATCCATGCCCATTTATGCATCCTTACCTCTACTTCTCCCAACCATAAATAACCCAAAATGCTCCCTAATGGAGTAATTTACACACACCCTGCCAAAGCCATTGACAGGACTCGTGCCTATGGCAAATGTCTGGCATTTAGCAAATCAATGACATGAGTTATGGAGAGGAGCCGGGGCCTTCGCTGCCTCTCCATTCTTCTCAATAACAAAAGAGGAAGTGCATTAAAAACCAGCATTGATGGGTTGTTGGGAGTTGCAGTCAATGAGCTCTCAGAGTTTAAAATGAAAAGGCTCTTAGGGTGAAAATTGTTTTCTCCGGCCATCCTTCATGGTGCGACGGGTCTTTTTCACAGTGATTAATTCGAAACTACAATGGTAAATGAAGGAGGGGGACGTTAGAAATCCAGTTGTTGTAAAATCCCGCTGTACCTATCCTGCCCAGTTGTGAGTTAATGACACCAGCTTTCCGCCTTGACTAAGTGTTATTGCTGCAGTTCATAATTTCATCTTGAAAATGGCCAAGGGAGTGGATCTTCCTTATAGTAATTGAGTATTGATTTGAAAATAAACAGCAGCGAGACTCCCACCCAACTGACAGACCCATCTTTCGGATGGAATCGACAATAAATGGGCCCCTGGTTGGAGGGAAAGTTATGGATCAGGATGATACAGTCAAGCGCGCCTCTCCCCCTGCGATCTCTCCTCCAATATTTATTGGATTTTAGATAACCCATTTACGAGCCCTGTCATCTAAAAACCCATAGTTTTGAGCAGGCGGATGATAAGTTAAGGCTGAGACTTTGCACCGTTTTTTGCTGCTTACACTTCTGCAGCCTTATATGTATTTATTTCATACAGGAAATAGTATCTGCTAGAATACTGCAACCTGAGGAAAATGAAATGAGATCCCAAGGCAGTGTTAAGCAAATGTTTGATGTCAAGCGTAATGTATGCTCTCATAAATGCAAAGTACATGTGTCTAGCCGTGGGCAAATACTTTTATCTGCCTGTGAGTGGGAGACTGGTAATGGTTCAACAGCTCAGTGAATCGACATAATACGAGGAGTCTAACACTTATGTCAGGGCGGCCGTTAACCTCTGCGTAATCACTGCTGAACTACGTTCACGCGGCCAACGCTCCCCCCTCCCCCTGGAGCCCCCGCTCTGTACTAACGACATACAAATGTGCTATTCGTTTTCATTAGCCGCCACTTCACTTTTGATGCGGTGAAACAGTGGAGCGGCGTGGTGGCGGGGTCAACGTGGAGGAGTAACGTGGCGCTTTGCGAAATGACCTCTAGGTTCCCGGGAACAGATTAACAGAGAGATACGGAGCTCAGTTAATTTCACACGCTGCCCTCTGAGTGCTAGAGGTGATGTCAAAAAGCGGTCGCCATCACGCTATTGTATTGTCATTCACACCTGCCTAATGACTCCTGATTATCATTCACATGCTAATGCTTCATTTGTTATCGGCGTGACCCGCGTCAGGAGCATTATGAACCGTTATCTAAATTTATCTTGTCAATTATTGATTGCCTTTTCCCACTGCACGTCATTATTAATTTGATGTGCTGTGTCAAACTCACTGTTAATCATATTTAAACAGATATGGGGGAGATAAAAATCAATTTTCCATTATCCTTGAGGTTTTTGTTTTTTATATCCATCCAGCACTGCGTAGGGGACTTGAGAGATCGGCTATGCATGACAGAGCAGATCCAGAGTAAATAATCATCTAATTTGAGTTTAATGGGAAAGCAGAGAAAAAATGGAAGTGGTGTCTTGAGTTTTACTATAATAATAGTATGTCAATTTCAGTTGTTTCACTGAGCTATTCTTATGGTATTTACCCAGTGCTTATCACTTTATGCTTCTGTTTCCTCATTATAGAATATCATGACGTGATGTACCTGTTATCTATCAACACTTACTGTAATAGACTTCACAATGCAGCAATTGTTGTCCATTCTTATAATGAAAAAATATTCAAACATAAAAAGGAGTTGCGTCCCAGAAAAAGAAGCAGAACAAGTTTAGTTTAGCACTTTTTTTCTTGTAACAGAAGCCGAACAAAAAGACAAGAAGCCTAAAGAGCTATTACACAGTGGAAGGTAATGGCGCGAGGCGCGGGAGGATACAAATAGCTGAGGAAGGGCACTTCACCCAGATAATGGGGTTGAAGGATTCTGGCATGGCGAGATTCATGTACAGACAAGGCTCCTTTGATGCAGTGACATTGGAAAGACCATAAAAGCCATAGTATAAAATACAGAGGCGTTACTCCGAGCTAATAGGATCCCCAGCTTTTTGGAGGCAGATTTAGCATAGCCTGACATGGGAGACACAGAAACACTAATTGGATACACCTAACTGGTTCAATAAATGAACACAAGGGGATCCATCAGAGGGAGTAGGGTTCAGACAGGGAGGTACTTTAGCAACTGTGAAGAAATAGTGGGTGTAGCACTGAGCTTGCTGCACATATCAGCAGCAACAGTTTAAAAAAAGAGAAGCTGCAATGAAATAATATTGATGCGACATTTAAAAAATGGACACCCACTCAACCCATGAATCATTAAAGTAAAGCTTTCTAATCTCTTCACACTTTTCAGTCTTTACGTAATGCACCGTACAAGTATTAAACAAATCTTACCATGTTGAAGTAGTATAATGTAAGTTCAACATAAATCTTGTAGTAAAAAGTGTTCAGTATCTCGCCACAAAGAGGTGAAAAGAGAGTTTCTGAGGCACTGAGTCACACATGCAATGTTGTCTAAAATGATACAAAAGCTGTTAGCTGTATTGGACTATATGGTAGTGATTGGACTAATTGACCAAATTAATGAAAAGATGGGTACAAAAAGGTCATAAACGCCATGAAGTCCAGCACAACGCCGCATCCATCCATCAGTTCTTTAGACATATCACTCTGAACCCCAAATGTCAACCTCAATGCGACACTGAAGAAAACGTCAGTAGGTATCATACTCTGGGGACCATGTGTACCAGAATTAGTGCCAAGTCATTCTGTGGACGTGGAGATGTTTAACTCTTTATACTTTATGACATCAAGGTAGGGATCTTGAATGTCCATAGCACCATTTTTGGTAATCCCTTCAATGGTTGTTGAGATATTTCACTTGAAACCAGAATCATAGCAATTGGTTCAGTAGGTGTTGAGATTATTCTAGAAAGTGGTCAAACAATCAACCCATCCACAGAGGTTTATCAGCAACCCAGGCATGAGGAGGCGTGTGGCGCAGTGGGTTGTACGTTGGTGTTCGGATCAGGGGCGTCACAGGTTCAAACCCCACTGCAGTCAGCATGTCGTTGTGTCCCTGGGCAAGACACTTCACCCCAAATTGCTCCTGTGGAGATTGCCCACAGTATTGAGTTTATAAGTCGCTTTGGATAAAAGCGTCTAACAAGTGACATGTAATGTAATGTATGACGCTAAGCTTTTGCCGTAAGTCAATGTCTAGTCTCAAGAACTTCAGAGCCAGCCAATTCTCATGTCCTTTAGGTGAACACACAGGAAACAGCTTCTTATTTAGAAAATGCCTTTATTTGGAGAAAGGGATGATTCTTGATTCCAAGTCTACAGTCTAAAACTCTAACATAGTTTTTCGGAACCTTATGTTGTGTCACAATCATCTCTTAAGGCAGCTAGTTTAAATCTACTGACCTGTTTGATTCGTGTGAACACTGCGCGTTGTACCCTGGCAAGGTCTGTCAATCCATACCATGGCCCACTTAAAGAGTTGGTCTCTAGAAAAGCAGGAAGCGAGAAAACCAACTGTACTTAAACTTGAGTGGTTAAGCAGAAGAGTACGCGACGCAGCCTTTCTTGACATTGTCTGAGCGACAACATAAACAAATGTCACGTATAGTGTGGCGCAAGTGCACTCTGGTGCGAAACAACATGACTTATTTGTAAGCTGATGGGCGGGGGAGTGGAGGGGGGAGGAGGCAATCGTACTTGGTTATGGTACAAATTGGTTGTAGATGCTTACAGTAATGAACCTCCACCGTGCTGACTGTCTCACTGAAAAGAAATCCTATTCTCACAATACAAATGCCAGATGAAGATTTAGGTGGTGGCTTTCCGTGTTGGTTCCTAATGCGCCTCACATTTCTGGAGTATCTCAAACCTGTCTCTGTACTCTTGGACAAATGATACAAATACAGTTTGATTTATTTGACACACAGGAGACTGAGGTTTGATTCTCCCTGTCTGCATCCAGCCAGACACTATTTAGTGATGCTGTCAGAAAAGCTCTTTTGACGAACTAATCTTTGGCCCGCTGACAGCTGTGTCCTCTTCCAAAATGAACACAAATTCCCTCAGACTAGCCTCTCCTGCGGCTCAGATCAATACGGCCCTGATAAGCCAGGACACCTTCCAGGAGCCGCAGGGCGTGGGGAAGGGCTCTGACATATCATGATTTAGGCTTTAATTACTTGGCACATGCAGCTGATGCCAATGCATGTATAAATGTGTGTGTTTGTGTGTGTGTGTGTGTATGTATTCATGGATTGGTTTGCCTGCATGGCAATTATTAATGTTGTTGTTTATGGTACCATTACACCAAGCGTGGCAAGCTAGTTCTAGTACAGCAACAGCCATGGAGCAAAATGTGTATATATATATATTATTTAATATATATATTATTTGTTATTTGTATATTTTATTTATTTTTATATCATGAACAACACTGTAGAAATCAAAAAATCTAAAACATGCACAAATTAAGAGTCATGAACCATGCAAATATTAACAATACACTGAAAAAACACTTATATTTGTGGGGATAGATTAGTATTAGGAGCACAACTTTTCATTTTTAAATAAATGAAAAAAATGATTCTCATATATTTGCATTTAATCATGTTTGTTATTAATTTAGTTTATTGTAAATGTAATACTGATCTGTACATCATAGCCAAAAAGGGTCGAGAAGAAGATTTCAATCTTTAATAAATTATCTAATTTGATAAGCATCTCTCAAATCTTGTGTTTCTTAGTGCTTCCCGACCGCTGTCCATGCTGCTGATTGTGGGACAGCCCTGAGTGCTGGAGCAGTTTGAGGACACTGACTATGTTTTACCTGCTGTGTTTTATGCCTTTTATTCTACATTTTATAGTCGTACTTTGTATTGTGTACTGTATACTGTAAAGCACGTTGTACATTCGTGTCGAGAAGGGTGCTATATAAATAAAGTTGTACTTACTTACTTACTAACTGACCATACTGATGCATATAATGTGTCAATAAACACAACATACTAACAAACAAACAAAAAAGACACATGGATTAATGTCTTTGTTTGCGGGAAAGAGGAAAACAAAAACAAATCCTGAACAAATCCATACCTTATCTGACCTCTTTGGAGACATTATTCCATCTATTGTAATGTATCATCAGCTGGCACTTCTATAAGTTTTACATTTTCTTTCTTTGACAGTAAATAGTGTGAATCACAAATTGCAGGCATGTTTGGTGGCAACCTTCCTTTAAATGACAGACAAATGGAAACACACACACACGTTATCATGACACACTCTTCTGTAAACACGGTACTGTATGTTTTGCTAAGGGTCTGAGTGAGGACCGCTCTCCTCTTCCTGAGCCCCGGCATACATGATCCCTCTCAGCAGACACACATTTAATTTGTTATCTCACCAGCACGCTGCAGGCCTCTGGCTAGCATGGCGGAATGGGAAATAAATGCCACGGAGGGGAGTTGGCCCGTCACTCTGCCAGCCCCCAGGCCCTCACATAAATAGCTTTTAACATGGGGATCAATAACATTAAGTTGTGATTAAATAGATTATTACATTCAAAATTAGCCACCCCCAGGGGCTAACACATGTTTATAGAATAATGAAAGGAGAGCTGCTCCCTTAGTCTTTAAGGCAGAGTGTGCAGATGTTTTGGTTTTAAAGGTAAATCATGCAGTTCTTGGGGAATACTGTGCAATGTAGCGGAGAGGAGAACCAGGCATTGAATATGTCTCTTATTGTTCTGAATCCTGATGATTTAATCTTCTCTGTTGTCCCAGCTAATCCATTTTCTTTTTTAAGCAGGCATCGTCCAGTCTTTGAAAGCCCACATCTACGAGCGGTTTGCTTGGCTTGCAAAGAATGCTGCATCCCGCTGTTGGTGGAACGATGTGCTCCAGGCCATGGATTTTCTGCAGGTATACCGGCTGCCTCCTTTTCTAATTACACCCATCCTATAAAGCACCACCCAGCAGCTGCAGACGGAAGGAGGCGTGCAGCAATGCAGCAGAGTTCACTGTCAGACCGTGAGTTTAATTGTTAGTGATTTTTGATACTTCTGAATTAAAAAATTCAAACTGATTGCAGGACATGTATTAGAGTTTCATTGTTGTCCCATCTTTAAATGAGTTGCCCATTCAATTCAACAAGAATTGAATGCATGTCTAACCATGAGCTTCTTCTGGTTTTCCAGGCCTGCACAATGAACACATCTTTATTCAACGTTTTTTGGCATCCAAGATAATGAAAACAATATGGAGATTCTTTGATTTGATCCTACTAAAGAGAAGACCCACTACTCATCCAAGATAAATCTGGTGCCATTATTATCTTATGTCAAATTCAGATTAAGATTTGAGTGCTTTCCCGCTTCCTCAATTGATTGTTTGTACCCTTCACTTTTTTTCTCTTTAAGCATGTGCACTTCGCTCTGCATCAGCCAATCGGATTGCTTCTCCCCACTGAGAGTTGGACCCAGGTACCCCTCAACAAAAACACGCCTGTTCGCGATCCTGGCTCCACGATGGTGGAACGACCTGCCCATTGATATCAGGGCCCATTGTACCTTTTCCATTGAATAAATAGCACTTAAAGAGTGTATCCTGTTTGAAACTAATGCAACAGCACTTCCAATGGTTTGACTCTTTTGAAGCAAATATATCTGCACTAAATATATCTGTCTTGTTTTTCTGAGTTTCTTTCTTGATGATTTATTGCACCTATTGTAAGTCACTTTGGATTAAAGCGTAAGCTAAATGTAATGTAATTATTGACATCTTGACCCCATATGTGCAAAACATAATTAAAAGGTTATCTGACTCTATGTTTTGATGAGTTCTTAAGGTGTGATTTCATTGATTGTTTGTGATATCTGATTATTTTATTGTAGCACATTTGTTTTCATTGTGCTTTGTTTTACCAATAGACAGCAGAACATGGCTTCATTCTTTCAAAACTGAAACCAAATTGGTTTTACAAGGCTAATCCATTTCTAGCGGCTCTGCTTATTCTTCCATTATAATAGAGTCCCTTTCTTTTCTGTGTGTGAGTGTGTTTGTGTGTGTGTAAAAGAGAGAGAGAGAGAGAGAGAGAGAGAGAGAGAGAGAGAGAGCTTCTACCCCACAGCTTTTGCCAAATCCATTTGACTTCACACAGAAGTTAATTTATACAATCTTTAATTGGCCCTTTTATTATGTATACTTACAAAGATTCTAATAGCGATGTAAGTTAATGAAATTCTGCTTTCTTAAAAAGCTCATGAATCTCCATAACTTTGCTTTTTCAAAGGAAACATGCTCCAATTGAGTCAGATGTTTTATTTAATCTGGCTTCCCCCATATTTTAACATACCCATTATAAAGATACAGTATTGTTTAGTAGCAGAATTATAAAAAAAATCTCAAAAGAGATGCTGGAGTTGTGCTTTTTTGAACATTTGTAAAAAAAAAGATGGTGGTGACACTAAAGCTTACACTTTACTATGTGATCAAACTTCCTCTCAGAAGGCCTCAAATGGACAGAAATAGCTGACATATGACGTGTGCTGGAAGTGGAGGAGAGGTGGTGTGTCATAATGGGAAGTTTTCATAGAGGACAGTTGCTGTGCTGATAAGTGGCAGATAGAGGTTTTACACTTGGCCGGAGCATATCGTAATAGCTCCAGGAGCAGCAGTGTATTGACTCCAGTCAAGGAGATGGAGGAGAGGAAGAGGAACCATTTCTGTGTGCAGTTTGAAGAGGGTGACGCCCAGCTCTGGAAGAATGCAGGTCTACTGGGAGGAGTATCTGCCATGGAACAGATGTCCTAGTCACAGAGGCTGAGGGTGCAATCACACCTCTCATTTGTATTTCTTCTTTTTTTTTAGGATGTTGGGTATAGGTGGAGTGGAGATAACACAGCGGTGAATTTGTAGGTTTTATTCAAGTTTACACAGGTAAACAACAACAGTGCAGACATTGCAAAGAGCACAGTTAAGGGGTGTTGACAGCATGTTTTGTATTAATGATTCAAATTATATGGTTTATTTGGCTATTTATTTTATTCACAGCTAGTACGTAGTTTGACAGAAAAAGACAATAAAAACGGAGCGCCTTGGTAGCTGAATATTTGCAGCACAAGCCATAAACCATAAAATCCCAAGTTATATTCCGGCCTCAAGCAATCACCTAGCGTTTGTAGCTGGATACAGGATACAATTCCTCGATTAGTCTCAATCAGTGTTGGAAGTTAGGAGGGTGGAAGATTCAAATGGTGCCTCGTTAGCCTCGCTAAAGGACATAAAGGATTATTAGTTGAACATTTTGGAAACTATGCATAGTCTCTGTTTGCCAATAGTTAGAATAGAATACTTTCACCACTCCAACATTTGTCTATTAAATATGAAGCTACACTCATGAGACAGATAGCTTGGCTTATTTTAGCTTGGTTTAGCTCAATTTAGCTTAGTTTAGTTTAGATTAGCCTAGCCTAGTTAGGGTGAAAATAGGGTTTCTTTACTCTGTCAGAAGCTAACAAATTGTGCCTGAAAGCACTTCCAAAAGCTAACGTATTACCTTGTTCAATCTCATTTGTTTAGCGTAAACACAACCAGGCTAGCTGTTTAACTCGATTTCTACTGCTAATGCCAATGCTAAGATAAACTTGGGGTCCCCTGGCTGTAGCTTCATAATGACATCTTAGCTCAAGTAACCCCTCTTCCCCTTTTGCTTGTATGTTCTCAGACAAATTGCAAACAAAGTCGGATATTTCCTATTGATCTAGTTTCACTGTGTTTTAAACGAAAGCTCATCTTCTGTCTCTTGTCTACAAACTGGATCACTTTAATGTTGTGAAGATTCCAATAATCCCTCTTCAAGTTTTAACAGATCTGAAAAGCATGAATTAGTTCATTCAACTTTTTCCCCCCACAAAACTGCAAACATTACAGTCAGCACTTCATCTCAGGGCCTTAAGCACACCGTCCAGAAGTGCAGCCATTTGCACTTTTTATAAGCTTTATCCCCACCTAGTTATTCTAAGATCTGCTGCTAAATTTGTCCCTCATTCCCTCTCCCTAAGCTTAAGCCGTCAGCCCAGTAATACAGCTTCAAGAGCACATCTCCTTCCAACTTATTTATTTATATATGTCTGCCTTTGGTTAACGCTGTCATACTTCCAGGGTGCAGCACAGTGTGAGACGTGGAGCTGGAAATTGTAGGTTAGACTGCTTAAATCTGCGCTTTACCTTATCTGTGAAGAACCCTGTTTGATGCCAGGCAAGGACATTTTGATTAGTAAAAATACTACTTGTATATGCCATTAATATACATATAAATTCATAATCTAAAAGCAATTTGATACACAACATTTTGTCTCTTGGTAAGCTTTTATTTAGTTTTACAATTGATACTTTTATATTTGCAAATATATATGAGAGTTATAATGCAAAAGGTCATGGTGTAAAACTTAATTATTTTTATAACACTCAAAAAACTGCAAATACATTAGTGCCAAAAAAGAGAGGTTACAATCGTTTTTATTGTCTCAGTAAGCACAGACGTCTGAAGCACTACATGAGTTCCATCTTTTGTGCCATCCCATTTTTCCACAGAGAAAACATGTTTTGAATAGTTCATCTAAATGTTGAAACGGTGCGTTACTTACATCTTTCATGCTGTTAGAAATTTCCGATGCAATTTGACAACTTGACACAGAAATATATTGGTTCCTACGAGAGCTAACACAATTCACTGTGAGCGCACGTATGACACCATGTCATATTTCTCTTTATCTTCACACTTCAAACACAGCTATATCTTTCCCTAACATGCAGAGGTGGAGTTCTTTCAATATGACTCCTGCAGACAATTGTGTTTCTGTGTTTCACATCTCATGCTGTTCTTCCTGCTGTCAAATAACGGTGAGGTGATATTTGGGTAACTGCAGGCTGTGAGGTGGAGCACCAGACTCCACCAGAGCGCCTGGAGTCAGCAAGGGGGAGGGACGACATGATGTGTCAGCCAGCATCACATCACGTTTGGCTCCCAGCAAAGCGAAGGTCTCTGGCCAGATCAGTTTATATAATAGAAAGGATGAAATACAGCAACCTCAGTCAGATGCTGTATGTACATTTGGACACAATGGGGGCCATATTATGCGTGATGTTTTCACCAGAGATCAGGCCATTTCAGTAAGCAAGGAAAATGAACTTGGAGAGATTTAAAACAAATCTGTCATCTCTGACAGCCAAAGCCCTCATAGTTGGGCCAGTTTAGTCAAATTTTAGAGATCTTTGGGAGGTGAGGCTTAATCCTACCTCTTGGGATGCGATGAAATGAGATTGAACAGGAATGAATAAACAGATGATCAAATAAGGAGTGGTAAAACATCTGGTTACATTTTTCCATGAAGCCTTAAGGCCACATGAGAGAAAGTCGTTTGATATCCTCGAGGAGTAAGCAATAGAATGTGGCTTTAATGAAATGAGAGGACAAACAAATAGGGAAATACACAAATAAATAAAGGTATTATAATTTAAAATTATTCTTAATATTGTCTATTTGACAATTTTGCTATGCTTGAACAGAATGTTTGGGGCAGACTTTTCACATAGGCACTGTCAGTACTTTGGCCCTGAATCCAACCGGCAGGGGGTGCTGTTGTCTGCCTCGCCTGTTAGGTAAAAAAGTGCATTCAAGAGTAAATAAAGTACTGTTTAACTGATTGCAACAACAAGATACTGTATTTTGACAGCAAACAATAAATGACTAATATTGCATACCCTTACTCAACTGCAAAAGAATGATAATATTATTTATCATTAGCAAGATGTGTATAAGCACAACAAGTTCGCCGTATAAACTTTACTGTAGCTATGGGCTAGCCTAGTAGTAATGACTTCTCAGAATCTGACTGATTACTAATTACTTACACCTGTGTGAGCCAAAACAGACAACTTTTACGTGGTTGACCGTTCGTATTCGCCGCTGGAATGAATACGGGCCGCTGCTTTACAACAGGTAATTATTATGCTAATTATTTGCAACGTGTGCTAAAGTGCATTTGTGTGTTGTTGTTTTTTTGGGTGGTAAGCTTTAGCTTCGAGGGTGCTAATGCTGTTTCGGTTCTGTGGTGAACAACCTGCAGTTGCTATTGGCTGCATGCTACTTATTGCTCAAGCTAGCTAATTTGCACTGCTAAGCTAGGATGGCTCAGCTCATATTGTTAGCCGCATGCTACTTTTTGACAGGCCAGCCTATTTCTTTGTATTGGCTGACTGTAATGGTTATTCTTATATTCCTTTAGCTGTTGTTGGGAGGGTGCATACATAGTTGTACAATATGAAAACATGCATGCTTAGTGACGTTTCCCTCTACGTTGTTGCATTGGGGGCTTCTTCTCAATAACCACCAGTCCGGTCATTAGTAGGCTACAGTAAATAAGTATACAAAATTAGCTTTACTAGGAAGTCGTATAACGTTTTTGAAATACATGAAAGCCACAGTCACAATTCTCAATTCATTTTATATAAACGTTGTTTTGAAAATGTGGCAGGTCCTTTATTAAAAAGTGTAATTTATGATCTGCTTCCATGTGATCTGATCCAATTACTCACATCAATGCAGCATTGTATTACAACACTGGACAGTTGTACACCTATCTTTTTTATTAGATTACATTTCAACTCATTTATATGAACGTTTTTATAAAAATAATCAAGTTTATTCATCGTAAACTCTTGAATTGTTTTCAATAACTGTATTTGATCAAATTAATTAATGATTCTCAATCAATGTGGAACTGTATAACTAAATATCCAAGTATGACATATTCCACTTTAGTGTATTTTAGAGCTTTTTCTATTTCATGTGGATATTGTTGAAATATTTTTTGATATCAAAAACAAGGAGAACTAATAAAATAGTTGTGTTCTACTTATCCAGTGCAGTAACACAATGATACATTCATATTGAGAACTTTGGTCACATGAAATTACGGCTATTGAAAGAAATGAAATATGACACATTTTCTCTATTTATGTGGGTTAAAAGTAGAACAGTCCTGAGATTTCTTTCACACATGATCTCCATATACAGTAGGCTTAGTTCACATACAATAATTGTCTATCTTCTACAAGGCCTTGACTGTTGAAATGCCACTGCTACAAAATTAATTAAAATAGAATGCACAATCGATCACAATTATGAATTAAGAAAATTAGTATTGACTAAATGTTCAGCATGTTGTTTACCATTGCGTCTGATATTCCACACAATGGACTGTAAAAGACAACATGCGGGAAAAAATCACTAGCTGAACACTTTCCAACTAAAGTGACCTTTAGACTAATTTGTTCAGAAATGGAACCTTTCATTTTATATTTAACAGCATAATTAAAAATGTTTACTCGTCAAGCGTTTGCCCGTTTTGATCTCTCTGCACCGCGCTTGCCTTTTTGTTTTTCATTTGTCTTCCACACAAAAGCCACTAATTAAAGATCTTCAGATATAGTCATCATCAATAGAGAGTGGCCTATAAACAGAAAGCGACACAAATGAATGATGATAGGTCTTTTTGAGTATCTTGCTCTCTCATGACATGAATCAATCAGCAGACAAAACAGGCTTGCAGGCCCGGCAACAATGAGTCCAATTGAGCCGAGCTGTGATTATGATTCAGTGAACAGCGTGATTCAAAGAATGGAAATGTTGGGACCAAAGGAAACTGATCAAGCTTTCTTCGGAGGGAGTTTTTCTGCCTCTCGGGTCCCAGAATCCGCCAGTTGTGTCGCTGATGATGTTGGAGGAACCACTCAGTGGGATAACTTTCAAGTGATTGAGGGGGGCAATGAGATTTTTGTTTATTCAGGAGCCAGGTGCAGATAACGGGGCCATTAATGATTGGAAGTTGATTACAAGTCACTTCTGCAGAGCACAGCGTGACGTTTGCAGCTTAATCAAGAACAAAAGTTAATGGATGCAATTTCACATTTCTTTAGGCATTAATTTCTAGGTTACTGGTTATCATTTGGTTGTTTGACGGAATATATATACTCAGGATCATCTTTTAATTTCAGCCTAGTACGGTAGCAAACAATGGCCATTAGATTCACTTTGACTGAGTAAAAATAACAAAATATTAACATCGCAATGTTTCTTAGGGGTGTGAGACAGTATCAATACAGTATCCTATCACAATCTTATGTTTTGTGATATTGTTTTGATTATCAAAAACACTGCATCCATTTTTAATGAACAGTTAACATGCAAAAATTAAGTCAATACTTTATTTTATTTTCAAAGATCTGCGGCCTCTCAGTGTATGTGCCCTTTCAAAGTAGTACTACGATGTTGGATGTTACAGATTATGAATGCAAATATATATATATGCAGAACCAATTTCCTTAATGCATAAATAAGTAAACTTGTATTGTTTTGTTGACAGCATTGCAATATTTTTGCACTACATTGAATCATATCCTTTGTTTTATGATTTTTATTGCCAGATTCTTGCCAATGCTCGACTCCAACTCCTACTCTGGCTCTGCCCCCAGCCACGCCCCCTCCCAGGCTCCGCCCCCATACACACCCCCGCCCTGGCCCCGTCATCTCTTCACAGCCAGGATGTAATAAGGTCAGTTTGAAGTACCTAATTATACCCAGCAGGAGTGACTTGCTATATCAGGATTTAAGTCAGGATACTCCATACTTTATTTGAATCAGCGGAAATGTGTAATCAAATAATGTCAGAAACAACTGATACTGTTAAGGAAAAGCAGCACCATGCTAGCAAGAGATATGCATGGCGACCATAAAAAGTAAATATAAAAGTGGCGACAGCTCACGGCTAAATGGGGCCACATCACTCGGGTCTTAAGCGGTACACTAGATTGCAATTAATTGAGTAAAAAGTCGATTTAAATTTTTTCCACCATTGCTGCTCCTTTATTTCTATGTCTTCCATGAGTGTCATCAGCTGGCCAGGATGCTAACTTTTGTAGCTTCAGACAATCTTTTAGCCTGTCATATTTGTGATGTCATCGAGTGCATAAACAAACTGTTGACAGAGTTCCAGTTTGAAGGGTTAACGGTCTGTATTTGAAACATTCAGCAAATAGTCGTTTATTTTATTATATTGGATTTTTAAAAATCCTAATTGAGCTTAATGAATGTGATAAATGTCATTACGTTTTTGAATGCTGTGTTCTTGGTTTACTTGGTAAAAAGCTTCAGTGCTGTGTATTCATTGATGATTGAATTCTACAATTAAGTATTCATTGCCTCTAGCTGTAATTTGCCTCCATAGTTTAGTGTCAGAATTCCCACAATGCAGTGTGGCAGTGGAGTTATGTTACGGAGTTTGGGTCATGTCTTTAATGAGCACTTTTCTTATTGCTGAAACTGTCAAGCCCTGTGCTCAAAGGGTTGAACGCAATCATTCTCCAGCAATATGCAATAATGAAGTATGAAGGGTAATTGTTAAACAAGTGGCCTCCCGGGAATCTCTACAAGATTGTACCTGACATGTGTGATGTGTACCAGGCGTCGTGTTAGCATGGATGCGAAACACACACTCTCAAACACTCGCAGATTAAACCCTATTAATGCAAACTCTAAGCCCAAGTGACATCTCCAGCAGCGTAATGAGAAATTTAGCAGGAATCTAAGGCTGATTATCAACTGCAAATTTGCTGTAATGCCAGTAATCAGAAGAGACGGTACAGTGGAGAGCGAGAAATGAATGGAAGCCAGCAGCGAGCCTGAGCACTAATTAAACCGTACCTGCAACTTGTTTCCTGCCATCCTCTTAACATGACAATGCTGCCGCGGCCCTGAGGATAGAATTAATTCCAATGCCACGAAAATAGGTCCTGATTTAATGGATTGCTATTTATTGTTGAGTCCATCCACTTATGTGGCTTAAATGAGTTATGAATAAACATGACATGTTTTTCCTCTTGTGTTTAAATGTGTGGAATCTTCAACATTTGCTCACCCATTGCAAATAACTGTCCTAATGTCAGAGAGCAACCCTGGCGTGGGGAGGGGGGTGTGTTGAGCGCAAACTAAAATGATAATCGCCTCGTGATATTCTAGTCTGCTCAGGTGTCGGAGGGTTAATCACAAAATTAACTTATCATCTTCCTGGATGAAGCAATTAAGCAGCGCAGGACAAACTCTTCACATAATTGAGGGTGAATAATGAGGAAGAGGCACGCAGTCTAGTGGGAGGAAGACGATGGAGGAAAGATCACCGATTGGCAATTAGGAGATAGGACACTTGATGGAACCTGTAGAAGAGAAATGTTGTTGCGCCACGTATGGCACAGTTCTATCTCCGTGATGTAAGAGCGCAGCAGTAATGAGAGGACCGACCCTCCACAGGTATTATGCTTTCACACCCTACTCTTAATAAACTACCCTCATGTGACTAAACTAGGCCACACTAGATTTATTTAATACACAGAAATAGATCTGGCACACATTAGTGATGCTGTGTTTACATAAAGTTTTCAAGTAGGCGTCGGACTAGAGGTCAAATGTTTTCTAGTATTTCTCTTTTTGAAATGGAGGGAAGCTATTTTTGCCATGGCAACTGCTCGAGCCTTCACATGCTCTCATTGAAATGTCATTGTAGAGAATGAAAGATGAAGTGTACTTTATTTGGAACTTGTGTCTTTGTTTTGTGTTAATGCAGCAAAGCTATGCTGAGCCAGATGCTGCTCGATGGTACACATGGTGTTCCCTAACATGTGATCAGTGATGGAATCCTTTTAGATGAACTTTGTTCAAATGTGATATTGGAAGATTAATATGTACATGATCATGTTGTCTTGATCCTTCTGTATCTTGGAATGCTCAAAAATCCTATCCAACATTTTTCTCATTATATACCTAGATTGTTGGTGTAGCTCTTACCAAAGTGTCACTTTTATCAGCAGATAGAAGGCATGATATTAAGTCAATATCCGATCTTCAAAGCTCAATGTACATCTATTAGTGTCTGCGTGGCGGGGCGCTATCCGCTGCAGCCCTCGGTGTAATGTGCAGGACTGTATCACCGAAGGTATTCTTAGAACCATTATGTTTCCCAAAAAGACAGCATCCGTCTCCTCTGCATTTTCTGCATGGCGAGTGCATGAATACGGCAAATCAATACAGAGAATAGCAATCATGAGAAACTGCTGGAGCGTCGGTGAAAAGTGCGACACTCCAAGCACTCGCTGTTTAACGGAACATACGCGGCCTGCTTAGGCCTTGCTCAATTTATCGACTGCTGCAAGAAATCAACAGTGGCAAGCAGCTTAGCGCCTCTCTCTTCCCATAATAGACTCCATTCATACAGGCCTTTTATTCTGTACGCAGCGCGAGGTGACAAATGGACATAATGTCTGCCAGCCTGCTGCTGAATTTATTTGATTTTTTTTCCCCCTCCCGTCCTCTCTTCACTTGTGATCCTCACTGATATATCTTGACGCTCTGAAGTATGCAGAGTAAATTCACTCTGCATCCAAGGCTTTTTGTAACCTTCAGACTGCCAGGAACGATCTGTGTATGCAAACCACAAACAGCCATTGTCATCCTTGAGAACACGAGTCAGAAAAAGGTTAAAAAGTCTTTGAAGTATGATAAAACAATAATACTGCGTTCATACCACTTACAATATGTTGAGAAGAGTAAAGTAAGTGACTTATTTTCTCCAAAGGTCCAATAGAGGATCTAAATGTACTTAATAATAATAGAGTAGAAGTGCAGATGGGTGATATAATACATTCCATGCACTGCATCATCATTTCCTAAACAACAGATGGTAAACTGAATAGAAAATTGTTAAAATAAATCAGACGGCAATGTGTTTATAGCCACAAAGGCAAGCAAATGCATCTTCTCAGACTGACATCATCTTATTATATATATAAACAAATATGTTTACTGCATTTCAAAAGTTTAGCTATCAAGCACCCAGTTCTTGTTTACCCATGTAAAAAAGGGTAATAAAGTTGGAATGATCATAATTCCACTTGATGATGCAGAGCATTAATAATGGGAGCATTTTACTACCGATGTAAATAAATATTTCAGCCTCAGAAGCGTCGTGTCGGTAATCTATCACCCCACTCCCAAAGATGGGATGCTCCCCGCGGGAAGATAATTCACCAGTTGTGGATCCTGAGCAGCAGATGATCTATACAGTCCTACAAAATGTTATTTATTGCTTTCCTAATTAAATTTGGTATCTTGGTGGAGGGGCTGTCACGGTATGATTAATCAAGTCCCACTGGCCGGAGCCGGAGAGGGCCAAGCAGCAGGTGCTGCTCACTCCGGCCTGAAACGCTGCTGCTCTCTGCGGGGGCACAGGCAGACATGGCGCTCAGGTTTCTTGAAAGATACACACGAGGAGTCGGAAGCAAACAAACTCTATTTAGATTCACAGCCCCAACATATTCAGTGTTTATAAAGGCATGCAAACTAGAGCTGAAACAATTAGTCAAATCTATTTTCTGACATTTTGTAGACCAAACAATTAATTGAGAAAATAGTAGGCAAATTAATTGATGATGAAAATTATCATTGGTTGCAGCTATTGTGGATGTATTGTTCATTTATTATTTATATGAATCTCAATTAATGATAACACTGCCTGCTTTCACAAGCCGGCATTCCTCTCACAGAGTTCTGTGGCCTGTGTATGTGTGATATAATGTATCTGTGAGAAGCAGACTCGCATTGTACTTTTAGTTTTTATAAATACTAATTTAAGTGTGGGGAAATAATATGCAGGGTCTTCCTGAATAGAGAGTTAGAAGGTGGCCGCCTCCGTTAAATTCAGTGCTGCCTCCAACTGTAACTAGATTTAGCTTTTACTGAAGAGAGGCGGCCTGAATCAAACCTTCCTGATTGCGCTGCTTCAAGGACTTAAAACAAAACACACTTCGGGATTAAAGAACTGATGCTTCAGTACCACGTTGATTCTGAATATGTGACTGGACTGGTTCTACTGCAGATTCTACTGTAGCTTGCATTTTCTTCTCTGCTCACTCTCAATTGCTTGGCATCAGTATGAACCCTCTTGGCTTTTTAGTCAAAATGTATTGTATTTTCATATTTTTACCTCAGTAACAAGTTGGCGTTTAGGGGCAACTTGATACTTTTGTTGGCAACAGTTTGCGAGTGATTTCTTGTTGAGCGAATCTGTTCAAATCTGTCTTTTTATTTGGTCAAAACACACATTTTTCAGTGGCAAAAGTTTGCCAAAATGCAGGTTTGGTCTGACATTCAGTTCACAATTAATTAAGAAGAAAATCAGGAAATTGTTACATTCGATGGATGTGGGAAGATGGATCCAGCAAATGTGTGGCGTATAATTCAATCTTTTTTTATAAATTGTTATCGATCAACTAATAGACTTATGACTTTAGCTTTAACCTCTTAAGGACGACGGTCCCCCCATTGGACCCCTGCCACCGTTTTTTTTTCGAGACAATGTCTCAGGGCTTCTTAACATTTATGAAACTATTAATGTGTAGCACCAGATTAACGGGAAGAATCTCAGCTAACTGAAGATATGAACCATTTTTACCAAAACAAAACACAAGTCTCATAAGAAGCGTCTAAATGACCCCTGAGCGAAAAAATGCAAACTGACTTTGGCACACAACTCAAGATAAAGATACCCTTATTACTTATCGTAGCTGCACATACAATATAGCCGATTAAAGCTGAGACTCCACAGATTATATAGTTATAGTATCATCACTGAGCGATCCGAACTTGCGACAGGGGAAGCAAACACAGACATCACAACACGTACCTTTACGGAGCTTTTACGGGAGATCGTCTCACCGTAGCTGTCAATCTGATCAAAAGACGTGTTCAATGGCATTAAAACGAAAAAAAAAAAGGCTACAACTGTTGATCCATAGGTTGATAATGTATCTGTGCCTTTGAAAAAATTATTTATAATCCATAATTCCATTTTTATGTAAAAATCGGAGCGAAAAAGTTAGCTGCTAATGGTAGCCACCAGAGTGTATGCAGCTTCCGGTTTTGGTCACGCGTCACTCTCACTCCTTATTTGTTAACGTGTTGGTGTGTATATAACTTTCCCTCGATTCCATTGGCTCTAGCGGTTATAAAGAGATTTCATTCATCAAAATCGACCAAGGGGGGCCAGAGATAGGTCAAATCCACCCAAATTTCACTTGTTTTGCATCAATCTTAATACAGGGTACTTATTATATGTTGTACTTTGGATTCCTAAAGCTTTTAGTCTACTAACCCATCATCCAAGGGTAGTTTTCACTATAAGTAAAAAAAAATTTTTGGACGGACACTATAATTTACAGTTTTTTACTATGTTCAATCTGAATTTTCTTTAAAATAAAAAACATCTATATTGATTCTGACTTTTCTACATCCAACTCACAGGTTTATCATTACTTTGAGAATAAAGATTATTAATTTAACCCTTTTAGAAGGGAAGATATGGTCATTTGTTCTGGGAATGTCATTTTCGAGCCTGAGACCTGAAAAACAGGCTCAGGGTTTAACAGGTTAAGGCACTGCATATCAGATGCAGATAGAAAACCATTTTCATCCCTCAAAAAACAAACTACATTGCTCTCTATGGACCTCTACAATGCAGAAATACTGGACAAGCTTGAGTTTTGTCGCCCAAAATGGATGAGTAGTAGAATAAAACATTCCATTTATTGATTAAATGTTACCAATTCAACAATACGAGACAAGGAGCCTTTTAACCACACAATGTAGCTTATGAATCGGAGCGTCTGAGGACTTAAGTAATGCGCGTGGACCCACTTTGAAAGGTGGCCGAGATCCTGCGCCGGCTCACCACTACATTAGTGTCAGAGTAACGCATAAAGCCCAGAGTCTCCATTTCAGCTGCGTGGAGAGGGGAGTATTGGACTACAGAAAGTCGATATCTGTGTTGAGCACAAAATGAACATGGTGTTTAATCCTATGTCCACAACAATAGTCTGCTCCATCACATTGCTTCACCCGTTCCGCTGTTGAGTTTACCTTCCACCGCCGGCCTCGGGGCACAGGCAAAAGGTGTGGGAGGTTTATTAGACCTAGCACTGTGTGTGTGTGTGTGTGTGTGTTTCTGTGTGAGCACATGTGATCAAGCGCTATATGGATTACACTCCGCAAAAGCCGTTCCTAGACTTCTTTTGATGGGGCTCAAATTGGCAGAGAATGTGACAGCTCTTGTGATGAGTCAGTCTGATGATCATCGTCTCACTTCCCTGACAAATGCGATTAAAAAGGAGCCGTTATGTAAAGTCAGGATTAGCAAGGTTTGGACCATTTCCGGTAAAACAGGACAATTTGAGTTCTAGAGCTATATCCTAATTGTTGTATGTTAACGGATGACGGTACAGTAAGAGACATGAGCTAAGTAGGGTACACTGAGTTCTTAAATCTTTACGTAGATGATGCACTCAACATCTCGACCAGAATGTTCAAAGTGGAAATGAAGAATTATTTTTTTCATTTCTTCCATAATGCCATGCATGTTTAGTGCATGATTCATCAGCACCGAGTAAAGCCGGTTAATGATTACCTGTCACCTGTATTCTGATAAGTTGTTCATGTGTACTTTTTGTCGGTAGAAGAAATATTAATAGAAATGTTCTCTCGTTTTATAGGTTGTTACACCCTTGAATGTCAAATGTACACAGTTTGTAGCAGGCCAGCTAAGGGTATGGAAAAGTATTGCAGACCTAAGTAATTTATATTCCAACAGAACATATGCCAAGGTTGATTTTGTAAAAAAAAAAAAAACGTTTTTTTAATGTAGCCAAAAAACCCAATTTGGATTATGACACAATTTTTGTCAAATGGCTAATGTGGTTTGATTTGTCTGGGCAGAATCTAGGAAATATTTAGTTTCTGAGACCTATGGTTCAAGAGGTTATTGGCCAAAACAAAAAGAGTGTTTTTAAAGCATTACCATCTGACCAAATTGCAACATATTCGTCACTGCACTCCCTGCAATACACATGCCAAGTGTAAAGTGAGTGTTGACATGCATAGAGAAAGGCTGATGGTTAGATTAGTTGTTTAAAACTGTGTATATTTATTATACACTCTTTATTTGCCGCTTCAACAGCTCAGTTCCCCCACAGGCCTCATTACAGTTTCATCCCATATTATGGTGAGTGATATACAGTCGCTCTCTATTTCCAGCCTGACGTCGACCGACTGCCTGCATGGTGTTAGTACACCAGAGGGTTGATTTCCTCTCTGTGTTGTCCTGTGGTTTTATCCCTCTCACCTCCTCACCTGGCTGCTGGCCTGTGGTCTGGCAGCCTCAGATGGTTAATTATCTCTTGTCTGAGCCGTGATCACCTCCCCAGGGGCCCTGCAGCATAACGCTGTATCAGAGGCAGCCTATTGAACTTCCTCCCAGCCCACCGGGGTGTCCAACCACCTGGCTAATAACGATTCATGCAGCTGCCAATCCGCCTGAGCCGCACCATCAATATTCCTGTCTGCAGAATAACATCAATTAAGAGACATGGATCTGAACATTGAGATGCAGGACAAATATCCCCCGACGAGTTGATGTCTTAAATGGCAAGAACAGACAGCTGATACTGTGATCGTGGAGGAGCTTTTTGTCTTGAAGATATTTTGTTTGGCTATTACAAATAAGGCTACAACCACACATGAAATAGAAAGCAAATAGGAACATTTGCCTACAATATTATACTAGTGAGACCTTACTAGGGGTTCTTGTATGTTCTTCAATAGTTGCTGGATTGCTGGGAAGATCAATGTAAAGAAAATCAACCAATTTGTAAAACTAAAATGCTTGAAAAGGGCATGAACACTTGCTTGTAGGCACAAAGGTCTAGGGTTTGCTAAAGGTAATGGTTCAAACAGTTAACTAAAAAAGATGTCTATTAGGCAACTCACAAGTATGTATTGCAAAAATCGTTGTCAATAAAGTATTATAATACTTTTATATAGTCAGTAGTATGCCTTATTCCATCCCGTTGTAAAACATGATCACACAAAAAGGAGTGTAACCATCATACTGAACATGATGAAATATTGTCAAACATCTTGCAATCTTTAAAACATCTTTAACATTTTAAGGTAAAACATTGCTAAATAAGTTGTAAACTTTCTGTTAAAATGCAAAGCACAGACGGCCTCTGACTCTCAGCCTTCCCTCCCTGGGTGGCGTGTAAAGGGTCGGAGGCTGTGTTAATCATGCTGAACAGTGGGGAATGTCTCGGAGCCTATCGCTGTTAATGGCGACATCAGCGAGAACAAGGGATGTGAAGGGGGGGCCGGCTGAAAACCCCAGACCCTACAGTGTAGGCCGGGGTTATTATCTGCAATTACCCTGATTACTAAGCCCTTCATTTGAATGACTAAGGTTAAACTCATTTATCCCTGGTGTTACTACCAAACTGAATCGGAAATGTTCATTATGCAGTCAGTGAATAATGTCCTAACTGTAAACTGTTTGGTAGGAAATACAGGGCAGTCAGACTGTGATCCTAGATGTAAAAGTTATCGGCGCTAAAGCAAATTAATTTGTTTTTTCTTGGTCCTTCTAGATGGCGTTACTTCCCGTTTGCTCTTTTTCCCTTGTTCTTCTAAAACTATTTGACTAACACAGCAGAGCCTCATTGCATTTATTAAAAGCACTTTGATTGCCCTAGTTATGCCATCTGTGAAAGTCAAATTCCCAAATACATAGTTATTGCTAATTCTCCCTGCGTCCTCAGACAAATATTGCTGCTCGGGAGCTCCGTATCTAGTGATCAATCATGTCACCTCTCCGAACCCGCTATGCAATTTATTAAGTGCTGAACAAATGGGCCGGAGCAGGCGAGCGGCTGTTCCCAGGGCCAGGAAATGTAAATCTAAGCAGAGTAACAAATTAGTTGGACTTTGCTCTTTTTTCTGCTTGCATACTAAAATCGCTGGCGGCAATGCAAAGCAACCCAAGGTAGACATTAAACTTGCAAAGGTTATAATAAGAGAAATTTGTATTTGTAAGCAGACAGCCAGAAGTTGTTGCTACTGATGCATTATCGTGCTACTAGAGAAATGGTGCTCTAAAGTAATTGTTTTCCTCCATGTCTTTTTCCATCTAATTATGACAAAGCTCACTTGTGTGCACTAACTGAAAGAACATTATTCTTTGCTACATTGTATTTTTTGTCAGAAGATGTAAATTCTACCACATACTGTGAACCTGTTTTACCTAGCTGTTTGGATTCCATTTACACCCACTAACAACCTGCGTCTCCAATTTTGTATGGAAACTAAACTCCTTATCTCCCGTCGGTGTGCAAATGCATCAACCATATTGGCACACATAACATTGATATTGGACATTATTACAAAACACTGTACCACAGTCAACAACATTGTATTTTATCTTATGCTAATGGTATTAGCCAAAATAGCAGCATGGCTTAAGGCACGGCCATTCAGTTAGTCCTTCAGTCGAACCATTTCACAATTTAGATATGCAGTTGTTTACTGATATTATACTGTTTTTGACTTGTGGCACAATAATATTTAATGTTTCAATTCATGCAGATGTTGCGTGTGTTTCATTTTTGTCAGGTGGCAGTTCAGCCTTGCTTAAGTGCAAAATGTGGCTCAGGGGAAGTTTTCCACAAAACCTCACAAAAACACTTTTTAAATACATTTATAAACTAATGTTTTGGTACTCCTGTAGATAGAAGGATATCTATATATAGCCATGTACTTTAAAGAACTACCAGACTTGGTTACTTTCCTAACTAGATATTTATTTTTAGTCTTCAATGTGTTCCTTCCAGGAGAGAGATGACATTTAATTTGGAATAAAATGCATTATTTCTGCCAAAGGCCCAGTTATTCCACCATTTTGAGTTAAAGCAAATCATTTGAGTTGACTTTATCAATCCGGACACATTACACCAACCAAAATTGTCATTATTATTTTCTTGGATACCAGTTGGAGACATAATTCAGGAACAAAGACAGCAGTGTAAATTGTGGGAAGACTGAGTTGGCTCGTGTTGCAAATCAGGAAAGCGGGCGGCTCATCAGTATTTCCCCTCTCCCCCCCCTTATAGCCGTCATGGGTAGAAATGGCAACACAAGGCTCTTTCAACATGAATAACAGCCTCATACCGATGCTCCGACCCGGTCATGAACTTCCCGGTATCTTTTGCAAACAGACGTCTCCCTGAAAATGGCAAAATGTTTGAAATCCCTCCGCTAGATTTCCTCTGTGCCATATAAGAAGAGCAGATTTTTTTTTCTCTCCTCCCCTCAGTGTTAACGCTCCCAAAACCTCACCTTTTATCTGGTCACTTAAAATTCATAAAGTGTGACTGGATGATTACTTTTACACATACTGCCTTTGACCTCCTGTCGCTTAATTATCATAAAGCTGCACAGAGGAGAACGAGTCATTGCCTCCTCTTTTGTGCCACTGTAATTGCATTCTTAATTTTGGGAGGTGAGAAATACTGATACAGCAGCTCAGACCCGATATCACAGGAGTTACATTGTGGTAGTGGGAGGAGGGAGACGAGGGATGGGAGGGGCTCGACTGAGAAACAATGGCAGAGATGAGGTCCCAGCAATGACACTCCAACAGCACGTTTAACTTAAATAATTTGTCATAACGAGGCACAGGTGTAGCCATGGAAAATGACATAGGAGTAACCAAAAAAGATAAAATTCCCATTGTGAACTTCATAGTGTTGTGTGAATGAGTCCTGAACCTGGCAATTGGTTAGCATTTTAGCACTTAGGGGACTCTCAAAGTAAAAAAAAATTCAATGAGTTCTTGGTTAGATTCCCAAAATAAGGTCTGTGGTCAATAAACATTTGCAAGATTTTCATGTTTTTTTCTATGACAGAATACGTCAGTAAACACTCCACGAACATCTAAAGCTTTCATGTATTTTAATACGGGGGACGCTAACTAGTGGCTAAATGAGACAACTTAATGAAACAAGTCCGCCTTTGGCTTAGCAGTGTTGTCTAGAAGTCTTGGCCCTATCATGTAGTTCATAATAGCCGCGTTCACACCGGAGTACTTTCACCGTACTTTTCGCGTTTTAGTTCCGTGAGTACCCCTTATGTCGCGTTCACACCAAAAATCGTACTTAATCTCGGGTACTTTTACCCCCATTTTTAGAGCCAGCTCAGAGAGCGTACTTTTCTGTGGGTGAAAAGTGCTCCAAAAGTTCCCCAGTGCTGATTGGCTGGGCGAATTGCAAACCACGCCCGTACAACTCTGAAAATGTTGTGTGGAGACGCCATTGTTTTTCCTCGCTACAAAAACACAACGCTCCGTGCGTTGTGTTTGTTTTTGAAAGCAGTTATGGCAAGCATCAAGAAATGATGAGGAGGTGTCGGCGCTTCTGGAGATCTACGCCGAGGAGGCGACCCAGGGAATGCTACTGAAGCCAGTTCGGTAGCTTTCACTCGACCTGGGAATTGTGCACAGCCGGCTAAATATAAAGAAACTCAGGACTACAAACGGCGGATTCAGTGGCCAACGATGACTACCACGATGAAGGTAAAATCAACTACATGCACTGGGGTTTTAATCTGCACAATAATGGTCTCAGATGTACTTTTATTTGCTCAGTAGATCAAGCTAGCCATGCTAGCCATAATAGGCTAACACCGGCCCCGGCTAGCTACATCTAGCTAGCTAGATATTCTCCGCTGTATGAAAACGTTTTGACTTGTGAATAACTGTGCAGTGTTTCTGTAATTTGCTTCACTAACTCATGGCACTAATCGTCTGTTTCAGGCGAGGATGGACAACTCTCGGGATTGGAAACAAGTGAGCTTTGCATTCTAGATCACAGCGCTTTGTCGTCCTCCTTACCAGCAACCAAACGCAAAGGTACACACACTGTAATTTTGTCTTGAAAGAACGTTACGCATCGAACTGATGTTCACAATCATGTTTATTTCATAATATTCATCATATTTTATGTTTAACTTGCCTCAACAACATTAAACAAAGTTCAAGCATACATGAAGCACTCTTCAAAAAGGAACAATCCTCCGTGTTTGAACCTCTTAAATCGCTGCATAGCCGATTTATTTGGACTGGATTATCCCAGAGAGGCCAAACATTCTTTATAACACAGTTTCAGATTTGTGAAACCTTAATTCTATTTGTGAAAATAAAAAAAAGGGAGATTTCAGTGCTTTTTTTACATGTAGACCACATTAGACCAGGTCCTGATCTAAAACCACTATACCTACACTCATCAAATCTGGACTGGATTATCCCAGAGAGTCAAAAGATTCTTTATAACACAGTTTCAGATTTGTGAAACCTTAATTCTATTTGTGAAAATACAAAAAACACATTCCTAGTATGTTGTAAAACTACATGGCGACTAAACTTGTATATTGTATATTGCTTATTTTCCCCTCTTAGGAAAGCGGACACGGGATGCGAATTTCTTTGACACCGCCCAGGCGTTGGAGGACCGGCGTGCCGTGGTGAATGAGTCGCTGCGTGGAGATCAGATGGTGCTGTTCACCAAGGCCCAGGAAACGGAGGACAAGATGCTCACCTCGATGGAGCGCCAGGCAGCAGATGGAGCGCCAGCAGCACCAGGATGAAGTGTGGGCGCTGCGCCATGAGGAAGCGTCGGCGCAGCGGCAGGATGAGCGACAAACTGCATTTAATAACAGTTTATTTGGTATAGTTTTTGTAAATACTGACACACGACACACAACGTTGCACTAAGGTGTGCATGCTGCTGGGAATATCCCTACACCTGGGACAGTTTATTTTATATTGTTATTACTGTTATGACTTTATTTTATATATAATGTTTACTGACATGTACAACTGACACTTTATTTACATTTAAAATTGTTCTATTTAATGTTATGTCTTGAGAGTGCAATAAAGAAAACCGACATGGCGATTAAGCTTATTTCTCCTGACACTTTATCTTTTGTGACCTGTGTAGCATCCTATACATCACATGTAAGTGATTATTCTGATACCATCATGTTTCATCGGTTATAAACTGGCAAAGCTTTATTTGTCATTTATTTATCATCAATGTTGCAACCTTGTGGGGGAATGGCAGGGGCACATACACAAATATGACAATTTATATAATTTTAAATATTATTTGACCTAAACTTTTAATTCCCCCCATTTCACACAACACAACATGGAGTCCACTATGGGCCAAAACTAACATGTATGTTTGCATAGTGTTTATGGCAGACGGATGCAGTGGGTCTCAGGAAGATATATAATAAAGGTGGGTTTGCTGCTGAGACTCCCTACAGCTGGGAGTTTATTTTATATTGTTATTACTGTTATTATATAGTACAACTGACACTTTATTTTATATTGACAATGTTTACTGACATGTACAACTGACACTTTAGTTACATTTAAAATATTTCTATTTAATGTTATGTCTTGAGAGTGCAATAAAGAAAACCGACATGGCGATTAAACAGATCCTGTATCAGTTTTTCTTCTTCTCTTGTTTTGTAGCGGGTTGCAAACAACTTTAAGGTGCTTACCGCCACCTACTGTACTTGTAATCTTCCCTCAGGGAAAAGTACTCCGGTGTGAACGCGATCTGTACTAAGTACCCTGGGGTTAAAAGCGCCAGGGCTCTTAGTGCCGGAACTAAGTACAGGAAAGTACTTGGTGTGAACGCGGCTTTTGTAGCATTAAGTTATTTTCTAGCGATTGTATTCACGCTTTAAATAAAATTGGTATTAATACGTGAAATGATCCTGCTGAACAAAATGTGTAAATATCATACGTGTGTTTGCCACATAACTTATTTTCTTGCACTATTCCAAAATCTAGGGATGCTCCGATCGGCCGCCGATCGATATCGGCCGATACTCACTCTCTGACGATTGATCGGTGCTCTCTAAAAATGCCGATTGCGAGAGCCGATCGCATGACGTAAAATGATGACGTAAAATACATGACACTTTTCTCAGTGAGAGGCAAAACAAGCTCTCCAAAATGGCTTCACCAGTCTGGCAGTATTTTAAGGTGTCCGAAAAAGACAGCAAAATAGCGGTATGCAACGTGTGTGAAGCAGAAATCCTGCAGCTCCGCCCGCTGTGACGGACCGGTGAGCAGAGCAACACACACTAAGAGTTAGACCTTACACACTTAGCTATTTTATCTACCTCTGGAACAAGCTAAACTAGTTATAAATATGTTCATTCTTCACTGTCGGGTCCCCCATTACTGGATCAGCGAGCTGCATGAGACGATACTGACAGGCTGTCAGGAGAGAGAGAGAGGGGGAGAGAGAGCGCTTCAGCTCATTTCTCCCGTGTTATTATCCAAAGTTAATGTAAACTTGAATAATTTACTTCATTTGAATGTAATAATTATGTTGGTTGTTGTTTGTGGAAGCGCCAGTGAATGAGCCCCATTAACTGAGTTTTAAACATCACTTTAAATGGAAGATCCCCATAGGCCCCGCCCACTCGATCGGATCGGTACTGATTCCGGCGATCTGCCCCAAAATTGGCGATCGGAGCATCCCTATCAAAATCCATTGGAAAAATCATTGCCTTTAGTCAGGGTAGCCCTTCCAAAATACGTCATGACTGCACTGATCTATAGTCGGCCAACATTTAGCGTGTTAGCATGCCAACATTTGCTCATCAACACTAAACACAAAGTACAGCTGAGACTAATGGGAATGTTATTAATTTTTCAGGTTTTTGGGCATAAACCTAAGCACTGGGATAATGAAAAGAGTAGCAACATGCTAGATGAGTTAAAGGATCATCAGTGTTATTACTATACTGAGGGGTACCCTTTTCTGGAGACCTGTAGCAAGGCTACACTCAAGTTATTTCATGTGTTGTCATTTTGCATTCAGCTTCCCCTCTCAGATGTTCCCACTGTATCCCAGGCCTCATACTGGTGGCTCTCTAACAGTTTACATCTTGCAGCAAACCATCAGTAAATCCCATATAACCTTGTCAAGGTCGAGCTTTGGAAGATAACACGATTCTGTTGTGATTGTAACAACGTAGATAAGAAATATACATTTTATAATCAAATATTGATTTTTTTCTTTTTCTATCTGGTTTTCAAGTGTGTGACATCAGATTGACTTTGTAGGACGGCAAAAGTCATATTTTTCTACAAATGGGAAGCCTTCAGAGGTCTGGGTTTAGTAATACTTGAATACAAGAACATATTTGATTGGGAATGAATAATAATACTTTTTACTCATCACATTTAAACTTTGCCACCCAGCAGGCAGCCAGTTGTTTGTTTACTCAGTGAATCAAGCTGCTGCTCAATCTGTGAAATGCATATTGATAGACCACATTAGCTTAATGTCAAAATGTGTTTGATAAAGGTCTTTTGGGAGGTAACAAATGTATGTGATGGTGTTCAACTTGGATTGATTAACCATGATCACAGAGATACATTTCACAATTACTCGATGTCTCCGGTCTGCTGGTCCATTTTTAATCATACAAATTGACTTTTTTTTGGCATTTGGGACGTTAAAAATGGGTGTAGGATCCATTAGTGGGTACATAGTTTATTTACCATTCAGCCAGCCACTCCCACCAAGCACTAGCCATCTTTAAATGTAACTGCATTTATCTATTTTGAACTTTCTTCTATTTGAAGGCACTCACAGATAGCACACAGTAGATCAAGGCCGCACAGTTCTACCAACTACGGCAAAGTACGCTATGTATTTAATCCGAGATCATTTACAAAGGTTGTTTATGCAGCAATTAAATGCTCAGCCCTCCTTGCCTCGGTATTGCAACACATATCAAGTACTTAAATATCTGTCTGCCTTTCGACAATCATGTCATATATATTGTTTTAAGATCGTAAGTTGGGGAATTCTAATATTGCCCAACCCTATTCTAACCCTATGCTTTTTTCCTGTCTAGTGTAGTTTCTGCATCATCATTTCAGAAATATGTTTTCTACCTATATCTGAGCAAAAACCTCAACAAAAACAGGACAGTTGCATGTTAATGTCAAAAAACGTACTAGTAAATACGATTTAGGGTCAAGGAATTTGAAGAGTATTGGGTGGACGTGTTTTGCTGACGGTCATAAGCTCAGAACTTTGCTGTAATATGATTTTACAGTACGTGACACAGTTGGATATAAGCCTAAAAGGTTGTTAATCCCCCCAAATAAAACAGCAGGTGAACTTACTCTTAGACAAATTACCTCTATTTATACTAAATCACAGTTTTCAATGTTGACTAAAACCGTTTAGCTCACCAAGAGAACGTGTTCGATTAAACTTTCTTCCAAGAACCGTTCAAGTTGTTAGTTTCACTTCCAGCGCTGTGATCAGCTCCACCTGTAATTAGATGAGAAGGATGTCTATAAGTAGATGATGAGAAGGATAACGCGATGATGGGATACGTGCACACATGTTATATCTTTAGAGACTTTGACATGTCAAGAAAAAGAAAAAAACCCTGCTCTGCACGCTTTGCTAACATAACCAGCCACCACTGGGGAGACGGTAATGCGGCCTCCCTGGGTAGATGTGGTTTATGCAGAAACAAGACTGTAATCAAGCATGAGGACAGGGTCTAATTACTCATCCTCCCCGTGTCTCTCAGAGATCACATCAGTGCTCGTGAATTACAGGCTGCATGGTGACCTGTCCCTGTCGGGGGCCGGCCTCGCTTTGACAGCACCTGGGCCACACTCGCTGTACAATATGGCTCTTAAGTTGTACTGTGCATGCAGAAATAGAAATCTCTGCTTGATACTTGGAATGCAGTGGAGGGTAAACCTGTCAAGGCTCAGTATTCTTCTCCGTAACTATTTAGCTACTGTCGCCCCAAAGAATTGACACATCTTTTCTTAAATGATATGGAATATATGTGAACTATCTCTGTTTTAAGAACTAGCTACATGCAAAGCCATATGTAATAATAGGATTTAAAACAAATCTTTACAAAGGAGTTGTAGTTTCAGTATTTGAAATTGATCATTGGCTAAATCTCTCCTTAAAAGAAACTGTATAGCTAGGCTAAAGGTCAGTTATGAACTGGTATATGTATAACTGAATAATCCAATGAAGCAAATGTAGATTACAACAAGTGACACAGATGATGGTTTTTATTGTGTCGACTCAGTCTAACAGCAGGATCCGCTTTAAGGGTTTGTTAACTAGCTACAGTAGCTAACGTGATAAAGCATCCAATAACAACGCAGCTTCTTCTCAAACCCATCATCTATTTAAATCCTGATTCTAGTAGCCTACAGTATATTTAACATTCAATCTCACAAGTAGTTGGTATCTATGCAAATATCTTATCACATTTAAATGTTTGTGCAGACGTCTATTTGTAATAGTGATAATCTCCGTGTCAGCTGTTGCAGAAAAAAATACACAGATGAACACACACACACACAGTTAGCCCCCCCCCCCCATCCCTCGCTGAGATTGATTTACCTTTGTGTCCCAGGCCTGTCGTTATCATGGGCCTCTCAGACAGGCCCGCTATGATAGCTCAGGGAAAGTGGGACGGAGGTGGCAGCAGGCGCATGATGGAGAAGAGCTTCTTATCAACGATGGAGAGATCAATCATTTTTATACTGAGAGAAAAAGAGGGGAGAGAGATGGAGAGCACAGAGAAGAGTTGCAATCCTAGGTAAACAGCTCAACTCTCTGTAAGATGGTCTTATAGCTTAATGTATTTAAGTAAAAACTGACTAAGAGCTTACGTTCAAAGTGTCATATAGAGACACTTTTACTGAAGTCCAGTTGTTTTGTAGTTCCTGGAAAGATGTGTCCTATATGTCAAACTAAATATAGAAACACCCGGTTGCTGAGGGCTGTAAAATAAAGAGTTAACTCAAATATAATAATTTGTTTGTTTGCAGAAGTTGATATTTCCATCCATTTTAATATATCACTATTGGCTAAAATAAAGCGCATCAACGTCCGACATTATATTTACTGTTCTCTGCAGATCCATGCACCTCAGCCTGCATCCGATTGGCTCCTAAAAGGCCTGATCGGGAATGAAAAATACGTATTAAATGGTTTTTAAATTGAGCATTTTTGTCAAGAAAATGTAATGACTGCTCATAAAGTACTATATTTAAGATGTCTCCGAAATAAGTCCCGAATGATATACTTTATAGGAAATTGTTAGTAAATACTAAAATAAAAATAATTCAAAGTAGATTCTGTACATTTACTGTAAGAGTTCCTACTACTGCTTTAAGAGTTGCTATACAGTTTGATCTTAGTGGAAAAGGAAGCTACAAGCTTACAGAGTTTGAGTGTTGAACACTGATCAGCACCATGGACAGCACCCTTTAACTGTGTTCATCATTGTTTCCAGCTGTCTAAAGGGTGTAGATTCAGAATGCATGAATAGTTTAGTCAAAATATAAAAGAAGTCATAAGGGAGATCAAATTGCAGTTATGATGCGCTTTGCATAAGGGACTAATATTACGAGGAGCTCCATATGGTGAAGACTGACAGGTGTTGAATATGTATGATTTACATTGTTCTCTTTTCCCTTTTTATACAAAGTTCATATTTAAGTAGGTGGTAAATGATTGTGCCTGGAAGTCTGTGCGATATCCTTCTTTGGCACAAAATGTCTTCATTTCATGCAATTGTGCAACAACCAATCGAGGCTCTTAATATGTCTAGCATTAACCTCATATCGTTGTCTCTGTCTTTTTCTATTATCCAACTTTTTTTCTTTACTGCATTTCCACCAGCGTTTCTCCCCTCATCTTAACCTGTCACATGAGTACTTTGCCAGGCCAACAAATTGCTGTCGGATAATAGTTTTTAATAGCCTTCCCATTTTATTTTTGTCTGATATAACAGTGATCTAGGAGCTCTTTAACAAATGAACATTAAATCCATATCATGCACGGACCCTGGCAATTTTCACAGATTCTCAATGATGTATAATATAATGCCACATGAAACCAAGCTTTGTGGCAGTTATTCAAGTCTGCAGTGTAAGTGTTATTGATGCTGTAATTCCTGGACCCTGGATAGTAGAAGGCTTGACTATAATTAAGGCTCTGATTGCAGAGAATGGAAGAAAGGAAGAGTACATTGACAGAACATTGTATTATTTCCATCTTTTCAAGCAAGTGAAGTAAAAGCAATATTTCAGTAATACTTACTTAAGTTTTACTTACTGTCTGTAGCTCTAAAATATAATTATCAAGCAATTCTCCTTGAATGTTCTAAGTCCACAGAGAGTGTTATTTGTTGCCAATATGCTTTGTTAGTTTGGTGCTGTTGACGCACTTCCACCTACCTAGTGCTGGCAAACTGTGAAAGCCCACAAGTGACACTTTTGGAGATTTATAATAAAGAGGCAGATGGACTCTGCTGATGACCATGATATTTGTATATCTCATCTGAAAAGGATATTAAATATATTTTCGAGGGAACACTTTCTAGATTCAAAAGCTGTTCGTAAGGGGTCCCCCTGCAACTTTAAAAAAGCCTCTATTTTGCATTGGTACTAAAGCCTAATTACACATTTGCACTTATTTCCATGAATTTTGTCATTTCTATCAGTTTTGATTAACTCATTCTAACCAAGCAAATTGCAGAGATGGAACACGGCAACATTGCTGCAACAATGTGGCCAAAGAAGCCACAATGTCAGAAAATCATACTGATTATCAGTAATATAGATCAAAACTGTGATTGAGGTACACTGGATGTTTTTCGGAAACCATTTTCCTTAATTTTCTCTTTCAAATAAATGTTGTTTACCCGTGGCTTTGTCTGAAATAGTGTTGTCACGATACCAACATTTTGGTTTCGATACCGATACCATGTCAAGAATTTGCGATTTCAAAAAAGGGAAACCGTCTTAAATGTAATTATTGTGCTTTATTTCACACCAGAACATTTTCTCCAGTCATAACACAAACTTTTAAACAATGAGAACAATAAATAAAATAAATGACAACAATCCGTATTAACTCAAATTAAGCATCATCTCAAACAACTTTTTCGTCAAAATAGATTTGTATATTAAACAACAGAAATGACATTCAACACAATGAGGTCTCCGACAAAAAATAGAGCATTAATAGCCCTACTGTTCAGCAGCAGAACTGGCTTGATTATGTCCCTACTCAGACTAAACCTTAGTCCTAGGGTGGCAGGCTGGTTTTCATTTTTTATTCAGTTCCTTTGCCTTGTTAAGATTTTTGGCCAAGAAAACAAGGGTTTCTAAGTGTTCCTCAGTCAGTCTAGAACGCCATATATGTTTAAAAGGTTTAGATATCCCTAAATAGTAATATAAATAAATATAAATAGTAATTTTTTTTTAAATGATTATCCACGTAAGGGAGCGAGCCGAAGGCGAAGCGACCGACACTCAACGGCTTGCGCCAACCAGGGGGATGAAATAGTATTTCTTTAATTATTATCCACGTAAGGGAGCGATATCACGTTAGGGATACCTTTTAAACATATACCGGTACCGCAAGCTACGATGCCGCAAGGGTATACTGTAATCTTCGCCTCTCAAACAGGAAGTGTTTTCGCCTTTTAATAATTCAATCACTATTAAATGTTACTATTGTAACACTATTAATAGTTAGCTATCTTGAAAATAAATCACCCTCGTTTGACTTAGATTTGAGGGCATGGGCTTGAGCATGATGTAATTATGTTATCTATCACATTCGCTAACCTGTCTGTCTTTAAATTCTAAATAAACGGCTCTGGATGCCGGTCGGCGAGGTGCCTGGCCAAGTTTGATGTGTTGGCTCCCTTGGTTTGCAGGGATCTAAAACATTTCTTACAGACAGGCCTCGTGGTGTCCGTAGGCTTGCCCTCGCTGTCAGAGATGTAACTCAAATATTTCAAAAATTCGCTTCTTGCGTCTTTTTTGTCAACAAGCCGAGGCGCAGCGGCAGTAGCACTCCCACTTGCTGCCATGCTTCTCGTTTTCTCACATGCTTTGGCAGCTAGCGTGTGCATGAGAGAGGGGAGGCACTTAGAGCGTGCATGAGAGGGGAGGGACTGCAGGCACGGCTGCAGGGAGTGGAAGCAGAGCGCTGAACACACACAGGAAATACGGCTCTTATTAAAACAATGTCATTCTTAAAGTACCGATACTAATGAAACGGAGGAATCGTAACGTTTTTAACGGCAGGGTATTGCGGAACCTTTCTAGTATCGGTACACCGTGCAACACTAGTCTGAAACCTGTAGGCTAGTATCTATTACCAAAAGAAATGTAGGCAAACATTTCAAAAATAAGACTCAAACTAAAATGTACCATGATGGTCAACATTAACCTTCTAATTTCTAAGTTTGTGACAGCGTACATTAATAAGAATGAGCCGTTCAGACTAACCAGTATTGTTTACTTCAGAGATACCTCTTCAGCGCCTTCTTGTTGCCTCTTCATATTTTCCTGCAGATGAATAAGTCCAGCTTATTGTCCAATATTGTATCTCACTCTCTGTGCTGCCCAGCTGTTTATGCAGTCTACAAACATTACTGTGCTCCGAGAGTTGGAGCCAAATGTGGTAGGACACAACGCCCAAGGGTGATTTGTTTAACTTTGAAAGGTTCTTTGGTTTGTGTTAGATTTGCTGGGAGCTACGCAGCAGCGGATCATCTAGCCTGTTGTCCCGAGTGGGAAGCAGCCAACAGAGCCTGGGCGATACGCGTGGGTAGAGAGGAAAAAGATAACCCCACCAGGGACTAAACGACAGTCCTCATTTAGACAGCGCAACCCAGGCCAGCCATTTAACAACACAGAAACAAAAAAACTCCATTAGATAATCTTCTTTCTCCGAGTCTCTCTCTCGGGAGTGTAATGTTGTTCTCTAACCAGCACAGAATGAGTTAGATGTATCTCATGAATCAAATTAAAGCGCCTCCAATCCTCTTAAGTGGCTTTCTCAGGAGGATGGGGTTGTAGATGAGGAGGCACAAACTAAAGAGGTGGATGACAGATGGAGGGGGGTAAAGAAGCCCCACGCTGAACCAGGTAGAAGACAAGATAAGTCTGCAGCGTTGGGGTGCTGTCTTGCGAGCTGTCGTTCTGCACAGCTGGATGTCACATTTTCCCTATGGTGCTATGGCAGTGTAGATAGGACTGCTTCCTTCCTTTCCTCATCTATCCCTCCTAATCCAGCCTAAGCACTTAGCCATAGAGGTGTGGTACAGATCACCTGGGTCCATAGGGGATCAAAGCCACTTCCGCGAAAACACCTTGAGAAGGAAAAAGCTGATGTTACAAAAAAAAGTAGATTAGCATTAAAGACTTGACAGATGCAAAAATAAAAAAGGTTTTAGGGGTAATCTTCAACGTGAATCACAGCGCCTCTGAATTGCCGTTAATGGCAGGTATACCAGCGTAAGTGCCCATTAGAAAAAGCATATGCCCCAAATGAAAAGAGCCGTTATTTCATTTACCTTTTGAAAAGAAAGCTAGGCGATCAAGTTGAAAGGGTTCCTAAGTAAAAGAAAGGATGTTGTCTCCAGCGTCCCAATTTGAAATATAGCCCGAGCTACTATCCATAATTTAGCAGACGGCTCCTGTCCGTTCCCTGCCCGCACCAGGCCGCAGCTCCCCCAGTCATATATCAAACCACACATACTGTAGTAATGTATTTTGACAAGTAAATTGCTTGCCTCTTTGCTGATAGCGAATCGCTTAAATAATGAATTCTTAGTAATAGCTGCAGAAATAATGCATACCTCGGAGTGACATGGATGAAGGAGTTATTACTGATAGAGGACACACATTAGGGATCTTCCCTGAAACAGTGGTGGATCTACCACGGAGAATTCAATGGCCACAGTGACGCCTTAATGGCTGTATGTGGGGAAACAAGACTAGTACCGACGACCATTGAGATTCCTAGAGTGTGGTTGTTGGAATGGCTAGAGCAAATCTGAATTGTATTAAATGACAGTAAAGGGGTTATTACTAAAGCAGGTCTTTGCCATCCCGCCCATAGACAGGAAATTACATTTGTTGACAAGCGTTTGGCACATTAAATCAAGGTTGTCTGTCTACCGTTGAGTTATGCTTCAGTGCAACATTTGACTGGACACCCTTAGGTGTTGTCAGCTCTGATAGGGAAGGACATACTGATTATGCAGCTGATGACTCTGATCATTATCTACAGTACAGCTTATGATGGTCAAAATCAATGGCAGGAAAGAGAAGAGCTGGCCTTGTGAAAAGATTGAAATGTCTCACAGCCTAACTGAAGTCTAGCATCTCTCAAAGTTCTGTTTTTGAACTTTGAGAGATGCTGTTTGGAAGTATAAAGTATGAGGCGTAATTACAGATGGACAACTTTTCTCTTTTCATCCCATCACATTGAGAACCTTTTTGTTTTGAGAGCTAATAAAACATCAACATACTTTTCCATCAATGTCCATTTGGCAGGTTCACAACAGGCTTATGGATGCAACCAATTTGGTACCGCAGTCCATATCCTTGAACGCTTTGAAGAGGGAGACTTTTGACACGGCATCAAAGACTTCTCGGAGAGACAGAGAAGAGTGAGGTGGCAAATTGCTGGATATTAGCCAACATGAAACAAGAGGGCAGATCCTGCATCATCATCATCATCATCATCAGCTACCCAAGAGCCCCCGGGACTCGCAATGGGCTAACTATGATATTATATGGATGATGACGCTGTTTGGCTGCACCTCGAAACTCATTACAAAGTCACCCCAAACTTACAGGTTACATTTCAACAACTTTTTTGTTTATAAAACTGAGCCCATGCTTTCATTATTATGTGGCTCTCAGTGGAATTTGTCACTTCTTTCTTTTCTTTAATTAGAAATAGGCGTGGTTGAGTTTGGGCCAATATTATCCACTTCTGGCCCATGATTACTTGATTTAATTCTATGAATGAATACAATTAAAGGAAAGAGCAATTAGTGAGTAAAGCAGCCACATTTAGCAAGTGGCATAATTATGAAAACCTTAACCTCTAATTACTTCTCATGTTAGGTTAATATGTGTTTAACAATGGTGGTATTTTACACAATATCACCTTCTTTGAAAAAGGTTTCTTTTTATATTGACTATCTGTGTACTGTATACATCCTATGCATAGCATTGAATGCCTAGCCAACACAGGATTAATGCAAGTGATAATATTATTTTTAAACAAAAACAGCATTTACTTCTGACCACACTGGGTCACTTGGTTTAAGACTTAAGAGAATGCCGTTTCTGCTCGACAGTCATAAGATATCATGTGTTCTATAATATTGTTGGATGGCACAGACTGTCCTCTTGTTACATTTCCCCGTGTAAGCATTACAGAAGCGGCTAAAAGGCTCAAGGATCTGGAGCTTGCTGACGCCATATATTCTGTCAGTAAGATTCTTAGTGGGAGTGCGGGAAAAGGAATAAACCAGGGCACTGCCATTTATCTCCTTAAATTAACAATACAAACCGTTTAGGATGAGTAGGTGTTGAGTAACACGTATGTGAGGAAAAGGCTAAACCTAAAGCATCCTCTAAAGGTCACGTTGAAGTTTATGGGGTGAAAAATGTACAACCTCCTCATGCCCAACAATAGTAAAATATCATGGTCATTTGGTAAGGAATTTGGTAATGGTGAATGGATTTCTTGTCTTCTTTTTAGTTAATAATGTTGCGTTTTGGTGGCACAAGAGGATATAAGAGGAAAATAATGTATTTGATAATATGTATTCCTTCAGCACTTGTTCCTTGATAAATGATTGTATTATTATGTTGACAAAGAGAATCACTAATAAGCGAGTTGGTAGCAATGACCTGCCCTGTAGGTCATGTACATAGCTCCCGCTGCACCCAGTTCTGAAAGAAAGTTGTAGTAGTTGGAGAGAATCTCAGCTGCTCCTCTTCATCCCACCAGGCTGAACATCAGTCTTTATCCCAGCGGACAGGAGGGCAGTGCTCAGGTGGAGCTGCCGGGTTAGTGGGAACAGAGGGGAGACTCATTAAAAGTGATCCTCCTGTCCGGTGCAGCCTGATCACTTTCAGCCCCGTTATCCGCCGGAGTTCGTTTTGAAGGGGTGGATCTAATCTCAGACCTGGAACATTGTCATGGTCAACCTGGGTTACCCTGCTAATGAGTGAGAGGGCCGGCAGGAAGTTCACTCTGCTGAGCCAGGAAGCTCCACAACACCATGAGTTCATTTACTTAGTGTTTGAATGTTGCCTGAGTGAGACCATCTTGGCACTTTTTAAAAATGTAGAAAATATTTGTCCTAAAAATTAGATCCTAATGCAGTGAGTTTTAACAGTTATTCAAGGGAGATGGATTCGTTGTTTACCTTCAGTTTTTACTGCTTATTTCTTCAATATTAAAACCAGAGCAGGTCCGAAATATTTTTTTTAGGAGGCTTTTATTGCAGTGTTTCCATAGTCAGTTTTGTATTGATCCATTCAATTTAACCATGAATGTGCTTTTAGGATGAGGTTTGGGAAATATATCTCAGATAACATTATCTGGAGTGTAAACTTTCCAAAATACAATGGTAGAAGTAAAATCTACAGCGGGAAACGAGATCAAAGGTACAGTATCAGTAAGTGGTCAATTAGAATAAAAGGCTAAGGTTGAAAATTACCGGAATCAAGTCAAACTTGATATGACCTTGATAAGAACAAAACAATTAAGGCCTAATACTCCTCAAGTTTGAAACTATTCCAAAAAGTGAAACCTTTCCACAGCCATTCATTTTCACATCAGGTATCAGGGGTGTTATTCCTGTACCTGCTGCCTACACGCATCCCCGCAGTGCACTACTCCATATTTATTTTATTTTGTACCTGTGAGACAGCTTCAGGGCTTCCCTTTGTCTCTCCCTGCTCCCTGAAGAACGAGACAGACTCTGCCATCTGTCCTCAGTGTTAGCTCGGCTGTATGTACAAAGAGGCCGCGGAGCATAAGTCACATTCCCAGAGGGAGCGGTGGGTAAAAAGAGAAACCAGGGATTAAAGCTCTGTGTAATGATGTGGGGGTAAGAAGGAGTGGAGTATGATGGGAAGTGAAAACAAACGCGCTCTGTGCTCTACCGTGAACAGACATACACATAAATATACTGCCTTTCATTGTTTCATAGAGAACAAGCCCACATGCATCTTCTATATGGAGATCACACACGTACGCAGCGCTCCAGGGCAACGTCAAAAACACTTTAAACAACCAACAGTGATCCACGCTACGCCCGTAAAATTGTGTGGAGATGATCAGATGCGAGTATTCTTGCTTACACTTGTTTCAAATCCAAAAGATGCACAGGGGAAACAAAAGTGTGAATATTTTTGCCAAAAATCAAACAAGTAAATATATCTCAGGGAGATGTTTCTATTGTTGAAGTAAAAGTATGGAAGTCATTACTCACCAGTTTGATAAACTAAGTGTCTGAGCACTGCTTCCACCCAACTCCTTCCTTGCTTAAATGTCTTACAAGTACAACAGCAGCCTGCTCAGCTTTACACTTTGATTAAAGCTAAGTGAGCGCTTGCTGTAATCCCTGAATCCTTTTTAGTCTCGGTAAGATTTAGGTGAGAACGATTTCCTCTCGGCAGTGAGATTTGTGGCTCGCTCGCTCTTTGTTTGAGCAGACATCTCAATGTTTATTCAATCATTTCTTACATGCTCTGCTGCTGGCATTTTTTCTTAACACAATGATTACAAAAATGTGCCCAATCACCCAAAGTTAAATACGGTGATCTACGGGAGCTAGATTCTAACACACGTAGTGAAAAAAAAAAAAGGAGGTATACCAGCAGTGTTTTTCACAACCATTGTTGACTCACTCTCAAGTGTCACCATGGCAATACATTAACACTCCAGTGTAATGTTTATCAGCTGTTTTTTTCTCTCCCTGAGAAACAGCTTGTTAATTACTTCGTAGCGTTTACATGACAGGAAGGCTAACAGTGCCTTTGGAAGGTTCAGAGATGGCCAAGCAGAGCCGTTTATTGGCTCGGAAGTGTGATTTATGATGCCTCATTGGGAGGACTAAATCATCCCTACTCGTGTATGTGAGTGTGTGTGTGTTTGTCCACGGGAGAGCGGCTAAGGAGACAGTTGATCAGAGTTTTAAAGTGTTTGGCGGGAATAACCATGCCTGACTCCTTGACATTATTCTAAACTCCAACCATTTAGCCGTGCGCCGAGAGGGGCCGTGATTAATTGGTGTGTGTGTGCGCCACTAACAAACTGGGGATTAATTTCCCAAAAGATTTAACAGCATGAGCGGAAACACGGCGCTGTCATGTCTGTCCCCCAGACCCAAACCCTGCGGTGTCTCACTGCGCCGCCTCATAGAAGCAGGTCAGTGATGAGAGATCCGCACCAGTGGAAACATCACACTGTGACTTTATTTCATTTGAAACTAAGCGGGCTAAAGTGAATCCCTTATGGTCTGTTTGTTAAATCTTGCACGAAAAGAGTAAACATAAAAGTGGATAAGGCATTGGTATACTGGTTGATAACTGTGTGTAAAAGAAGAAGGGGCTGCAGCTTTGATTCCTGCTCTGTTTTAAAGGATTATTTCCTATAGACTTAACCCAAAAGTAAGTAAATAAAGAAAGTTTTTTCGGCAAAGAAATTCAACACCAAATTCAAGCAACTGAATCATTTTAGACTTCCAGATACAACACACTGGATTTGTAGCAATGAGCTTAGCGGCTGCCTCGCGTGTGTCGCTTTTCTCTACTCTTTATACTCAGTTTTCACCGTGACTTTTTGGAGCCACCTCACATTTAACTGATCATTTCCATTTTGTGGCCGTGGATAAATGCTACCCAGACACATTATAATACTTTTGTGAGTATTTAGATAAATACACTTGTACATTTAATACTCTTTTCTTCTGTCACTAGGGTTCAGTCTAGTTCCTTATCTTGCTCTTTAAATAATCCCTTTTGAATGAACTTCATCCAATGGGATTATGTACACCTAAAAGGAAATACAAACCTCTATCCCGTGACTTGGGTTATTTCTTTGTGTGTATGGGACTTACAGTGAGTGCTGACTCTGTGGCCTTGATGACCCTTGTATTACTTTGTGTATTTTGGATGATTCAATAATCTTGTTAAAATGCTGAGAAGAACTGCTCTGCAGAGTCAGAGTCAGAGCTGAGCTTGTGGACCTTTGCCAGGATACCGTATGCAGCGTCACAAGGGGCCATTCTTCTTGGCAAAAATGATGGAATTACATTGAGTTGAGGACACTTCTTCAAGATTGGATAAGGGATGAATAATTTAACACCTAATGATTAATCCAGAGGCAAAACGCCCTGCTGAAATATAGCGTCTCTGAAGGTAACTTTAACCCTCAAGAAAGACGGATGTGGAGGTTTGTCATGCGGTTTTCTAAGGGAAATTTCATCTTGGGCACGACATAAATCTTACTGGCAGGCGAAAAGTACAATACGTTCATCATGAATATGTCTACATCACGCACAATTATTGCTGAATTGTCCATGCTCCCAAAAGCAACATGTAAACTAAGTGCAAATCAAATCCTGGAGTTCGGATTGGTCCAATGTTTAATCCTGTTGTTGATACAGACTTTGAAGCTACTTTTGAGGATGAGCTTACAGGGTTTGCTGTGAGTTATAGACTCATACTGTCAGTTATACGTATAGCTTACTGAGAAACTTCCAAAACATTTTGAACATTTGCAGGATTACAGCATTAAACGCTTTAAACTGCCTATGTGCGTTCCTGGATGTGTGTGTGTGTCTCAGGAATTAGAAGGAGCACGACAGGCAGAGAGTGCAAGCAGCTTTACTTTCTCTGATAAATATAGATAGCACTAAGGGCAACAGTGTATTGCTTCACACAGTGAAAAACACAACCTGAATCAATTTCACAATTAGCCAGTTCAGTGTTTTAATTAAAAAAACAACAGTCGCCTTTGAAGAAATCAATTCCAACTAAAGAGGCAAAAGAGAGAATTCCCCTGCCAGTTTAGCATCCCGCAGCTCTGTCAATTCAAAGACATGCATCGAGATGCTTTTGGCCCTTTCTCTTGTATCTGTGCAGCATTAAACAACATTTGAAACCATCTTAGCTGTGTGCGTAGGGACTATTTCTTCGCCTTTATTTGAGAGCCAACATTAAAGAGATACTGGAAACAAGAGGAGCAGGGTGTCAAAAAGTCCACCGACAGTTTTGTTATCACATTCTTTCATGAGTTGAAAGAAAAGATTTTCATATGAGTTTGAGAAGTTTTGTTTGAGTTGGCAGCAACATTTATCATATTATATTCAAGCATATCCAAACCCTTTTTTCTTATCGAATCTCTGTGCATATACTGAAAATACATATATAGTTAATCAGAGTCAGCTCACAATATCTACCAAGGGACCGAGCAATGCTAATCCTCGTAAAGCCCACTTCTGCACACTTTTTTTGTCAAGATACCTCCATACATTCATATTAAATGTATCTCTTAATAGGTTAATAATCAGCATGTTCATAAATGTTTTTCTATATTAACCATGTTTACATTTCATTTCAACTTTGGCCACTTGGGGGCAGTGTAAACAACCTTTCAACACACATTGACATATTATCACATTATATAATATATATATATATAAATCAAAATGCAGTCCCTTGTAGCTCTGTCTATTGTCTTAACTGTTCCTGAAGGAAATATCTTGCTGCTAAATGCTTCACTTTATTCACCAGCTGGTTGCCAACTGCGTGTCGTTTGCTGCTGAGCTGTACAGTAGTTTTTTCTTAGAGTGTTTGACTGAAAAAAGCAGCTTGCTGCATCTAAAAATGTGATGAGGATGGTGAGAGTGAATAGAGCTGTTATTAAAACAGTTTTCCAAGCAGAATGGTGGTTATAAATGCACATTTCACTACTAGATTAAACATATTCCATTTGAACACTGGCTGTGATATTTGTACTCTGGCTTTGTTTCCCACAGTTATTGATCTGCCAGCTTTAATTTCCATCGACTTTTATCCCCTACACTTGAGTAACTACATACACTCTCTCCAGCGCCGTATGCCCATGCATTCTGTCAGCCTGCTTGTCGGACAGAAAAACAAACTCCCCCCTTGTTCACACATGTCTGGCATGTCAAGTGACGGCTGTGGATTCTCACCCTTTTTCCTCATGATCGCCTTCGTCCGCTTTTGACGGGGATCGAGTCTCGGCGGCTCACCTCGATGTGTGGTTTAGTGAGGGGAAAAGCTTGAAACTTCAAACAGAGCCAGTCTCCGGCGCAGTGATAAACCCTGCCTGACGAAAGACCGCAGCTTCAGAGAAGAGGAGGTGATGAGCTTAACTTGGGGGATTTAGCAGCTCCGTCTCTCCCTGCCCGCGTTTTGTCGAACACATTGTAGCCTTCATGCCTGATTGTTATTCTGAGAAACCGGAGAGTAATGACACGTGTCTTTGATCCCTGGAAAATGTTAACATGGGAGTGACTTATATGTAGAAAATAAAACATTCAGATGTAGAATAAAATGGAATGTTAAATCATTGCACATTTCTCATATCCTTATTAAAATAATAAATGAAGACTTACAATTTTCCAAACTAACAATTATCAATCAACTCTAACATGTACAGTTTTAAGAGAGGTATTTAGTCTTACAGTCTGCTGCCCTGTCTGGGACTAATGTAAAAATGTTTACTACCACCATCTACTGTTCACTTGGAGGAGTTAGCTTTTGAAACCAGAAAACAGTTTATTTAAACCCCTCCATCAGTAATGAGAATACCTTGATTTGAATCTAAAGTTGGGACACAGTTGTAATTCTTCAGAATAGGTATACAAATATTGATTTCAAACAGAATAGTTTGGAAAATTAACTTTCAAAATGTAAACGCTGGTTGTCTGTATCAGACTGAAGACTTACAGACATTTACTCCAAGGGTCCACGCATCATGGATTTCTGTGTTTACTCCATTAAGAAAGAATCAAAATAATGTGTTTTGATCCCTTTCATACAGAAGAAACGGGTTACAATCAGGGTTTTCAAGGAATTCCTGGCTTTGTGCTGTAAGTCAGCACTTACTACCACTGCAACAAGTACTTATCTACCCGCAAAGAATGTAAGCCATTTGTTAGGGACTCAAGGTTCGCAGCTGCATTTATTCAGTTGAAGGTCATTTGCGTTGTACAGTGAACACTTAGCCCATTATAGAAGTGTACAAAACTTTTCAAAAAAAGGCTTTTGAAACCTTAAGTGAATGTAGACACACTTAAAACACATTTACTTATTATTTACATATATTTAAATTTCCTATGTGTAGAATTGTTAAATGGTTGGACTTTTAGCAGCCTTAATGGTGTAGTTGCTTTATTTTCCGTTGTGATCTTTCTGTGATATGTTAATTATAGAAAGTTGCTGGGTTGTACAGAAGATGGCACTTGAAGTGCAAACAGAAGTAGCAACATCTTTGCAGAAGAAGGTAACATAATGTGTGAAATGTCCTACATTTGAGAAACGGTTACAACTATAACTCTCACATATGGTCCCATTTTTTTCATGTATTTTCATATATTTTAATAGATAGTTAAAAAATCATATCTTGAGGTGCATTTAGCCCCTTTTAATATCCCTGACAACTGCTACGATCGTTTGTCACTTTGAGGGTTAATAAGTGGGCCCCATTGACCTAAAGCAGTGATGGGTAGAAAAAGGAGATGGATATTTAGCTGCAAATGAATGCAAGTCACTGCAGGTCAGAGCAACTCTTTGTCATGGCCCCTGGTCCCCTGGGAGCCCTTTAACTCTGGCCTCATAAGTGCCCCACAGAGACCTCTCCGTCAGTCATCTAGACCCCGACCTCTGATTGGATCAAAGATTGATTACACCCTATTCATGCAGCGCCATCATTGGAGGACAGCAAGGCCCGCACCACGGGTCAATGGGGCCTTGTAATCAGTACCAAGGCAGCGGTGACTTGATGCCCTGGTGGTAGGAAAATCGCTGTGCTGATTTCAGCGCAGTCACATACAGAGTGTCGTAATATGAGCCCAAATCAAAATCTGCCACGTCTCCACCGCATACAAAGTTAATTGCATAGCGAGGATTCGGTTTGTAAAAGCTTTGAGTGATTCCCAGTCAGCCTTTGATTAATCTCTGGCAAATGCAGAGAAAAAACATCCTGTAACCCTAATCCTCATTAATCTTGAGACACATTATGATTCATGTGCAAAGCATAAGCTTGATGCTCATTTGGTCAACAACTCAAAAAAAATGATTCGACTGCTCAGTCTCATTTCCATAAAAAAGGACGAAGTGGTTAATGTCACCCCATCATAAGACTTTGTCAATTTGATCACTTTTAGAATATGAAAAAGAATCAGCAGAAGGATATTTTGATGATAAAATCCCAGCAGCTGTTGGTGTAATGAAATGGCCTGTGCTGGCAGAAGATCTGGATGACCTCTCGCTATCCACAGACAGCATATGCCGCGCCGCAGAGTCGAAGGCACAACCTTTCCAGCGCCGACGACCATCTACAACCTCATAATCATCAAAACCTCATCTGTTACATTCATAAATCCGGTATGGATTCTTGAGGATTTGCAAAACACAGCACACCATATGCTGCCATTCTGTAAACGCATGTTCTTGTGAACAAAGCTGAGGGAAATTAATTGAAACAACGGATTGCTGGTTTGATTTGTAAGACCTGTAAATATCACGGTAAACAACAATTGTTCCGCTTTCTCTGTTTTTCCGAGGGGTATTAAGGGTTGGAGATGGAGCAATAACTCACAAGTGCTAAGACTCCCCGTACCCAAGCTACCAATTCTCCCCGCATTGTGGGATTAACAAACTCCACTCCTTGCCGAGCAACACGGGCAACGCATTATTGTTACTTTCCGTGCTTCCTGCCACTCGCACAACTGTGACTCTGTAATACTTCAAACGCCTGCAAGACTTAAACTCATTCTGGATGCTGGCTTTAAAGTGCTAACGGGCTGGATATTAGCGATGTAGTAAAGCGTGTGTGTGTGTGTGTGTGTGTGTGTGTGTGTGTGTGGTAGAGTAGGGCTTGTTTGACTTTATGTGGCGGTATCCTTGGTGTGTGTGTGTGAGGCTGGCTGAGATGCTGTTGCACCAAGCAGAGGCAGTTTCAAGGATTACTGTCGGGGCGGAAAAGAGGCAATTAATCTCTGTCTTCAGAATGGGATACAGCTGAGCTTCAAGGCCTTTTAGGATCTTTTGGAAAATGATAAGCTTCTGTTTACTAATTTTCCCATGTGGTCATATTGACGGTGTGAATATGTGGCAGATATAATGGGTGAGAGTGCAGATATGGGTTATTCAAAAGCAGGTTTACTCGTGAAACCCGTTTTTTTTTTTTCTCAATCAAGCATGCATGAGAGAGTTTGTTTGATTTTGTTTTCAATTACACCCATTTCCCAGGCGGTGATGCGCGCTATCAGTTGGGACAGGATGTTTGATCAGAACTAAGCTCTGCTGACATTTGATTTTTTTCCCTCGCGTCCTTGTCCCCCCCGCTCTGTTGTCAGGTCAAAACCAAAAGAGCTCATAATGTCTGCATGAGGTGTACAACAAACCTAGTGCCAGAGAGATGTGTTTTATTTTCCACAACTGAACTTTAAAAAGGTGTTTATAACTTTGATGAAATACAGGAATTCTGCCATCAGGGAGGTCAGGTCTGGGAGAGTTTCCAGCACTGTACCTGCCTGACACCAATGAGCAAAAGAAAGCCCGAATGTAGCTGTACATCATTTCCCCCCCGGCTGCAGAATTCAGCCTGATCAGACCTGGCATCTTACCTTCAGGAGCTCCACAACGCTTTTCTCCATCTGTCTGTGCAGATATAACTCCATTATGTGCCTGAAAACACAAACGACAAGTCAAACAAACATACAAATATGAAGCGTGGGCTCCTGTTGAACTTGTTTGTCTTTCCTGCTGAGATCAGAACATATTAAACTAAGAACATAATAAGTAATGTATTTATATTATCCACATGTCATTTACATTTAAACTATGATTTGAATTCCTGTCACTCTTTGTGTAAGAAAACTAAATATGATGTGCATGTCTTCTATTTTTATCAAAAAGTATTTAAAAAGCAGCCTATATGTCTGTGGAAACGGCGCCTAAGCTTAAAGACCCTGTGAAATCAAAATGTAAAAAGTCTGTGGTGTTATCCTAACTAGCCAACTATATGTCCAAAAAGTATTTTTAGTATTTCATCTTTTACATATTCATTTTAGCGCAATTTGCCTCTTTTCATTTACTTTTGTGGCAATTTAGCTAAATATATTCAATAAAATGCTATTTGTTGCAGCTAACCCATCACATAAAACTGCACTTGGCCGTTAGCTTGGGCACACCATAGCAGCTAGCAGACCTGTATAAGAGGAGGACATTGCTGTCATTGGACTTTCCTGTTTTCTCCATCGTCCTCCCTATAAAGGCTGCCAACATATCATATGTCAAAATACTTGAAATGCCTTTTTACATTGCAATTCTTTGATTTGTCATTTCTTGTGGCACAGTTTGATACTAGCTTGGAAGGTAGGAGCTAGCAAGCTAGGCTAAGTATTTCCCATTCAGAAATTGGGAGCTAATGAGTTAAAATGATCATTAGCACTGATTCTCATTTGACGATACAACTTATGACAACTTATATGAACAGATAGTCCTATAACCTCAGTCCCTAACCAACATTTAGTGTTCAAATAAATATTAAGCATATACAACCTCACGTCTTAATATTTCTCTTTTAATTTCGGTCGCACAAGGTGAGTGAATCCAACATTGTGAAGAACTATTTTGAGAAATCTCCTTTGCTAAACAGATTGAATTTACTTTTATTCTATTCATTCTCTTCTTTCTCCTTTCCTGTCTTTCACTGATAAGCCCCCCTCACCACAGAACACAATGGCTCCATTGTACTAAACCACAGAGCTGATAATGTTACGTGACATTAAGGGCAATGATGTTAGTTCCTATTCAGGGAGACATTTTGATTGGAATGTAGACTCACAAAGAGCGCCATAATATTCAATGCTTCCAGAAATGAAAGAATCCAGTATTAAACCCAATCACCATTGATCTGCAAAATCGTAGACTCCGAGTATTTTATTAGACCGTATGTCAGGAGATGCTTTCTTTCCAGATAGGGAAAGATATCACAACATTTTATTAATTCAATACATTTGCACATGAAGTCACCACGTGAAGCTTTTTGCTAGCAATCCATTAATTTGAAACCTACCCATGCAATCTATCCAAAGCAGAAAAAACACTGAGAATTCCCAATGTCAGTCAGCTCCTCTGAAGTAAAGACTCAATTGTTTTTCCGCTCTTTTTATGTATAATAATATTCATATTCCGCTGAACGCTGACCCGAGAAAAAAGGGGCTATTTCAGAGCTGTCAGTGCAACGTCTTTATCTTCACTCTCCAAATGTTGGGGTCAGCCAAGACTTGACGCTCAGCAGACAATTCTCCCAAAGACCCTAATGTGATTAATGGGTGTCACTTAAGAAGGGCGGGGTGAGGTTGAAAAAGGAAAATAAGTCATCCAAAGGAGATTGTCGCTGAAGAAAAGGTACACTGGCGACACTTCATCAGCGGAAGCGAGAAATGCAGCCCCCTGTCTTCAGCTGCAGAAGGAAATGTTCAATGTCACTTTAAAAGTTTTAAATACGGCCAAGGAATGCAACCTCTAAATGAGGTGTGGGCAACTAGCAATTAGAGCGCTTTGTGTTGGTAATGTTTGCAAGGTACATTAAGGAATAGCTTGCTCAAAACCCTGACATTAATTCCAACTTTGCAGTATTGCCTCCATTTGCTCTCTGCTACAGTGACAAGGTCATGAAAGTATTTTAAAAACTGTAAGTTCAGTTTCACGTCACCAATGTCCTTGTATGTTCTCCTCTCTCACTCTGCTGGCATTAGTAGCCAGAATAAAGTATAACGTTTAGATACAAGAAGGAAGACAGCCAAAAGCCCACTTTACCTGCTGTTATAAAAAACATTATTTTATCCACTCACCAAAAACAGCTTGTTACAAATGTAACTTCCTCTCCTCGTTTGGACCCCACTTGAAACTTGTTTTGATTTTTTTTATCATTCCAGGAATATCCTGACAATCTCAATACCTGGAGTATGTTGCTTATTAAAACGGCTGCCACATGCTTTCGCCGTCTAGGGCTTGAGGAGATAAAGATGTTCATATAAGCCCGGTTCTCACACCTGAATTAGTGTTTTTGTTATGCAATCACTTAGGCTGTTAATGTTAGACAGGGCTATGATTTATATTGAGCTACAGTAGCAGTTGTTTTTAGGGCTTCCAGCTGGAGGAATAAAACGTTTTGTTATTCATTTCCGATGCCAGATTTTAAAAGTCAACCATGATCCCTTTGCTCATGCTGCACTGAACACCTGATGCTGAGGGGACAGGTGGGCTTTGAAGGGTAGACATTTATTTTTAGACTCCAGGATACTTTTATTGCACGCAAGCATCATAATTCAATTCCCAACCGGTGTGGATATCGGTATCGGCCACTACAGTATGTGTACAGGTGCACCTTCAACATCCGTCACATGGTGGTAACAACATGTATACATTTGCAAGATGATCTAAATGCTACATTTAGAATAGATGTTATTTATCCCTGAGTTCGAAAATACAACATTTAAATCCGGAGCAGTCCGTTATATAATAGAAGTCATTTAATATAATGGTGTAATACAGTCTGACCTGCCTGGGCTTGCAAGAATCTGAGAGGCATGTAGACCAGACATTTTAAACAGCCTCAAATGTAATGAAGAAGAATAATTCAATGAAAAATGCAGAAAATGAATGTGTGCTACTAGCGTACTGATTGGCCTCCTTATCTTAGATTGCAGGTGCCTGATTTGATGATGGAAAAAAGAGGAGTTGTTGCCGAGTGTTTACTGTAATCTCAATTTAAATCTAACTCTTTAATCCATAGATATGACATCAAACCAACGCCAAGTCTGGGGCTAAATAATAGTAGTGAATAAACACAGACATGTGCAGGAAATAGAGATGTTTTTTTAATTATCCATACATCCATTACATGAACAGAAAATCAGTTCACAACCAAATCCCTTAATTGAACAAACAGTATATTTAATGGCATATTTCTTCCAAGTCATCCTTCAATTCACTGTACTCTGGATCAATGTGTGATATCACTTCATCAACTATTTTGATGACTGTTATAATCATTTGAGTCATGTATTTGTTGGCAATAATACCACCCTTTTTCCCGTACCAGCTTCATTAATGTAAAAACAATTCTGCTTTGTTGTCTTTTATATCACACCAAATTATATACATTTGAGTTTTATACTGTTGTTAAAGGAAAATGCTAAATTGTTTCTCTTTTGAACGGTAAACATTTTCCACTATTTTTGCACAGAAAAAAATCGATTAATCAAAATGAATTAAAAAAAAAAAGCAGTTCCTAACAGGCTTTTTTCCATAGGCATTCAATAAATATGATAACCCTCATTCCAATCCTTTTTTGAAACGTCTCAGTAGCATCGCATGCTATAATAACTGCAATGTCCTGGGTCCAAGGACCTTAGTCCCTCATACACACATTATTATGCAATAAGGGAAAACATGCCTACAAAAATAAGAAATAAAACTCAATTTTGACTGATTAATCATTACATTCTCACACAGTTGGTAAAACAGTTCAACATCTGTTTAGGGAACCACAGCTTTAATGAACTTGGAAATGTATCATATGTTCAAGGCCGCCTCGTCTCTCCCTAACTTGAGTTATACAATGCACTTCTCTTTACCTGCAACACATCTTTCAGAATATGCTGTTGTGTACTTTTGTATTGTTTCATTTGATTTACCTGTGCAACATTGCTGCAGTGCTGTAGTCCTAATGGCAACATGGATCCAGGTTAGTTCCCAGCCCTTAGTGGCCCTTTTAGTCCATCCAACTGACCTTGCTGTGCATGTGCCTGTAACCCGTACCCCTGCCCCACCCAGCCTGTTTGCTGTTATCTATGTACGCTACAGCCCCCCCACCCCCAGCACACCTTCATTACTGCCCCAGATAGTGGCATTGGCAACTTGTCACTTTTATTGATTTCTCTTAAACTGCAATTTACATGGATATTTGTGGGCGTCCTGAGGGCAGGCTGCAGCCTGGCGGACGGCCCCGGCCTCTCCTCTCCCCCCTCCTCTCTCTGCCCCCCTCGGGCCGGAGGAAATGTTTCCACCCAACAACACAGCCTCAAAGTCACTTTTCAATCTGACATCAGCAATTGAGTTGTTTCTGCAAATGCATTGTTTTCCCTCTTATAACAACAGAAGTAATGAGGATAAAAGCCAATAAGGGTAAAAGATAGAGGAAAAACTGACTGCATTTACAGGAAATATAGAATTGGTTCGGAACAAATCTGTATTTTCCCCCCCCACCTATCCCAGCCATAAATGTGTCACCAACACACACCTGACCTCCGCAGTAGAGGGAGGCCAAGGGAATACAACAATAACCTCCAGCTAGGAAAGCCACCAATGCTTTCTCGACTCTGCACTTTCGCACAAAAATGCCAAAATGTCACAAGCTTCAAACTTTGCGGCCATAACACACTGTCAGGAGAGTTTCTGCCTCCACGCTGAAGGTCACCTGACACTTCCAAACAGGATTTTCAAAATAAAAGAAGAAACATTTTGTCTTAAATAAGGATCATAATAAAGCTGCAAGATTGAACAGTTTGACTTCCTCAAAGATGCATTTAGTGTGTGCAATTGGAACATTATGCATTTTAGAGTAATCTCCCTTTGTAGACTTGTCAGTGACTTTGGAACAGAGACTGGGAATAAGAGGGAATTAGCTTTAGATACATAATCCTGAAAAGAAAATCCAAATTTCAGGAGATAAAAAAAGACATAAGGAGAATAAGTTGTCTAACAGAGGACTTTGTGACAAGTGGATAATCGTTTTTTCCTAATACATCACATTTTTTGTGTGCCTAAAGGCAGTTGTGAGTTTGCATCATGGTGGCATATGGAGGAGTCCTTCATGCTGCGAAACCTCTACTGAAGTGCCCCTGAGCAAAAATCCCTACCAGACTGACCTCTGATCCCCCTGTGGAGGGCGGAAGAGAACAAAATCCCCCTGCAGTGTGGAGGAAAAAGTGCGAGGAATAAGTCCAAATGTAGGAAACATTTAAAAAAGCAGCGGGTGAATAAGGGGTGTGAGTTGGTGGTTGTCGCTGCTGATGTCACACCTCCCAGACAGCCACGATTGGACCCTAATTAGAAAGCTCGGCAGCAAATGGATAGGCGTCCTGCATGATTGAATCCAAAGTGGCTGATGCCCAAATTTCTGCAGAGGCGCGGAAAAACCTGTGTGCGAGGAGCGGAGTGCTGTCAGTGCTGCTGAGAGCTTCGACAAGGAGGGAGGCGAGCTGGAGTTTCCGAGGTGATATAGAAACAGCAAGCTCCCCCCTGGTTCAGAGGGATAAAAGAACAGAGCCCAAAACATAGTCTGCGTAAAAGCCGAGGACGCTGCGTTATCAAACGGAGGGCAGAGACGAGGAGAGTCGAGCCGCCGAGTCCAAGTTACCCTGCGCTTCGCTCCAAAGGCTGCGCTGATGGCATCCGTACTTGGAAACAACAGCCGCGCGTCGGGGGCTCAGAGCGGACAGGTCAAATGCAAGCTGAAGAGGAGAAGGAGGAGGCGATCGAAGAGAAAAGGTACAACTTTTTACCACACTTGTGTCCTTTCCCCCCCCTTTCTTTTCCTCCCCGTGTGAGCAGAGGTCGTGCGCACCTTGGCCGGGCATCGGAGCGCGCGGCAGCCCGGCGACCCTGCGCTGCTGCCGGCTCCACAACGCTCCGCAGCGGGGTTAGTTGAGAACCTTGGAATTGTTGAACAATGAACAGGAAGAAAGGATTTCTGTTCACATTTGCCCTCGGCTTTTAATGACGCATTGTTTTCACCGTTCAAAGTTTAGTTGCTGCTGCGTTTACGGTCCTTAAAAACGCGTCCATTGTCTCGAACACCGACAATGACAAAAACGAAACGGCTTAAATACAAGTTTAGTGTGGTTATAAATAAAATCGGCTTGTTTTTACTATTTATATCCGCATCGTTGATGCACCCTTAAATGACAGAGCTTGTCACCAAGCCCCGTTGAACTTTATAAAAACAATAGATTCCTTCCATAATTTTAGTAGGCTACGATTACCAAGCCAGTTTCTACTCGTGTTTGTATATTTCAATTGATATACTAAAGCATCGCCACAAGCAATGTCGTCAAACTGCCTTTTTCTTTTAAAGAAAGTTGAATGTCCCTGTCATATAGCCACTGTACCAGAATAACGTCCTGAAATTCAGTAATGATATTCCTCATGTTTTTTTCAACTTCTTTTTCTTTCTGTCGCCTCCATATAAAACTAGTATTGCCTCATTAAATGGAGGAACTTACTGAAAACTATAAAGTCAAGTTTGAGAAACAGTCTGGGCCTTTGGCAGTGAGAAAGAGAGACGAAAATATCATTAGTTGCCAGGTTATTATTTCATTTCAAAATGTTTTATTAGTGTGTATTTTTGCATTAAATTCCCTCAATCTGCTGAATGGAGTAGATTAGTTCCTTATGAATACATTTGTATTGAGTACATAAAACTCATAGACCAGACAGACTGTATAATAATTAATTGTCTTTGGAAGCTTAATAAAAAATGGTGATCCTCGGTGACTGAGACACAAAAGGAATGCAAAATGTTCCCTTTAGCCGGACTGGAATAAATGCTGGAGGCTCATGGTAAACAAATCCCGTGTGCTTTTATGTGCTGCAACCTGCAGGAAGGTACACTTTCTCTGCATATGACATTTATGCTTTTACTAAAGAAACCAATAATTTAAACCATTTAGACTAATCACACATTTCCATCTCAACACCTCAATTTGAGATTTTTGTCTATTTAAAAAAAAAAAGATCACAATTTACTACAAAGTGTTCACTTTTAAAACATATTTGTGATTGCTGAGTAATTTAAAAACATTTGTGTATAGTGCCTCACTTTGAGAAATGACATTTATAAAGATTAAAAAAGCAGTATTGAGATGTCAGTGAAAACTTCCATGCTTAAAAGCTTACCAAGGTTCTACCTCTCTTAGTTTTTTCTTGATTATTTCCTGAGGTATTTTGGCTGTTCAAAAGTGAATTACCCAAACTGAAGCATCAAACGCTTATTTTCTCTGGCACCGGCCACAAACACTCACTGGCACTCTGAAATATGTTTTTTTTTTTCTTCTCACTTTCACATTTGTTTGCCACCTCCATAAGAAAACATAAGATCTAAATAAAACTGCAATGACACATATAGTTTAATTTATTTATATGTGTAAGAGATGCGAACACGATGTGCCTGTTTCTGCTTGAAGATACTGACGTGCCACCCCATTGCATTGTGGAATATGGATGAAGGAACGCTCGGAGCGTGTTGACGTATCCGACTGCAATTGAATGCATAACGAGCTTTCATAAACACTTTGCACTTGTCATCAAACTACAAACAGACAACTGCACCTCATTTCCATAACCTCTTGATTTTTAATAGCCCAAGTAATTGAGACAAGGGAGACAATACATAAAATATAGTGCTGAGGCAAATGTATTTACATAATGGAAACGACAGAATTGGTTCCACAACATTAAGCATTGCATATGAGTATTACACAAACGCGCGCACATTAGCTGACGGGCCTGTTGCAGCGTGTTTCCGAACGGCTAATTTATCAATGCTGCTGATTCACTCTGATAACACGGGACATTAGGGGCCAGTTCAGGGGACCGCTCGTAAATGAACTGTGTCTTTGGGAAGTGCAGATGGCCGCTGACTCCTCCAAAGCTGCAAGAGGTGGACTCACTGTGCTCCAGCAGCTGGAACAGTCACTCACATCTCTCCTTGCTGTGTGACTGTGTTTTTTCTTTGAGGTTTTAAGCCCTCAGAAATACAATTTGTTCAATATGTCCCCACGATTTGAAAGATTTGTTCCCCTACCTCAAAGTTGACCACAAATTACGCAAAGCCGGATTGAGCGCTTTCACTTTTTTTTATATCATTATTATCCTTCATCTCAAATGCCAACTGATCATCTTGAGATTCCACACACAATTATTTGGATAGACTTTAAGGCAAAAAGTCACAGAGGGATTATTGCATGGCATTTGGGGCTTAATCCCCTGAAAAGACTGCAGATTATTTGTAGATGAACTCACTAAAACCTGTGTGTATTCAAAAGGTTCTAAGCAGATTCCTACCCGCAACTTTGATTAATTTCCCCCCCCCTCCAACACCTCTTTGCAGTTGTTTTCAGCTGAAGAGTGCAAAAACAAATAATTACAGAATGAGGATTACAGAGCAGGGATTTATTTGCTCATAGTTCTTGTCACACCTGCTCATAATTCTGGGTGAATGTGTACTTTATTAAATTCATCAGCTGTGTTTTAGCTCTTTCTGTTGCTCTCTATTCAACCTCCTTGTATTGTTACAGTGCTCCTGTTAGCTCTGCGTTGTGCGGCTGTACACTTCGCTCTGCGTTTGTTTGCCTTCCCTTAAGCACAGTGTTTGACCAGTGTCACCACTCCTAGAAGCAGTCATGGACATGCTGTGCTTGTTAATTAACCACCGTCTCGTGATTTACGGTCATATCCCTTAAGGATGTCAGTACCACAAATTGAATCCTTTTGGAGATGTGTGACAGTCCTGTGCAGGAACATCTGGGGGAATGTAGCACATCTCCCTACCTGTCAATCATCAGCACACCTTTTTTTCCCCTCTGCTACCTTAAACTGTGGCATATGTCTGACATATTCCACGTCTTTTATCCACAATGTGTGCTTTTTATGAACAAAAATAAGCAGAGCGGAGATTTATAGACCAACATTATTTTTTTACAACCGCACTTATCACCCTGTGCTCTCGACTACAGTACAGTATATCAGCGTATCATCAGGAGTGCCGGGGGGGATATGTGGAAAACACCGAGTGCCACATAATTTATGTAGCAATTACTGTTTACGCTCTGGCGTCTGGCGAGGTGGCGGCGGAGGGGTCGAGCGTGGACTGTCGGGGGGGTGATGAAAGTTGAGGCTGAGGCGGGCGGTGGTTCGCAGCGGGCCATGACAGAGGACGGGGGTCATCACCTTCCCCCCCGTTTTAGATAGGCAAGGAGCCACCGGCGGAGACGTGAGCGCGACGCCCCTCGATGCTCTCCGAGGGCTGCTCACTGTCTGACTGTAACACATTAGAGTTAGAGGAAGCTGCAGATATTCACCGGCCCCCGCTTCCCTCTTAAGGCTGATGACGCTCATACCAGCTGTGTCGAGGTAAGGGCAAAGGTCAGGATGAAGAGCCGAGGCCGAGCAATTCAGAACCTCCATTAGGATTTTACTGTTTTTAACAATCCAAGCTCTGTGTTGGTTTAATAAGCCAGGTAAGCAGCTGCTTGTGACAAAAAACGATTATTGTTGCTGTTGGATGAAAACCTAGTTCTTTTTTTCTTTTTGTCTGTTTGATGCATTTCAAACTGCCTTTAGAGTTCTGTAGTAGTACTGTAGTATCTAAATCACAGTTGTCTTAGCAGCATTTAAAAACGAACATACTGCACAAAATATCTAACCTGCTATCTGTTAGGTAACATTGTATCTGTCATAGGCTGATCGCCCAAGACAAATGTGTTGTTTTTTCACCAGTAGTTTGTTGTCCTGCAGCATTCTTTGTCGATTTAAAACCTCTTTCAGCTTACAAATCCTCCTAAAACTGGCATTCAACCTTGTGAGATACATTTTCGTTGTGCAGTCTGTAATGGTAATAAGGTAGCTTTTAATGTACTTTTTTTATGAGGTGTTAATAATGTTTAATTTTGGCAAGTTAAAGTAAAATTGCAGTTACAAAGAAAAGAAAATCGCAAAAAGGGTCTCTTTTATATACAGTACCATTTTGACACGGTGTGTGCTAGAGCTTGAATAATGGCATCAATAAAAAGCTGAATATGAGTAATAAAAGAGGGTAAAAATAGTCTGCTCCGTGCAATATAATACTGCACTGAATTCTCATTGAAAAATTGTTACACTCAAGCTACAATGGTATAAACAGTCCAAATCTGAGCCTGTTGTTCATTGTGCTGCCATGTGGAAGGACTGGTATATGTCTTGCCTTATTCATTTTTTATATTATTTTTAATCTAACCTGGTTAGTTACGTCAATATCTTTAAATGTTTCTGTATTTGGTGCATACCCAATGCAACAGCACATGTAAACCTGGACACAAACACTGTAATGCTAGAGTATATTCTTCTCAGTGGCCTATATTCACATTCATAATCCATTCCTTAATAAGATCCTGGTGCAGCAACACACAGACAGGTAGAGGACTTGAATAAATGTGCATCTTGCTCACTGCAGGGTTAGTTAGAGTTTGAGGCGGAGGCTGTTCCTGGTTTTGGAACACAGCTAGCGGTGCAGGTTTCCATGTTGGGACAGCCCAATGTTACACAGTCTGAGTGTAGTGGGGAGGAGGAAGTGATGCATTTCACAGATGTAAAGTGTAGTATTAGCCCCAGAACACTTCTGTCACATTTGTTTGTGTTTGTGCTGATAACCGCATTAAGAGCTGCGACAAAAAACACTGCTGGCATTTATGAGGTTAATGAAGGTCAGTGCCAATGGTGGCGGCGCCGTGCTCCTCTGTGTGCGTAAGCGTGGCTGTGTGAATTTACAGGCGCTTCCTGATTAAGGCTAGCGGTGGAGGAGTCGGCGCTTTAGGACAAGGCGTCCTCTAAATGACTGAACGTTTAGCTGAGGGAGAAAAAAAAGGTTATTACTACTGACTGTGCTCTCTTGAGGACAGCTGATAAAATGACCAAGGAAAAGGAATAGCACAACTTTAGCACATTAGCATAATTAGTAATTATCTCGTAATAGTCCCCCTTGGCGTTTTTTTGGAGCTCGGCTGTGAGAAATTGTACTTAAAGTTCAGGGCTCAGAAAACAAATTCCACGCCATAATGTCTTAATAATGCACTGCTGCTAAGAGTCATGTTGTAGAGAAAATGAATCACAAGTATCAAAAGCACAGATGCAGATTTAAAAAAGAAAATCAGAAGGTGACACTTAAGTTAATTAGTCTTTTGTTTGATGACTCCCACAGTTGTCACAAATAACTTGTTGCACTTGTTGCTAAGACAACAACATATACTTTTTAATTGAGTAAGTCGCGTGTTGCGCTCCGTCAATCTGTCCACAACAGCTTTCAAAACATCTAGAGGAGACCTTTGAGAACTGGTACACTGCAATACAGTTGAACGGCGCTAATGTATGTGTGAGTGCAATGAGAAGAATGCTCTGTGGTGAGCTCATTTGTTTGTACATGTATGCATGTGTGTATTAGCGCATATTTGTCAGGGTTTTCCCGGTGTGCAGTGTGAGCTTGTGTGCTGCTGTTCGTAGGGATCCGTCAGTCTTCATAAACAGAGATGTGGCACAGCGAGTCAGCAGCATTATCGCTTCCTGTCAGTGTTTGTGTGTCTGCAGTCCACCAGACAGCACAACATGAAAGAGTGGATGGTGTAAAAGAGACTGGAGCTGCCTCGTAGCGACTCTCAAGAGATTTAAGGTGGCGTTGGATGTGAGGAACAAAGACTAGTCAAAACACAGCCTTTCAATGCTGTTTGAATCACAGCTCCAATAATATTTATTACACATGTCGTGCAAGATGTTAAGGGAAGGCATCAACAGTTTTACGTGGAACTATCTTTTATGTTTTTGGATCATTTAATTCCTTTTACACATACATTTTCATACCTTTTTTGTGTTTTTAATAATGTACCGCCCTTGCTTTGTAGCATATTTTAAAACAGGTATACAACTTACAGTAGTTATGTTCATGTATAGATCATTCTGAACATCATTTTCTTGATTAATCCATGTTTTGGTATAAAAATGTCAGATGAACAATAATGTTAGACAAATGTAAGAAAAAGGAGCACATTTTCACATTTAAAAAAACTACATTGATCAACATGTCGTCTTATTTTATTGAAAAGTGACACAAAATATGATTTGAAAAATATTTGCTTATTAATTTTCTGTCAGCAGAATAATTTATCAACCAACCAATGACTTCTGCTCCACTTTGAATTCATGCATGTCTGAGTTGTCAGCAGTTTAATCAAAAAGTGATTTTCCCTTCCAAGGCTATAAAGTAGATAGTTTTGGAAGGAACATACCAAGAAAAACAAGAAACTATCTGAGGAAAAACACAATTTAGAGTTGCTACGCCATATATACTATGGAACATTTAAGTAAATATTTCAATTTTTTACGTACCAACCCTGTTTAAAATCATATTAAGTTTCTTTCATAAAGACCTGATGATAGATATTGTTGTATATGCATATTCAATGCTGTCTTATCTCTGTTTAAATTAAATCTTATTACCGGAACACTTACTGTAGATAATAATGAACCGTTTTTTTTAGTAGTCTATGCTGTCTTCTTAGGCCGTAAGTCCCAACAACCTCCCAAAAAATCTCCTCATGACTGCTTAAAAAACAGACACAATGGTCCAGTTTTAATCTACATGTTTCACTAAAATCACAAGTGTAGCTGTTGATTTAAGGCAGCTGATTTTATTTAATCTTTTCACTATTTTAGCATGCCCACCCGTACAAGCTCTCACATCCAATCTGAAGTGTTGCCAACAGCGTGGAAGCACCCCCCACATCATGGTGGCAAAACATTTCTCCAGTTTATGATCCTAATTAGCTCTAACTGTGCCATCATCCCTGAGTCATCATGCCTGGAGAGAGGCCAGATAATTTGACGGTCCACAGTTTCACACTTTCTTTTCATTCCTCTCCTCTCTTTCTTCCTCTCTTTTCCTCATTTTCTTCCCGTCTCTCGTTTCAGCAACACACACTCTGTTATTGTCCTGCGGCTCTCTCGTGTGTATTCACAGCACGGTAGCTGCTACTGTGAAAAGGGATATATTTCATAAGCAGAAAATGGCTAAAGTAGGTGTAAGAATATAAGCACCAAAAATGCTTCTTTTTTTGCTGTTTCACACACTCAGCCCAAAATATGGCCAGTCAGCCATGAAATGTGTTTAGATGCTATTTGAGTGCATTTGACAATTAAGTCACACACACTTGAATGGCCTTTGACAGCATCTGATCCACTGGCAGACTCTGCGCTGTTGACTCTGGTGGACTTAAAACCTCTGCACCGCTGTCATGCTTCAGCCACATAACAGCACAACTACCCCGTCTGCTGTGCTGACATAGCAAAGTTAACACTGATACCCCGCCTCATATGGAATAATGAAATTGGATGAAGCAGCTTAACCGCGCGCCGTCCCTCCTCTCACCATCAGACTGGGTGCCTATTTGAGATAACGTTAATGAAGGGGACTTTAGCCAATAATAGACACGTCTTATTGCCGGAGGGGGGGCAGGCGAGGAGGAGGGGTGGGGCGCTAACAGCATTTATTTCCATTAATAAGATGGAGTGTTTTACAAGAGGGCCTCTCCTGAGGGCTCTCTCCGGAGGTCGGAGAGAATCCTACACCTTAACAACCCCAGAACAAGTTCATTTCACCAAGCGAGCGCGCTGAGACTCACTGCAGCATGTCTTCTCTCAGAGAAACTTGTCTTCACCTTGACGTGGCCCCACACTACTCTGGCCGAGTTGGATACTCAATCACCCTAATCACTGCTGTCCATACTTTATATATCTTTTTAAGGTCATTAATATGAATCTGAGAAGCGGGTACCTTTGCCATATCAGCACTAGAGTATGCTTTTTCTTGGTGGACCACATTAGCTAAAGCGTGGCGGTATGAGTTAGCGTCTAAGCCCCACTTTGTTTGTGTTGCTAGTACACACGTTGTTGAACAGCTTTTTTCATAATTCTTAGTCATTTAAAGAAAATGATTGGTCCTTGATTTCAGACAGGTAATAGAGAAAAGCAGGCTTCTCAAATTAGGCGGGGATTTCAAGCAAAGATGTCACTGTTGTAGGCAGATTTAGTTAGCCAATTACGCTAGCTTGTTATTTGAATGAGAACACCTTCTTTTTAATGTTTCAAGCTGACGTGTTTTTAAAAGACATCACTATAAACTGATATGGTGTCTCCCAGGACAGACTATGGGAGAAATGATGTTAGACTTTCGTTATACGTAAATAAGTTTGTTAGCCAGGCATGCTAGTTTACAGCTTGCGTTAGAGAAGATAAACACTGTTTTATCAATTTCTTACAGCTCTTGTCTTTTTGTTTGTTGACCAGCTGAAAATAAAGACCACATTCATCAAACTCTAGAGACTCCCTCTTACTACAGATCGTTACACACTTGTCCGACATGTTGAGAAACCACCTCTTGACAAGCCAGGCAATGTTGCTAAGTTATGATGGACCAATCACTGCTTGGAGGAGGGATTAGAAAACAGTGTCTTTTATCTATTTGGTAATAACTTCATGATCATTACAGCATTATATGATAAGTGGAAAGCATTATGGGGAGCAATGCATTATCTCTGTGCAGTGAAGAGGCCCATGTCATGAGCTCCATTACTATGCCTGTCTACATAATGCTTTCTAGCACTGTGATATTTTCACCTATCTCTGTATGAGGGCTCAAGAGAAAGGTCCTTCTTCCTCTTTAGTATGTAAATATACCCAACGGCAGTTGATTCGGCGTACAAAAAGGTAAACGCGCATCTCATCCAAAGCATATTGGATCCTTGTGGCTGATGGAATTGCCTAATAACAGATCAGTGCATTGATAATGATGAGCGCACATTTGAGTGTCCTGGCCACTTCATTATTCCGCTCACATGCAAGCATTAAATAACATTTTTCCCCCTCTTCGCCCTACAGTAAATCCTCTCTCATCCATCGATTCCAGCATCCTTTAGGGGCTCCTTCTAGGAGACACCGACAGGCTTATCTTGCAAATCCTTTAAAAGGTATTTAAAAAAACAAAAAAAACTAGCCTGGGTTCTGAATATTACCACAGAATCAGCTGGTGATGGGCGAGCTGGAGTTTATACACCTCTGGGCCGATCCCTGCGATATGTAAAGACCTGTTTTCCAAGTTTTTTTAACAGTCACACAGCGTGGTGTTTATTTTTCCCCCTTGCCGCCCTGGTTTTGATTTGTACAGCTTGAAGTGGTGGAGCATAATAGATGTGTTTGCATTTGCCGAAAAACTGAGAGTTCCAATCACTCATCCATTGACTTTGATAGCTCAGAGCCTATTTGGCCTTGCCCAGATAAGGCCTGAGCATACATCGAGTCCGATTCAGTTGAATTGTTTGTACACACATGGCGCTTTGGCATTGGTCTGCTTGGATTGGCTTTGGCATGATGGAGAATGTTATCCCCAACACCCCTCCCCCTCCCCTACCTCCCTGACAATCGCACAGTGGTGCTTTGGGGCTGGAGCTGTCGGTAAAGGGTGAAGGGTGCGCAGGACTGGAGGCTACGAATGTTGCCTTGCGTAAAGGACAAAGAGAGACGATGCCTTTGGGTTGAAATAGTCCCAGAAATTCTGACACAGATGAACCTACATAACTATCATTCCCAATTTAGATCCAAAGTACATTGTGTAATTCCCCATAAGATTCATGCCTCTGGTAGAAACATCACCATTTCAGTGTTGCAATCTGACTTTTTATTTATGGTTCACTAAATATACGGAGATGTGAATTGAGATGTTTAAGAAGTTTTGTTCTCCTTAACTTTTTGTTAATTGTCAGATGAATTAGTTGGGCAAATTTGTTTGGATGACAGTTAAAGTTTGTCATATCAACTTTAAAGGTGATAATATGTCAGTGTTGTGTTCACAACTTCTCTCTACTGCCCCCAAGTGGCCCAAATAATCTGTTATTACAAGTTTAACAGTTAGACACCTTATATGTAGACTAAGTTTAGGATTTTTCTTTTTAGATGTGGGTCAAAGAGGGATCATGTTTTATTATTTGACTCAATTTGGTATGTGGTTAAATGACTATATATCAAATTTGAAGCTTGTGTATGTCTGAGACTAAACGGATACAGATAAAGATGCAGTAGCTTTGCTGAGATTTTGTAATAAAGGCTTGGAATGGACACGAGGTGAAGCTAATTTCAAGCAATGTTGGTATCATGCTACAGAGCTTGGAACATGTTTTTTTATACATTTTATAATAACTTTTTAATACAGTAAAGACTTGCTTACATTACAGATGATGACTGAATTAGTTTGTACCAAGAAATAGAGTGCTTTGTATTTGAACTGCTGCACATATACTGTGTGTGTAACAGTAGTAAGTTAAACGTATCGTTAAATTCAAATTAGGATTAATGCCTTTCAAAAGACATGTCATTTCCTAAATGTCTAGACACAATCATAGAAATCAAATTAATCTGTTGTACTGTACGCACAGCAGGGTGCCCCCCCCCCGCTAAAACAGCAGCCAAACTCTGAGCTAAATTCACTCTAGAGCTGCAGTAAACTCAGTGTGGCCCAGCAGTTTGCAGCGGAAAGGGAGAGTGGCAACTAGGCTTAATGATAATAGCCCTGACGATAGCAATGATAATCCTCCTGCTATTCCTGCTGACTGCAGAGAGCCCGCGCTTTGTTCTCCGCTCCCCCTATTAGTGTGATGGAGCTTCATTTTAATTTGAATGGACCATCAGTTGGATAAGGAGAAAAGCGCTCGTCCGCGTACAAGTGTGAAAGAGAAATTGAGCATGGAGAGTAAAATGTGCACATCAATGGGTGCAGACACATGCATGTATGTACACACATACACACACTGTCTCTCAAACAAAGACACAACAATAGGAAAGTGCCCACAGGTCAATTTGGTGACCTGTCTGGGCTGCAGCTATTATCTTCTTGGCACCTGTTCCAGGGGAGGTTCTCCTAACATTCAGCCACAGCTCAGGCTTTCAGATGGCAGACCACGGGGTTTAAAATGACGAGGGGGTTTCAAAAGACACAGGGACTGGGATCGTTGTTGCTCTTTAGGTGCTTGTTGTTTCAGAAGTAGAAGAAACATTAGTATATCTATTGACAAATTGGACTCATTGTGACATTGGGAATTTCACATTAACAAGGTAATTTTGTGTTCTTTTGAGACTATGTGTGTAGCTAATTTGACCCAACAACAGACTAGGTAGCTGTTCTAAGGATTTCCAGGACCAGGATGTGTCTTAGATGTGTTCCAATTTCTAATTTAGCCTTGAATGGGTTGTGGTTGTCTGACACTGTGTTTTTTAAAACTGTAAGTTAAGGTCCTACCCGAGTGACCCTGAGTTTGCACTAGTTCCCTGTGGCACACTTAGTTTGCAAAGTCCTAGCCTGGTGTTGAATGGGCAGAGCGTATAAACAAGGCTCTTTGTGTGGGTAGTTTGTCATAGCTGTGACTTCAGGGCTATCTAAATAGCAGCAAGCGGGCGCGTTCATCATCACATTCATCAGGGTGGAGATGGATGCCTGAGCAATCCACCAGGTCATGAGTTATCATCCACCAGAGGCTGCCGGTTCACACAAAGGTCAAAGGGCTATTTGTCTTAAGGCAAGTATGCCTGTCTGTTAAAGCCTTCTGCTGCGCACACACACACACACACACACACACACACACACACACACACACACACACACACACACACACACACACACACACACACACACACACACACACACACACACACACACACACACACACACACACACACACACACCTTCCTGTGGACTCCAATTCCTGCATGCATTTGTTTTACATGCTACCATGTTTTACATGCTACCATGTTTTATTTTCCAGGTCATATGAAAATAAAACATATAATTATCTTTCACTATCACTTTACCTACTATACTTCATGTTTAGAAGTATTTAAGGGCATAATAAGCACGTTGGCTTTATGATACTCTTTAGAAGGTTTTGTGACTTCACTGCTGAGAGTTCAGTGAGAAGATCATTACCGTTGATGTTGGTACTCTAAATACATACATGACAAAAGCAAGCTTTTAGCTTGGCTTAGCATAGCATACAAACTGGAGGCATAGGAAAACCGCTAGCCTTGCTCTATTACAAGCTTACATTTTTATTTTTTATTTACTCAAATAGTCTATTTGAATCAATGTAGTCTAATATATTGTTTGTTTTTGGTATCAATGGCCCAGGACACACATAGCTACAACACGTAACATAACACTATAAAAGGTTTTACATTTCATCCCAGATGAAACAAATGAATTATGATTAGGAATAAGCTCACACAATTTGTGTGCAGATTTAACAGAGTTATGAGGTTATATTGGGTAAAACAACTAGGTGCTGGATATTACATTGTTATCATATTAACAATACTAATCAACAAATTAAAATATGAACTTTTTTATTTGTATTTGTAACCCTAAACTTTTCACCATCAAAATGCTGTTCAGTCTTTTAATGTGACAGGAACAAGCTAATGTTAATCAGCTTATAGATACACAACGTAGACAATTTTAATACGGGTTAAACATCATCCCACACAAACCCCACTCATTCACAGCGGGTATCATTGGTTAGATGAATGATGGTTTATGCACCATTTTCTTTTAACTATCAATAGCACTGTGTGGAGCTGTGATGGTCAATAACTTAACTAAATAAAGAAATAGGCAATATTGTTACAAAGTGCTATACAATAAAAAGCAAAATGCAATAATGAAAATATGAAGGAGCAAATCATCAACACATAAACAGATTAGTTTAAGCATCACCCACAGACCTCCTGGCTGCGAGTTGTTGTGTAATGAGTCAGAGGGCATGTGGATTGGCTCTTTTGTTAAAACCAGAGAATGCATTATCATTAGTCTGACTACTGTAAAGAGCCAGCCAACTCTGAATGGTGAATAGATTCATAGTCTTTCATTTCCACTCATTAGACTCCTTTAATGAAGACTGGTTTGCTCCCAGCAAGATATACCTTTGTAACAAGAGACACTTAACTCAGCCACTAACATCACCTGCGCAGATAAGATACAATAACATGAAACTTGAATGATCCCTGAGGGGACGTTTCACTGTTGCAGCTGCAGCTTGTAATAAAGGATATACTGAAGAAAAAATGTGATTATCATATGAATATAGCCGAGTGGGGATATTAAATGAGCCCAGACTAGCAATTTCAAACATTAAGCATGTTAAATAGGAACAGTGAATCCAATTACAAAGCGTGGTTAATAATTACATTATCATGGGGAGCAAAATAAAAACTGAGTTATCATAAAATACCAAACAAATGGAATATGTTTCGGCAACGATGACATTTGGCAAAAACAAAAATGCATGCTACATGAAACGAGTGAGTTCAGGTACAAAAAAATGGGTAATGTTTTATAAATAAAAATGATATGATACTAAAAAATAGTAATAGAATACACATTTTACAGTCTCTTATAAAGCAATTATTGTTAACATGCACAGCAGCAACTGTAAATGTCCTTAAAGCTACTTACGATATGAGTACATTTGAAACGCAAGTATATATTCTTATAAATGCTCAAATAAAGTGTTAAATGAAGGAGCCATAAACGGCTTCAAGCAAGCTGATACAGCCCAGAGTATCTGACCAGATGTGTGTATACGGTCATGACTTCGTCTGGATACATGTATAAATAAGAAATCACTGGGGCAGGATTTTTAAGTTATTGTTTGTAGTGTTTGGGTAAAAGTTCTCTGACTCTCTCTCAGACCCTCATCAAAATCGTTCCCAGCTTCCAGGCTCATGTCCTCACACACCTGCTTGTCGTCCACCGGCTTTCTTGCCAAGATGGTTATCTGATCCTTATTGGCCGTGCACTTGGCCAAACTGCAGCGATGCCCATTATCACGCGTTAAGCAGGTGCTCAGACGTATCGCTCCTCGATCACAATGCAGATTTGCGCACGTCGAGCAATCCATTTTTCAATTTGGTCTCCTGCCTGAGCTAAATTAACAGATGTCGATTGATTTTCCTTCCTTTGAAACCGCGAGCCTTGTTTACACTCGACAGCCAGGGCGTTATACCTGAGTGGCTGTTTGAGACGAACGCACGTTACAATTAGCCCTTTTTTAATTAGACTCACAATTGGCACTATACTTGGTAGGCGGTTACTTTGACAGGTTTTACTTTTCGTGCCTCTTTAATAAGCTAATCGACAGATTGCCTCGAGAAAGATGAGGTGTTTCAGTGAGATTGAAGGCCTGTGTCATAATCACACTTACACTCACATGTGTGTGCTTTCTTATAAATTAAAGGATCAAAATTAAAGACTTTTCCTTCATCGTACTGTATGCCTTAATCAAACTAACAACAGCACAAACACTTCATTGTCAATCCCCTGGAGCCTCAGACTCCACTTGACGCCATCACAGGGCCCCCCGGCGCTTCCACAGCCATCTACGTTCACCAGCTGGTTATTATTGCTAAAAATACGCTTATAAAACTGGTGTAGCCTGGCACCATCACACACTAATGACGGGAGTCAAGTGGTGCGCAGCAGATATGCCCTCACATGCGCGCTGTCACAAGCCATTTAATTGAACTTGAGAAAATGGGAGCCGGCGTTGTTTTTGTTCTAAGCCCCCCCCTCACCAAACACACACACACAGACACCCCTTCTCCCCCTAAAAGTCGTTATGAACTAATATGCCGTCTTTATTGCCATCATCTCAGTGATCATGATAGTTTTCACATAGCGATGTTCTGTTATTCTCTCCCCTATTCCCTGTTCAGGCTATATTCACTGTTCTGTGGGGGAAGAAAACACCAGTTTATTAATCAACGCTCATTGAAGGTTACCAACTGTTTAGATGTAAGCAACTGTCAATCAAACGTACCTCTTTTGAATCATGGCACTGGCATAAAAGATTCATATAGAACATTGGGATTTTTTTTTTCTGCTTTACCTGTCGTTTTCTATTTATGCTGTTTTTGGATACTTTGGCCACAAAGCAAGTGGTGTTTCAAGTATTAGTTGTGATTAGCATAAGTAATAGTTTTAATACTAATTACCGTATCTTGGTATATGGTATACCTGGATTATACTTTCTTAGCATCATAATGTAAGCAATGTACATGTTAAAGGGCACACTACTGGCCAAATATGCAATTGGCTAGTAGAATTGCATCACACATCAAAAAACAATGTTTTTCTTTTCAGTGGTTGCTAGAAGTTGAACAGGGACTAGTCATTTGAACGGCAGAGAAAAAAGGTAAAACAGCAAACCTAAGGTTTTACTACATTTGCACCTGCTGGACAACACTGCATCCTGCTTTTAGATATATTAACAATGCATTCCCCATGAAATGTCTCGTGTTCCATCTCTTCAGAGGGAAGTCAGAGGTCAGTGCTAGCTACAGAACAACAGCTCCAGACCTGGTTGCAATTCTGTGTCTTGTTCAAGGACGCTTGCCAGCACAGAGGGGAGCTTGGATTTCTCTACTCCCTACCAGACGAGCCAGAAAGCCCACAAATGTCCCATGAAGCCAAGCCATTGTCTCCATAATCCCACCTGCCTTTCAAGTGGTTAGCCATCCATGTCTGTGAGCATGTACCCTGCACTGCTGCTTGGTACCTGGGTGTGCTGCCTCTGTGTCGAGGGCTCCTGCAAAGAAGCAGAAAAAGAGTCCAGAGAGGGTCTACCGGGAGGCAGTAGGAAAGTGGAGCAGTGTTGGGTCGCACATGTCGGTGGCGGGGGGTTGGGACCGGATGATAGATGGAAAATGAGGAGGATTCCCAGGAAACGGTGTGTGTCCCTGTTCATGTGTAGAAGACAGCGAGACAGAGGAGAGGAAAATGAGCACATGGCAGTTTGTGGAAGTCGGGACAGCTGCCAGTGCTGGTGTCCCCCAGCTCAGAGGTCAGCGGCAGGTATCACACCTCAGCAACCTGATGTTGAACGCAAAAAAACACAGGAAAACGATCCAGCACAGGTGTAAGTGGGAAAAAATGGAGGGAGTGGATAGAGGGTTGGAGGGAGGATGATTGAGCAGAGGGGTTAAGCACCGGGGTGACGAGCCTTCCCCGTTTAGGGAGCGACAGTTTGATGGATGAAGAGGAACTGCAGGGAAGGAAAATAGTCGGGCTGATTAAGTGTACAGGAAAAGGCCATGGGATTGTTTGTTTTTTTGTTTTCCATGTAGCTTGCTTTTTATGTGCTCACCTTTTCATTGTCCGTAACGGAAGCAGCCATAACGGAGAGGAAGAGCGTCTCCAGCCTGTGTACTTCTCAAGGTCCATTGAGTGCAATTACACAGAACAATGGAGACAGCATGGTGCTAGTTGACTGTGCTAAACACTACTCCTCTTTGACACAAGAGGAGGCAGAGTGGCTGAGCCGGATCAAGATGCGAAGCCTCTACCAGCTCCTTTTGTTCTTCCCCTGTTGTCTCTTCCGAACAAGTTGGCGTTGCAGCCAGGGAAGGAGGAGGATGGCGGGATTATGTTTGGCTGATTTGAGGCCAATTGCTGGTTTCGCCGGTGCGTCGGATGAGAGAGGAGGAGGGGATGTTAAAGAGATGTGTCAGTGATTATTAGAGGGTCGGGAGGGCGATGGGGGGAGAAAACTAAAGCTTCTCCTTGCCAGTACTCAGCTTGAACATGACAGACACAATCTTCCCCACACGCGCTCTGCCTGGCTGGCGGTGGGGCTTCAGAGTGGGTGTTCTGGGTCTTTGGCTCTGCCTGAGGTCCCCTAATAAAGTCTGCCGCTGCTGCTGTTGTGACAGTGTGTCAGAATTAACACTCAGTCGCAACTGTAACTGCTGAACATGTGGGAAACAAAACACTGAGCTCAGTCCTTTTTGCTGGTGGCTTGCTGGGGTTATCTATCGCATTTCAGGGCAATACAGCTTGTGTTTCCAAGGTGTATAGATGCAACATTTATTTGCAAAATTGTACACAGTTTACGATTAGTAGACTTGGCCAAGAATCCTGTCCAACTACAAGCACAAACAAAGTCTTCCCAGCTTCCTTAAAGGCATCCTGCTTACACAAGTCTGCCATTTAATCAAAACCTCAAATAGGTAAGCGGCAAATTGTCATACCGTATATTTATATTAGTTGTACCACCCCACATCTGTGGTTGTGGGTAATTATCAGAGATGTCTCATCCTGGCATCATGTAACAAATTATACTTAATCCCTGCTCCAAGGATGTTCTGTGGTGTATGCCAACCTCTAACCTCCCTGGTAAAACTTCCCCCCCAGGCATCAATAAGGAATCACTGTCCTTATTATTTGAATTCAAGCGAAATACAGTCATGCCCCCCCGTGTACAGTCTTGACATTTCCTTGTCGTTCTCCATCTATCTAAGGAAGCTATTGTATCGGTAAACACCTTGCTGTTTATGTGTGCTCCACTTCCTAAAGAGAGGGTATGTCTGCTCTTTGCAACATCACAAAGTGCTGTCTGCAGCATATGCTGTATTTTTAATTCAACAAGGGCGTTTTGGAAGCCTTGTAGCGTGCCATACGATAGCAGCTCGCGGTGGCGTTCCCCTGACGCTGACAGAGAAATCAAACGTAAAATGGAGCACCAGAGCGAGCGAGCAGCGATACATAACAGATGTTCACAGGAATGTTGACTTTTTGTTTGGCCCTTATCTTTGACGCTGCCATCCTCCAGTAAAGTGAGTGATGGAAGAGGAGAGAATAAAGAGAGAGAGGGAGGAGGAGAGGAGTGAACGGAAACGACGAGAAAGAGAAGAGAAAGCGGTGTTGTTGGTGGAACTAAGTGGAAGAAGTGCTGGCAGGCGGGGTGTTCGATGGCAGGAAAGTGGGACAGCCGCACAGCTGTGTTTCTGCGTCGAGGGACCCTCGAGATTGGTGTCACTTTATTTCATTGTCAGGGAGAAGAAAGGGAGGGAAACACAAGAGACGTTGTGATGTACAGAGAGTGAGGAGTAGGCTCAGGGTGAGGCAAAAAAAATTGAAGCAAAACGAAAAAACAGACCCTGGAGCAGCTGCTTCTGTATTACCTAATGGTGTTGAAGAGAGGGAAGGAAAAGGGACCTTGTGTTGACAGTCGTGGTGTCAGAGGCACCTCACTCTTCATGCAGAACATTATCCTGGTTCATTTGCAGGGTGACATGGCAAGTGCACGGTTATTAAGACTAGGAGAGGAGAAAACAACATTTCCCATGATTCAGCTGCTACTGTTTGTAGTGCTGTGCTGACATCTCTAAGATAGGCTTGACAGTTTTGCTTGCCACCTCACAATAAATAGCCCTTTTGAGTTATATAACATTTGCTGTGATCGGGAAGAATTTACGATCAGCCATTACTTCATCCTTAGAGGGTGATAAATTCCTGTGGGCGAAGTCACTGTGGGGTCAAGTTATTTTCATGTTAGCTATTTCATGTTTATTTTTGTCATCCGTCAAGGTGAAGTGTCTGGGTGATGCTCCTGAAGTCAGATGGTAAGGATAGCAATAGAGAAGGCAACTACTCTGGTCACCGCTTCCACAAAACACACTCCCCTTGCAGCTATTGCAGGAAAATCTCACCTTTGCTGTCTTTGTCGAATCATGTTCTTCAGTTGGAGAGAAAACACCCGCTACAGATCGACTTCTTATCACTCAAACGGCCACTAAAAGTAGCAGATAGAGGAAGTAAATGCGGAGCCATTGTGTCCGTGATTGCTTGCCGCAGCACTTGTGGGGATAGTCGCTGAGGCTCCAAGAGACTTGGACAGAGTGAGTGATGGCAGGCCAGATTCAAGCCACCAGCCTCTCAGATATACGGGACAGTTGAGGTGAAGAAAGATAAACTAGACCAGAGAGGGAGGGAGAAAGCTCCTACAGATGTCATACCTGGTTGTTTTATCTTAAATCTTCACCCTCAATTAGTACAGAAAGATCGCCTGCAAGACGCATTTACAACCAAGCCTAGAAGTGCTTCTTAAAACTCCTTCCGTCACCGAATAAAAAAAAAAAAGAAAATCAGGCAGGAAAAGCAAAACAACAGATGAATATGGAAAAACAATCCTGCCCGTCTTTTTCCCCTTCGGTTTCTTGCACACTGCTGGTAAACAGCGCGTGAACAAGCAGGCTGCAATTTTGAACGCAGCTATATTTTCCACCATTTATTTGAGCCCAAAATGGGTCCTGATGGAGTCATCAGCCCCCACTCGCCTGCTAATGGTTTAATTATGTCCATCTGGAGGAGGCTGGGAATGGGAAGCTCGCCTTACTCTCCAGTCATTCCTCTGGTAATTTGTCTTCCCCGGCGCACACTGACTGGTGCACCGATGCCTCAGAGAAGCAGTGAAGCATTTGGGAGGTGGAACAACCTAAACGCCCACCCTTCCTTACTACTTCTACTTTTGGACCGCACAATGAGTTGACAGACGCTGCGTTCTTTTTCAGGACATTATTCCAAAATGAAAGTTGGCATAATGAATGAAGATACAATTGTTTTGATTTAGCCATCGAGATTTCACTTAAAGCTCAATGGGATTATCCTCTTGTTTCAAGGAATGGATGGTGGGCCTAATCATTTTCTTGTAAGTTTTATAATTATGCTGTATCATTAAAAACTGCATATCTACAGATGGGGACCATTTGTACCAATAAAACAAGAAAATGTTGTCAATTTCTCCAAACCTTTAGCTATAGGCTAATAGACACTCTGATATGATTGTTAGATAAGAAGTCATTAGAATTTGAAACACTACAGAAGTGATATCATTTCAATTTCTTGAAGCTTTTAAGATAGCTGGGAATAACTTCATTCCAATCTAAATGTTTTTTCGTTTTTTAACACAAAGACTGAAAAACCACAAAAATAGAAAAGCAGAGTACGCTGTTTAAATGCTTTGAAAATACCCCAATCCCGCTACTATCCTTTCTTATTCTGACTGTGAACTTAATCCCTGACCCTGAACTCATCTCCCTCATGTCTCCGTATGTTTCCGTACGGATCAAGTGCTGTTAGATCACGTTTCATGGCTGATTTGTACATAATGATGCTGTCTCGTCTAAGAAGTTTGTTGAGCTGAACGGCTTTGTTGGTTTGCGGGGCGAACATCATTACTTAGTCTGGGTATTGTTACGAGCAGACTAAGCTGTATTCCCCTGCCAGGAAGATGACATTGAATTACTTGTTGAGGAATTGGGTCAATAATGAGCGTCAGCGGCAACAGTGTGCTTGTGTGCGTTGCAAGTCTGTCTGGATGTCTATTGGTTCAACTTATAACATTTGCACGACAATGTGTCTATCCTTGCATGCAGATTTTATAAAGGAAAGTCACTGTTGTTGTTGTACAACGTTGTGATGGTTTAGTTTTGTCTGTCTTCTTCTGGTTTTTATGATCTTGGCTGCAGATTCTGGGTCAGAGCGTCTTGTTCGGATGGTTCATTTTAACCGCCAGGTATTATTGCTGCCATCATTTCAGCAACACAAGCAGAAACGGCTCATTCCGTTTGCAAGGTGATTTAACATTTGAATAGAGGCCTGTTCTGCACAGATGACCTAGTTACCTTTTTACTCCTGAGAGCACACGCTTTTCAATCTGAAGGTCGCAGTGACGCATGGACATAATATGCTGTAAGGGCATAAAAGTAAAATGCTATGGTTATGAGCTCATGTGTTTTATCAGGCGGCTTTGAATAAAAGGAAAGTAAATGCTTTTTTTTTGCTGTCCTTATCTGTTGTTCTCAGTGAAAAGCTCAGATCTTCTGTTCTGTTTGTTGACTCCATGGAGGTCACCGGTGCCAAAGCCCACAGCCGTTACCGCGTCGTCTCGTCTGTGTGCATAAATGTGGAGGATTTATCGTTAGCAGATAGGTTTTCTCTAATAGACGAGAGCAAGGACATTGTTCCAGCTCGTCAGCTGTTCTCACTGCCACCTCAAAGAGACTTCTGTCTGACATCGCCGGGGATCAAAGGAGGAAAAAAGCTGTCAACCTGCAGTCTGAGCCTTTGAAAGTTCAATTGACTTCCTTCCTCTCCCTCACAGAGCAACATGACTTTGATTTCTGGTAAAGGGGGACAAAACTCTCTGCAATGCCTAGAAGAAAAAAAAGTCCCACTAATTTAATAACGTTGTCAAACAGATTCATTGGGTCTCAAAATGTCTGCCTCAGCTGTTGGCCCATTCTGCCTATCCTTCCTCTCAGCCACACTCCCCCTTCGCTATCAGGTCCTTTCATTGCCATTCTCTACCTGTCCACCAGACGACCCCTACACCTGTCCCAATGACCTTACTCCCACTTCCAGGCACTTCCTCCTGCCCTGTAATAACCACTTCCTCGTTCCTTTCCCATCACTTGACCTTCCTCACCTGTCTGTTCCCTATTTCCTATTTTTTTGATATCTCGCCAAATTCTCTAATTTGCTTCAGTCCAGTTTTTAGTCTCTGTTCTAGCTGCTCGCTGGGGTTTGACTCTTTGCCTGTTTCAAAAGCTAAAAACAAGCTATCAGTGAAATAAGTCAAACATGAATTTAATTGTTATTGACTTTCAAGGCTGTAGGTCAAAACTAGTCCAGCAAATTGCGGTCTGGTGGTTTCTCTTAGCCTGGCCCCTGGAAGAAGGTTTTTGGGGAGATAAGGCACACACAGGAAGACAGAGGGATGGGAGTAAGGAGGGAGGGAGGGAGGGGAGGTGGGAGTAGAAGTGCTGTAAGATGACAGCCATGGGGAAACGGTATCGGCCTCAATTATGATGAGCAGTGGAGCGCTGCTCGGGAGCAGATGAGTTGAGTGCTGGCCCCGGCGGAAAAGTCAGCGACTGATAGCTGATAATCCCTGGGATGAACCGGGATGAACCGGGATGAACCGGGACAAACCGGTCACAGAGGGAGCCGTCCCATAGTCAGGTGTAGTGGCAATGTTGGTAGTGCTGCATAGGGATGCGCGGAAATGCAGCAAATGATTGTATAAGGCAAAGATTTTTGTGTAATGAAGGTCCAAGGAAGTACATTATACTTGGATATTGCTGTTGAGCTAAGTATTAAATATGAAATCAGCCTGTACAGTGTCAACCAACACCCACCTAGCTGAAAAATAGCCTCTACACTCTGTATTTTGTAGAATACTATAATGTAATAATCAACTATATGTCTTAACAGTCAGGTTATTTGAAGTTAACAGAACTTAAAGGTGCCCTATGGAGTTCAAACTCAGGGATACTGACGATACTGACTTCCCTCATTTTCAAATCTGTATACCTCATTGCTTGAAACTCAGTGTGAACATATTTTTAGTATCTGTAGTGACAGCATTTTCTGACATTGAATCGCTGTATTGAAAATGAATGTGTAATGGGATGGATGAAATCTGACCGGTTTACGAGGTTTTAATCTGTGCCAATACCAATCTGGTGTATGGGATTGAAACATCCCATTTTAAAAGTGTTTGGTTTGTTGTAAAAATGCTGTTGACACTGAAAGCAATCACTCAACAACCTGACCTGACCTGTCCTCGTCTGGATCATATGGTTCAAGTTAAACTATTTGTGAAGCCTCAATATATAAAGAAGTCATCGCATTATTTCTATGAAATGCAGGACTGTAGGTTACTAGAGGGTTTGCGCGCATGTCAACAACAGTATATAAACTGAATACATTTTTGAGGAAGTCATGGCAGGGCTAAGCAAAACTCCAAGTTATTTGTGCTTTTGTTGTCGTCACTTGCACTGCCTTTGTACAGTGTTGCCACCTTCTGTCTGCGGAAATGAAGGATATTCAGGTGACAGCTAACAGTCTGCCACCCAGGGAAGAGAGGAGGCTGGCTTGTTGAGGCATGTTCGTGTCCATGAGCAGGAGACACTCATGATTGACTTACAAACTACTCCATGTTTCCACTAGTGGAAAACCGGCCCCTTTTTGGCCTTTCTATGACCTTTGAGCGGAACATGGGTCCCAGTATTATTGCACCAGATAGACTAACTCAGAGGTGAGGTCTACAAATGCGATGTATGAAGGAAGCAACAAGCTTTAGTCAGAATAAAATCTATGTCACACTGCCTGCAGCAACAAAATAAAAAGGTTTGTTCATTGATGTTTTTTTTCTCCAGTCATGAATCACAAAGCTGTACTTCAGAAAAAAGTCAAGTACCAAACATCAATAGGAAAATGTCGTTTGGGAGAGGTACTTGTGATAAAAAACGTTTTAACACCTCTTCAAACAGTTATGCCCAGGATGAAGAGAAAAAATACTTGTTTTTAGATGCTCAGTGAAGTCCAAAAATATGCGAAATTTGGAGGCGATAAAGGTCTTTTATATTCATACATCTGCCTTTATGTTGATTTATCCTCTTTTTAAATGGTCTTAAACCTAAATCACGGACTGATTGAAAATTACGAGTGGGTGATGGAGGGTGAAGTGGTTATTTTGGGAAAAACTACCAATGCTCCAGCTTTTTTATATAATTTGTCTTAATTCTAAAGGTTTGATAAGTACCTCAACATTGCTTTTGTTCAACTTAATGTTCAATTTGAACTGTGTAAACATGATTGTTCCATTAAGAGTTCAAGCTTGAAATCCAAGTGAAAAGTAGAAGCCTGGAGAGGGTCTTAGCGTTTAGCCTATCCCTGCCCTAATAATTAGCTAGTGTAAGACAAGAAGGAAGCAAGATATGGACTATTCCTTTCTCTTCATCAGCTTCTGTAGCTCCCGTACAATATTTACTCATTTGTGTTCATATTACACCCCCTCTGTTCTCTCAGCATTAGTAGTAGCAACAATCTATTACAACTAAATGACAATGGTATCTGAACTCTACTTAATATACAAGATCCAGCTGTGATTAGAGGACATGGAGCATCAAAAATCTGCAGGACAACAAACTAAATCTCTTTGAATCAGTTACCTGGCACACTTAAAAAGCCCAGTGATACAGAAGAGTCCAATGCAAACATTAGGTTCCTGGGGACTTCCTCTATGCGTGTCTGTGTGTGTATTACCATCATAGAGAGCCGGGGCGCCTCATCAGAACACAGATGCGCCCTGATTAAGGGCGAGCGCAGCAATGACAGAACTGCATTAGTGTGATGTATGTGTTGTTAGCCAGCAAGCAGCTAATTCCAAATTTAACACCTGATTCGCACAATGCAGTCACACCTGAGTGCAAGCCAAGATTTACTACCCTTGTCAGACCACTGATGGCTTTTATAAGTAATTTTTCGGAGTCCCCGATTCATTCTCTTGCTGCGTCGTTGATAATGAATTATGATTCTGGGTCAGGTTTCAGCTTAAAAGCAAAAGTATAGTCATTTGGAAACTGGGTTGGTGTCAGATAGTCACTTTGCTGGAGGGAAAGCCCACTACCCCTCCCTACCTGCGAGGTTTCTTGAAAGGCAGACTCTATTGTTTTAGAAGAGGAATTCATCTACAGATGCAGAATGAATTTGGCCTGATTATGCACCAACTTGTCTACATGGTGCAGTCTTTCCCAAACCCAGAATTGCAGAAATCAGCTACTCCTCATACAGTTAACTTGCATTCACATTGATAGAACACCTGATAATATGCTAATAGAAATCACAGTGACTTCCCTGTTTAATGCTCATTTCTAGTCATCCATAATGACAGTATGTGCGGCCCTGATGATGGAAAACAACTGTGCTACTCATGTCAGACACCACAGGCTTTTGTCTGCCGACAGGTTGTGTGATTTTGAACAGGTGTATGTGCTGCCTTGTCCCATCTGGCCCTGGTGTATTTCCCATCCTGCTATTTGTCCCGTTTTATACCTCTTGCGGTGAAACGGGCATGTGCTGCCGCGTTTGTGTGTATGTCACTGTGTTGGTTGTGTCTAGTGGTGTTGTTTCGGGTCAAGCTGGTCCTGTATAATCATGGTTGTGTCAGCAGCCCGCCCGCTCATCACTGCACAAGGATACCAGCAACTGACATTGACCCTCGTGCCCTCCCTCCTTCTCAACACACACATACGCGCTCACAGCTTTATTATACCCTTATGTGTGCCAAAGTGTGTGTTCTTTAATGGACCAGAGGTTGTTGGAATTAAAGCAGTGGCCCTATGTGGCTCTCAGATGAGCAAAGGTCACTTGGTTCAAGATCGTAGTGACACATGCTGCCTAGCTTCAATGAGCTTATACAGGATGATGTTTGCTGAACTCCACACGTTGATTTTTGGCTTCAACTATGAGACTTCAATTATGTTTGTTAGTGTCCCCACCATAGCCATTTTAGTTACTTTAAAGGAGCTTATTTGTAGAATGAAGATTCTTTATAGGGGTACGTGAAATACCTAACCCACGTGAAATAGGTAGAAATTCAAATTTGTATCAACATATTGGTGCTAATAGAAAATTCCAGTTACAAATTATGCTCATTAGTACATTTATTGGCACAGAAATCAGTAAGCTACCAAGTGCAATAGGTTGTAATGGGCAAGCCATTGAACAGGAAATGCTTGAAATAAATGAAATGTTAACAAGCTTCCAGAGAAGTTAAAAATAATTTGCTGAATATAATGGATAAAAGGTTCAAATATTTTGCTAAAAGTTACAGATTGTAGAAATTGTCTGTTTTAAAAATATTGGATAACTGGTATCTTAAAATAACAGATATGGTAGAAATAGTCGTATAGCCATAAAAATGTGTTTCATTAACAGTTGAAATTGATAGCTAAATAATTGCTGTATATCTATACAAGTAAGTCCCAGACGTGTGGGGTCTACGAAGGGGTAGTGGAACCATTCTAATAGGGACGTTGGGTACCGTGACCAAAACACTTTTGGAAACCACAGATGTACTTGTCTTGTCTATCCTACAGCCACTGCTGCATGTGCATCTGAGCTAATGGGAGATGTTTGTTTGCTACTGTCTATCTGTGCTTGTTGGGGGCTGTGTATTCGTCTGTGTGTGTGTGGGTGGGTTGGCTCCAATCGAGGCTGGTCTGATTGAGTGCGCAGCTGCATGTCACTTGCATACCCCGTGCGCACACACACACACACACACACACACACACACACACACACACACACACACACACACACACGGGCTGCACAATTTGGGGAAATCATCTAATTGCGATTTTTCTGACAGATATTGCGATTGGGTTTCGATTTGCGATATTTGTTTTTAAGCGACCCAACGGATGTTTATTGTAAAATGCGGCCATATCTCCGGCTAGGAAGGTCGCATCAACGTGCTCCCGTCTCTAGCACCCCCGCAGCCCGAGCTACGAGTGAAAGAACTAAACTTACATGAAACTTCCGTTGGGTTGCTTTAAAGTCAAGCTTCAGTTTAAGATTCACCCTGTAATAGAAACATGTGATGGAGCATTACTAACCTGACTCAGATGCTTTGTTTCACCAAACCATCTAGGAAAGCTCCATTGGGAGCCATTTGGAAAAGTATTTCAAAAATACTTCGCAGGTGATTGGATCAATCTGTCTATCACCTACTATCATGGGCCACTTCTGATTGGTTAACAATGACTGGTACATGTGGAGCACAGTGCTTCTGATTGGTGTGGATAACTGACACACAAGAAGAAAAAAAAAAAAAAAAACTAATAAAAATCGGCTTTGCGATTTGATAATTGCATCATTTCAAAACGCGATTTTGATTTAAAATCGATTAATCGTTCGGCCCTAACACACACACACACACACACACACACACACACACACATAAAAGTTATTATATTTCTCAGGAGTAAATCCTGCGCCTGTGTGTGTATTTTCTTTGTATGTGGGGGTGTTAAATGTGTGTGTGTGGGTGTGTGAGGATTTGCCTGAGGGCAGCAGTCATGCTCCATTAATTAGCGCGACAACCTGCTGACTTTCAAGTGGCAGTGGCAAAATTAACCCTGCTTCTCTGAAAGACCTCAGAAAAGGCTCTGTTATTCCAGCCTTGATTAACACTCATATTACCGTTGTTGCGTGGACCTCGGTTTGTTTCTACATGCATATAAACATGTGACTTCTGTGTGTACCATCAGATACCATCTCTCAGCTGCAGATCCCCTGCTGAGCGCTTAAAAACATGAAAAAAAAAAAACCAACTGGCTTTCACTAAGAATCCCATCAGATTGGAAAATGCAATCATAACAAAGTGGCAGCTAAATTGTATATTTATTTTCTGTTGAGTGGAGGAGGGCTGGGTGATATGAAAAACACTGATTTCTGGTGCATGCAGACAAAAGAGACTGTTAAATACTTTCTGCATTAACATCTTGAGGATTTATCTTGAAGTTAAAAATTCTGTCTGTTGATTTCTCTGTGAGGCTATCGCTTGCTAATGCTATTTTCCCTGTCATCCCTTTGCTTATGCTAAACAATGCACATTACCGCTACATGCCTTCCTGTGTGTGAGACGTCTCTAACTGAGCGACAGCATATTAAAAGCTTTAAAAGCGGCTACGGTTTGAAGCACAGAAAGAAGTGGCAAGCAAACATTTTGTCTTCATAGATATTACATTATCCCTTGAAGTGCTCAGACAGGAGGCTGTAAATATGAAACAATACAAAGAGAGAGCGTGTGTGTTTAGTGCTTCCATGAGAGATGCTGTTTGTCCGCTGTCATCAGTGCGGCTCCTCAGTGATTGCCGCTGACAGTTGAGCTGCCCTGGATGCTGTCACATGTCCTTGTCAGTCCACTCGGAGGAAGGGGACGCACCTCGCTATTGTCAGCTTCTATTACCTCTCCACACGCACCCACACACAATCTCCCCTTTCCATATAATGCAGAATATATGCTTCAAATATACGCACAAACAGAGAAGTCTCAGACTCTGGCTACATGCCACTGGTACTATCCCTTTGTAGTTTGCTTCAATCACAACACACACACACACACACACACACACACACACACACACACACACACACACACACACACACACACACACACACTTACTTCCAGGGGGACCTTGTGACCTTCCCTGTCTGCCCCATCCTGCCCCTGTCCATGTTAGGTGTCAGCTCTCTCATGCCGTCTTGCCTTCAGCTTCCTCTCCCCCAGGGCTGGATCAGAACCTGCGTACTGGGCCAGCCAGAAATCCTTGCCACCGCTCCCAGCACCGCCGCCGTTCATTCCCCACCTTCCTCAGAAAGAGGCACCAGTAGCACTCGCGTAAATCCTCTTTATTTTTCAAACAGCAAGTAAAAAGAGGCCCGGAGAGAGAGGATAATGTGCCTGCAACTGTGATTGAAACAACCGGGGGGTGTGCTCGCTTGTCGCCCAAGCTCATTTTAAGATGTTTGGCATCTAGCGTTAGCAGCACAGATCAGGCTCGCCTCTGGTGGAATATAAAACGCCGCCTTGTCTCACACTGACAGCAGCATTGTCGCATCCGCACTCAGGAGAAGTCAATAAGGCTGTCGAGCGTTTCACAGGTACTGTCACTCATCAGATTTGAGCATTGCGTTTTCGTTGCCTTAAATCCAAACAATTTTCTCTTTTTCGGAGTGTCTAAGTTAGAGTTCAGTGTTTTCTCATTCTGAACTGCCACAACCTGTGAGCATGTGTTTATGACGTGTGGATCGAGTGTGTGTATTATCACAGTGTGTGGATCTACAAAGCCTGGCATCCAATTTCCACACGCTTATTCCCGACACACAAACACACACAGACACACACGCGTGTTTGATTCCTATCCACTTTTACTCTTTTCAAATGTAGTAACTTTTCTGGTATGTCTGTTTATTTGAGCACTGGTCCATAACTTTTGTATGCAGGACATTACTGCTGGATGTTCTCGGTGCTCAATGGAAAATGTTTGAGTTATTGCACTGTAGAATTTGATGGTCTCGTTTATTGACTTGCTGACAGTCTTTTTCTATTTCACATGCTTAAATACAAAGTCATTAATTATATTGTTATTGCTTTTTCAGCACATGAAGTGGTGTGCATTGGGTTGTAGCGATAGCAGTTCTACGTAAATAGAGGTCTTTCTTTTCTTTTGTAAGGCTATTCAAAAATACAACATCAAAAGGTTTTGTTCAGTTTAAAATATGCTGCGAATATTATGTCCACTAGCTATGTAAACTAGCTTAATATCACATACCAACCTCATTAATTTAAAGGATTAACTTGAACAAATCCACTGTGTAGGCTTATTCAGCACATAGCATCAACTGTATATTTGAACCTGGACTTAGGCCTTTAAAAAGCTAGCAATCCACACCTGATAAAACATAAATCACTAAGACGGCTAAAACTGTGGCCTTCGTGTATACAGAACTTGATCTCAAGTCTCATCCATCTAAATAAGAAAGCCAGTTTTGCTTTTGGTAGACAGATGGAAAAGTATTGAAATTAGGACAGATATGTATTTTTCTTTTTCTTCTGATGAGGTAATGTTTGTCCGTAAAACATCTGCCCATTACAACCTTCCCAGGGATGTCCTTCATGCTGTGGCTGCAGGTATAATCGACCTGTCATGGCTCTATTGCCATTAGTTGTGGCTTCAGAATATTGCCTGACACATTGCTGTGCCTCAATCCAAGAGACCGCATGAAATATGGACTGCTAATGTCTACAATACTGGCAATTTGGATGTTTGTTACATACTAAACATTTATCTAAAAAGACTCTTATACTACTGTGCTTCTAAGCAGATGTGAGACCGGTTTGATAAGCTGTCAGTCTAAGTGAATCCTATTAATCGTTACATGTATCATTCTGATTATAACATCAAGCTAAAATCACCAGAGATCTGTTTGCAGGAAACATCTAAACAAAGATTGATGATTATGGCTAATAATATCTTCATCTGGTAGTATCTCGTCAGCCATCAGCCATTGCTTCACTTAATCATCAGTGATTTAGCGGATAAAAGCGAGTTTTGATGATTTGATAACAAGCGGTATCAGATCGAGGGAGAGAGAAACTCGTGTCAAAGAGGGATGTTACAGAAAAGGAGAAGAAGAAATACCCCTCAGAGCGACACCACAATAATTAGCATAGCGGGAGAGAGGGGCGTAGTGCTGGGGAGATAATCATAACGCCTTAATGTCTACTGAATGCTCTTTATCAGCAGCATTACCCATGATGCCCTGCGTTTTCCAACAGTTATGCATGGGTGATGGTGAGCATTTCTATTGATCCTGAGCCATGTCAGCATGCTGTGTGTATGTGATCTTTGTGGTTCTTGTATGACATGATACATTGTTTCCTGTATGCTCTCCACCACCTGTGTATTGTCTCACACACATCAACACACTTATAGCCCCCCAGAGGTCCAGAGTATCTCAGAGTAGCAGACAGGCATTGCTTTCTAATCTGGATAAGTGGCCCAGTGCTGCAGCATGTGTTGATCTGTTTTCCCACAATGCATGTCTCTGGATTGGTTTAATAGGCTGGTGGATGCCTGGAGGTTATAGTAACACGGGATATTTGTGACTGAAACGATACGTGTGGCATTGAGAGTTTTCCTACATAGACCGTTTTTATGTGTGCTTGGAATGAGAGGGATGAGTCCAGTTTCACACCTAGGCTCGTTACAAGTGGGGAGAGTGGCCATTGATGCTGATATGAGGGATATCGGTTTTTTGTGTTTGATGTGGTGTTCCAATCAGAATTATTATTATTGAACTCTTTGTAGTTTAATCATATTTATTTTGCAGTACTGTTAGAAACCAGCGAATACCATCTCATGGCACCACTGTGACACTCCATTTAGTTTTTAGTTTTTACGACCCTCTTTTACCTCTCGCTCTCTTCCTTCATCAGCTGCCTCCCCTCTCTCCTCATCTCTCTGCAGTGCATCCAGGCCTCTCCACCTCTACACACCATTTATTATTATAAACATTGCTCATCATTGCTCCCGGCGCAAATATGTTTATTGTTGTCATTCGCTCACAGGCCATTTATTTAATGTGTTGCCTCTCTCTGTCCTCTTCCTCCTTACGTCTCTCTGTTCATTGTCAGGAGTGAGTGCATTGTGGGGAAATCAAACACGTATTTAATGATAATGGACTGATGTGAGAGTGAATGGAGGGAGATTGGAACAGAACAGCGTGCAGGAAAATCAGATCCCAACATCTCCAAGGTGCAAACATAATAGGAAGTCAAAAAGAATGCCTTCGCGCCTCAGCTGTTGTGAATTCTCCTTTTGTCAGTCAGGGCCCGACCATCTCCACCATTGTTCCGCTTTTTAGAGAAGGAATTGGATTTTTTTTCTCGTTTCTTCGTGTGTTTTTTTTCCTCCCCGTGTCGGCGGCTGACTTTGTCGTTCACAAATGGCCAGACTTAATTAGGACATTTCTGAGTGATTTATTCACAAAAGGACATTGGCTGTACCTCTGACCAATTCATTTTGAATAGAGGAGGAAAACAGAAATTGCTAATGGCATTTTGGGGGAAAATAAGCCATCAAAAGCTGCTGGGTAGTGATTTATCAAAAAATAATTCATGCTTTAGATTAACGGCAACATGTTTGTTGTGCATCTTATTGGTCTTCCAATTAGCTTTTATCAATCTAATGGAGTCTTATGTTTGTCAGAAAACTACATAAGCATGGACCTGCAGCAGTGAAAAAGGAAAACAAATTAAAACTTTTTCCTGTGCATGGTTCACATAATAAACACTGTAAAAGCATTGAGTAGGTGTAGTGTGTGCATACACTTGTACTCATTCCCCGTAGTGGCATATTGCCCTTTACCTCACCGCACTGCAAATACTCCATCATGCTAACCAAATGAATGCAAGTTATTATGGCATTTTGCCAACACTCATGCAAAGCTATGCTCACACATGGAAAAGGTCAGCATTTAAATGGCTTTGCTCCCTGTGGTAATCGCCTTTTTGGGTTAGCCGCGCAAACTAAATGAAAAGACTGTCGGCCCACGTGTGGGGTTAACCTATGCTGCTCCATTTCAATAAGTGACGTGCCATTAGCCTTGCCCTCCACTGTGAGCTCTGTGGAACTCAGTAATCCACTGACTCACTTTGCTGCCCACCAGTGAGCGATGGGGGAGGAGATTTCCCCGTTAAACTCTCATTTCATCACCATTATCTCAACATGACCTGTTCCACCATATGGCTGAAGAGCTATGAGAATATGGGGAGTCGGGATCAAGTTCATCTATGGATATGGAGTGCTGTGTACACTTTGAAAACATTTGACTTTATGTTCAATAATCATATGTAATAGATATGGTTTTAAACCCCTAAAATCCCTTATTTAAATGAACTGTTTGTTATTTTCAGTAATATACTTATTGTTAAACAAAAGCCTTTGTGAAATGTAAGCCTGGGAATATGTTTGTTAATTACATGTCTTAACTTGCAAGACTTTAAGTGCACATGTGAACGACAGATGCTCAGATGTTCGTTGCACTCTGCAAATCTTCATTCCTTCACTGAAGACTCTAGCTGTTGCCAGACAAACAAGGCAGGATTAATTCCCCAAATCTGCATTCAAGTCTCGAGACATGAAAAAAAAGCCTAACTAATAGGAGTAAATAGACTAAGACGAGTCCTCTAAATGTAGCAAAGGGCTCCCCGGCTGCAGCTCAAACCCTCCTGATTGGTTTAAGAATGCACGCTTGCACCCATAATCAGCATAAATCCATGTGGAGAATTTCACAAGGTCCACAAGTGTGCCCTTCAGGGAGAGGAGAGGAATGAATGAGGGCTCCGTAGTCAATGTTGTTTCCACACTAGCCGCCGCGCGTCACGTCCTAATCCTTCCCCCTGGAACCCAGGCAGCGTTAAACTAGCTGGTATGAGTGCCATGCAGCGAGTAAATGGAGGGAGACGACCGTCCACAATGGCCCTGGAAAGTGGCTGCTCTTGTAAACGGGAGGATTAGAGGGAAAGAAATCCTCCTTTCCTCGTGTAGGCGTGCCCACAGAGACAAAGCCCAGTGTTTACACTCTGTCTCTGTGCCTAAAGTCCCTCAGCATCAAGTGCACTGTGCAATCATCCAAGTGCAATAGGAGTTGGGGACTATCCATTCCATTGACCTTATGCATTTAACCAGTACGTGAATGCTCCGACCACTAATTTCGTTTTTCACCTTCCTGTCTACTCAGCAAGTGGGAATAGCTTCATTGTACAGATTGACCTCTGCTGCCCTTGATCACCTTACATATTTTAGCTGACAGTTTTATGATCAAACGCACAGCTGAAGTTGTCTGACAGTTCAACATATTGGTATATGATTTGTCATAATAATTGGACAAAATGAAAATGTTCTCCCTGGAATTACGTTCTTTTCACCCCAGCAGTAGTTTATTTGAAGGTTCTTTATTATTTTTGTCATACGAACATAGCTACAGTGTAGTTATGCATGACAATGTTAGCTCACAGGCTTCTCCAACAGTGCAACACAATAACACAGATAAACAGAAAAATATAGTGCAAGTAAATAGTAAATACAAAAAGAAAAATAGTTTAAAAAAGTGAAATAGTGCAATAAGAGTCTATATGCAAGTTATTGGAATGATATATTAGAGAAATAGATAAATAATTACTAAGTAGCAGATGAATGTTATGGATGTTGTTTCAACAGTTCAGGTGTTTAACAGATGTTGTTTCAGCAGTTCAGTTGTTTAGCAGTCTTATTGCCTGTGGTATGAAACTGTCCCTGAGTCTGGTGGTTTTAGTCCGGATGCTGCGGTAGCACTGAACAGTTTGTGGCTGGGGTGATGGGGGTCTTTTATAATTCTGAGGGCTTTCTTCCTGAGCCGCTGGGAGTAAAGGTCCTCCATGGATGGCAGCTCCGTCCTGGTGATGTTCTGTGCAGTTTTCACCCCCCTCTGTAAGGCCTTACGATTGAGGGCGGTGCAGCTGCCGTACCAGACCTGTAGAAGTTGCAGAGTATCCTGGAGTCCATATTGAACCTCCTTAGCCTGCAAAGGAAGAAAAGCCGCTGTCGAGCTTTCCTGGTGATGGTGGTAGTGTGAAGAGTCCATGTCAGGTCCTCAGTGATGTGGACACCGAGGAATGCTAAGTGGCTAATTGTAGCGTGATTTTACACTTTACTAATGGAAAGAAAAGTAAGCATAACTTGTTTATCAGTATTGGTCAGATGGCTCTTTTAGATTGTAAATATTTGCACTTGTAAAGACGTTTAGTTTTCTTCTGTCTTGCTCTTGTGCTGACTTTTATATTCGATCATTCAGCTTTTTTGCCAGCGCACCCATACATACTTCTCTTTCTTTAGAGTGGGCTTCTTAAGTGGTGGCCCTTGAGGTCTCTTAGCTTTATACAGTGCATTATATGCAGGTAGTAGGTAACCTGTAATAGATGGCAGGCAAATGATTCTGCACTACAATGTAGTATTTTCCAAATGAGTGGCATTTAAGTGAGGTAGGACTTTAAAACGTCCATAATGGGGTAGTCATTGCTGTGTGTCTGTCTATATTGGACACCTGATAGATATTTGTAGACATTCGTACACTTAATTAGCACTTCAATCTCAGGTCCTGCAGAGTCTGATGACACATAAGTAACAGTGCATTTCTTTACGCTAATGTTTGGCAGAAAAAGGTGCGGGCTGTGAGCCTGTGGTGGGATGTTGTGAGTGTGTATATGTGGGAAAGTGTGTCAGCAGACCTTGTGTAGACATGCCCCCCACAAATACTGTCTGGTAATGTCTGCAACTTCCACGGTGTCTGTGGTGGGAAGTCTACGCAGCCATAACACCTCATTCTGAAATTGGAAATTACACACATGCAGAAAACTGTTTTCCAATCAAAACAGGTCTTTGTATTTTGAATGTGTCATCTAATCAGTGATGCTTCAACCATTGTAAAAAAAAAAATGCCTACCAAATGTTCAGAGAGTGACAAAGTATAGTGGAGCGAAACATCGAACACATGTTCATTAATAAAAAGTCTTTGGTGTAAATATGGAAGCTAATCAGACAAACCTCTTCTTATGAGGTAATCAGGAGATATGTGTGTGTGTGTGTATGGGCGCGTTTGTGTGTGTGATCGGGCTCCCAGGTAATTATAGCAGACAGCTGCCATGGCATCCTGGATCAGTCCCACGTCAACAAGCCACAAACGCACACACACGGACGTACACACAAAGTAGTTCCCACATCAACATGGCATCATTATTAGCAGGCTGATGCTCAGATTTGTATCATTTTATTCGGTGTCTCAGATAAACCTGGGTAAATTGTGTCTGCGATGCATGCAGAGTGGCTTGTACCGAGATGAGATGCACCTGCCACGGAACAAAGCAGAAGGAGCTGTCGAGATAGCGAGGAGACAATGATGTCAAAGCTCGAATGAAGACGCTGTTATGCTCAACAATCCCCTGCCTTGCGTACAATATAGGAGATGGGGTCGGTGTATTTAGAGAACTGGATTCAGCATTGAAGGCCACATTGATTTTGTGTGTTCGTAATGAGTAGTTTATTCAGCTAAAATCTGCTAAATTATTCGCTGTTTTACAGACTTCTTTTTCCCACTGTAAGTCAATGGGAAAAATTACTTTTAGGCCCAAATGACGTGACATACTTGAACAGTACCACTGTTTGGCCACGACACACATTTGCATCATTGGCCGCCGCTCTTCCTGGGGGCCCGAGCGGGATGTTGATCTCCATCTTTTCCCTTCTTCTTCCCACACCTGATCTTTCGCTTGATACACCCTGATCTGTCAAAACACTCCCCTGTCTTTCCTCCCCCTTTCCTCCTTGCTGTCTGTCTCCCTTTTTCCTAGTCTGTGCTGTGTTCGCCAGGCTCTGTGTGATATCATGCCTGCATGCATCATGGACCCGCTAACAAATTACACAGAGTAGCCACTCCGCTTCCCCTCTCACTCAGCTGTCAAGTGCAGTCACTGAAGCATTCTCCCTCTTCTCCTCTCCCCTTCCATCCCTCCATCTCTCCATCCAGTCTCTGGCAAGCTTCTTCGCCTGCTCACCCACTTCCTGTACCTGCACAACCATCAGGGCGGCAGAAACTATCTTTCTCCTCTTCATCATTCCCCCCATCCATCCTTCTCCCATGACTTCATGTCTCCCTCTTCTCAGCTTTCCAACCTTTCTCGTTGGATATCAAGCATCTTCTTATACAACACTTACTATAGAACCAGCTGAATTAATTCAAGAATGTAGTTTATTATTATCAATGTCAACAGTTCTTTCCTAATGGCTACTAGGTGTATGGTGTGACATAAAGTACTGCATCTCATAAAAGAGTAGAAGCAGTTTGATACAGTGGACTGAAGGCAGTCTTAAAACTCTGCCTGAATAATAACCTTTGTCATGCCCCGCTGGCAGCGCAAGGTGAGAAAGCACCTTTGTCATCTCGCACTCATTCACATGTAATAATTCTTAGCAGAAGTTGTGATTAACCAGAAATGTCTAGAGATCATAAGAGAACCATAGGTTGTTATATTTACTGAGATCAGAGTAATCACAGAACACTGCCCCTACCACTATGCCCTCAACAGACTTAACTGATATCCAGGAACAAATCTGATACAATGTAATAAGGTTTTGTTTTCAGCCCTTAAAATTCCATCGTACCTTTCAGTTCTGTGTTTTATTCATTACCGATCCAAAAACACTCTCCACTAGAGCTAAATAAATGTTTTTTAAGTGCTTTCAGACGTAATACACTCAAACAGATTCAAGAGACGGTTTGGAATGTGATCCTGTTGTTTCCTTCTTGGTTGGTTAACACTCTTTTGATATTGTTCATTGCAAATAATTGTAGGCTAACAATAGGCTACTCAGCAGAGGATGTCCGTTTGATGACTCGTTTGGGGATTTGTTCTTCGATGGAGCAGACATGAGGGCAGTGAGCCTGAGAGGAGGGTTTCTAACCTGACACTCAGACATCAGCGCTAAACTCAGTGAGCTCTGCCAGTCCGTCTTCATCGCAGCAGAGGAGCGAGACACGGCTGTGATTAATAGGCTGACGGTGAAGCCCTGACCTCTGAAGGTCGCCAGGTTGTTTGCTGTTTGACTAGCACACACACAGCACACTTATTCATAACCATATACAAGAGCACACACACCAGCAGTCAACGCACCACTGCCTCTTCCAACGAGACAATATCCTGTGTATTTACTGGCCACTAAACAGATTTGAATATTTGTGAGTCTCGGGTTCACTGGTGTGTTAAGACGCCTTGGCTTTCATTAGTAGTCTCAGCGTCATGATAACTACCCCTGGCAAATGACATGTGAAGTGGAGATCATAAACAACCCCATTGGTGAACTTAAAACTGAAGCTTATACTGTTTTTTATTTTATAATGAAATTAGAAATTAGTATTAGTTGTTTTTAGTATTTGATATTTAGTATTTTACTTGAATGTGCAATATGACTTGTCACCAAATGACTTGTCACTGTCACAGGCTGCTACCTATTCTCTACTGGGGCACTGTAATACGTTACTTTAAAACTTTGTATATTGTATATACATTTGTATATATATACTATTGTATATTGCATACTTTTATTAAGATGTATCTGTATTATCTGTATTGTAATTTTGGAGTAACCTGGCAAAAAGAATAATAAATAATAAAGTTATATCTAATCTAATAGTATAATCCTTAATTGGTGCATATCCACGTCCGCTTCTGTTAAAATAAAATGAGAAACGCGAAGGCCAGATAATTTTTTTTTAGCCATCTGGTCCGAGTCATCATACGTAATGCTCTCTTCAACCTTCCGTGGCCTTGATGGCAGTCAAATGGAACTCATCCTGCCCCACACCCACCTTTAGATATCCAAGGTGATCCCCTCCCTCTTCACCTCCTTTATAGATCTGCTCTATTGATATGCATTGCTTTCCACCAGAGAACAGGTCTTCCTCTCTCTGTGATGGTGGGCGGAGTGGTGCGGGTTGTGAACCCCAAAGTCAGGAATAGAATTGGAAATAAGCCTATGAAGAGAGAATTGTTATACCACATGAAAGGATTCTCGGGTAACTATAATTGTTTAAATTCAACTATTTTAGTTTTCATCAGCAGTATTGTAGGCCAATTATTGACCAGAAACACTTCTATTACATATATACTCCATCAAGTCTCTTGGAGTAGCGGTGTAAATTGTATTCAGAGTGACTTCCTAAAAGGCACTTCTCGGTGTAAGAATTTGAGAAGTGTTAGGAATGCAGGTGTGTTAACCAGTTAGTTATCAGAGACAGATTGTAGTTTGCCTTCAGGATACAGCCACGAAGATGGCAGCTAAACACAGCCTGAGGGGCTACCTTGATGTGATTGCCTGGAGGGATCACAAAGTACACTACTCAACGCTCCATATTCAGCAAAAGCAAAAGGGGCAGAATTGCTGCAATAAGCACAATGAGAGCTTAGTTCGTGATGGTTTGAATTTGTATTAATATGAGAAGTTTAATGTATATTAAACCTAATATCTCAATGCTGATCCTCAGAATGAAGTCATTGTTATCAGTTTGAGTCTGCTATAGTACACAAGTTCCAGGCTTAACAAACAAAAACCCACTAGAACCAAAAGGACAATGTAGCGCTAGCATCAGATTACTAAAAATGTTCAGCAACAAGCTAGCAAGGAACCCAAATTTAAAGGCATGTAGAGGCCAAAATAAGTGCAGGGCTAAGTACAATGTTACTTGTTGCACCATCAAAGAAAGCTGAGGGCTAGGAAAGTGAGAACTTTGAACTGTCATGTGACTCATGGGCAACTCTGTGAGTTCCCAGACGACCAGAGTTCCCCAGCAACAAACTCCTGCTGAGTGAACTAAATATGTACGGGCACCGCTGACAGGCCCAGAATCTCTCAAATTGCCCAGTGTTCCCTGTTGTCCCAAGATGGCCGAGCCTGTTCTGTACTGAGCTGCAGCTGCAGGTAGTAATTACTGATTAGGCTGTGGAAAGTGGGGACAAATGCACTGTATAATCAGAGAGCCCGTCGACAGTGGGAGCCCTTCACAATGGCTTGTAATTAACAAGATAATTGGTGAGAGATGGCAAAGATTTCTCGAGTTCTTCCTTATTTGCATGTCATTTTGCTACGGAGTTCTTTTCGGACTTCTTTTTTCCATCTGTGAAGGTTGAGTCGGTAATGATACTGTGTCCTACGGTGCGACTTGCTTGTGTTGGTGGTCTCAAACTGAGCGGGCATCAGACGAGCGGAGGGAAAAAGCACGTGTGGCCTGCACCTGTACACTTGGCAAGGTTCAATATTTGGTTTGTGGCGTAATCTAGAGTCATTTTTCTATACAAGTGCAGTTTCCACCGCTGCTCTGCACATTAGTAAGCGCCGCAAGCTTCTTTAAGCATTACTTTATCCTGTGCCTTGGAAGGCCGTTTTTACATCTGAGTTCCTTCTTTTAGCCTTTGAGGACATCTCTCTCTCTCTGTATATATTCATTAGTGTTATTCTTACAATTCCAGTAATGAGTGCTTAGGCAGTTTCCTTTCGAATACCGTTCAGAACATCACACACTCAGATAGGAAGATGTTTATCACTCCTTTTCCAATTATATTTCTCCAGATTAAGGTGTCGCCGTGGCACTTGTTTCCTTGACAACGCCATCGTTATTTTACCCTTCTTCCAAGTACCTTTTAATCTGAGCGGATATGAAAACTCTTCATGTGTATTTTTTCCCAGTTAGCCACAGTAGTGTTGTCTGTCCAACCTCTTCAGACCACATCATGGGGTGCTTTTTTGAGTGACTTTAATGTGAAGAGTGGCTGATGCTTGACTTTCCTCTCATTTCTCTTCCTCTTTTCTGATTCTTTCCTCCCTCCCATTGTGATTTGAAGAGGCTCCCTGGTGAATTTCATATGTGGCATTGGCTCTTACTTTATGGGATTGCGAGAGGCATAGATGCTGTGAACAAACACTGTATTTATTAGATCTTGTCTCATCGAAAACAGAGGAGAAAGAGAGGGGGGAGGGGGGGGGGAAGAATCTACCACGGTAAATTGATGATGCATGAGGGGTGTTAATAATGTATAAGGTTTTCAAAATTCAATTTCGAAAATGTGCGCCGTTGTTAAAAAAATGGCGACATATAACAGAGTGTATATTTGACAGGTGACATGATTCTTTTTTGTGTAATTGATTCGCTTTGCCATTTGTTTCCCCATTTTTTTTTTCTTCTGTTGTGGAGTATAGGAGGCAGCTAGTGTGATGGATGAACATGGTGGAGTTCATTTTTTCCCTCCACACTGCTTGGTAGCCTCCAGTGCAACCAACGCTGGTGTTTTCTTTGGCAGGTTATGCCAGAATAGTTATGTTCCTCACTTAATAAACATGCGTCTGCATGGCATTTCGATGCATCTTCTTTTTCCCAGTAGGGTGACCTTTTTTAATGATCTATGTAATGTTCCATAAATGACATAAGTATGCAACATGTCTTGTATTTACTGCCATCTGTGTCAAAAACGTAACATTTCCCTTTTTCTCTGCTTTTTTTCATGTATTCCTGATGTTTCCTCGATCAGGTAAGAACTCCCTGCTGAGTTGTTTGCAAGTGTGGTTGTTCATGATGTGTGTACTGTACACATTTCATTACAAGGGTTTCATCATGTCTGACACTTGAGTCACTGACCTCTCGCTAACGGGCCAAGGGACTTGAGTGCGCAAGCCTCCCTGACATCAAGTGAACCACAGGTCAGCTTCACGTTGCCATACATCATAAGCACCCTGATGTGTTTGTCAGCAGCAGAGAATCATACACCCATAAAGTACAGAGTGTATGAGGGATGTATCAGCGTCTGCAAGCAGTGTATGATGCACAGTTAGCCTGTGCTTTCTGACTCAAGCATTATCCTCAAGGTTGGTCTCGCTTGATGTTGAATCATCCTCTCAGTCACTGGTGCTTGTTATTGCGTGCCTCTTTTCTCACCTCACTTTCAAAGGGAAAGTTTGTGCCTTCTATAGCAGCAACAGCTGCAACGCACACCCGGAGCTTTGAACAGATCGAGCACTTTCACAATTAAGGCTAAAATAGCACAATGGCAATTGTTCACTTCACGCCCATTGTAATTCAGTTTTGTCAAACCGCACGCCTGTAGGTAATAGTCGGCTGTCTTTGATTTCTCCCTTTCAGTCAATGTTTTTCCTCCCTCTCTTCCTTTCGTCTGCTTTTTTTCCTCTAGAATACTCATTCAATTTTTACTGCTGTATGACTGTGAACAGCTTGCGGGGCGGGAGCGCAGTAATTACCATGGTTATGTCAGGCGGAGCTGAGAAACGTAGCCTGGGGAGGAGAAAGGCCACTGTGCGGTGATGGCCCCCCGAAATTAATGGAGAATTGGAAATGAATCAATAGCTAATGAAAATGTGTGTTCACTCTATTACTGCTTTTATGACGGCTGTAGCCTCGGGCGGGGCGCTTTGTCACCCCACCAGACAGAGTGGTGGCACCCATCTACATCTCTCCCCCTCTCATCATATTCATCTCTCTTTCTCTCTCTGATAATTTCTATTTCTCTGAACCTCTTCCAGCCTCCTCATGCTTGCACTCTCTCGCCTCCTCTTTGGTCACAAATTAGTTGAAGTATGAAAAAGGTTTCCTTTTATATTTAGAGAGAACAAATGATGGTTTTGTTGTAGTTAAATGCTGGCTTGTAACAATGAAATCCATCCCTAACGACATATTGTTGTGCAGCTAAAAGGATTGAAGGATATTGGAATGAACTGATGTTGCAGTTGATGATTCTTTCCAACAAATGATTTGGCAATATTAAAAAAAACAAAATTAGGAAGCTAGATTTGCAGTCTAAACTATTTCGCGCTTTTGTAATTTAATCATATTGACAGCAATGTGACTGCAAAAAAAACAACGTACAAGAGGGGGTCGAGGGGAAGCTAGTTAGGTCACTCGTATAATGCTTGGCTTTAGTAGTAACACTACATTAGATCAGCCTATGTTGAACCAATGAGTCTAAGAAGAGAAGAGAATTGTGAACAGAGGAGGGAACCTTTTCATGTCACTTATCCAGGTTGTACAGGGACACAGAGCTCAGCGCACATTAGTTCACTGCTCCCCCAGGATTCACAGATCATTTCTCTTCCCTGACATGTTACACGCAGCACTGCCCTGCGGTCCCTGACAGCGCGTGACATCGCCTGTGTGTGTGTGTGTGTGTGTGTGTTTGCCGCACGCGTATGTGTGTGTTGCTAAGGGGCTAGAACATCAGCACCTCCTGCAGACTGCACACCCTCAGGGCCCCCCCCGCCATCCAAGTAAGCTTCCTCACTCTGTAAACATGCCGTATGATACTGTAGATCAATCTAAAGTACATTTTCACAAGGTTGTCATGGACACCATTGAATGTATGATTATTATACACTCTGCCTTCAATTAAATCTCATCACCCTGCAGCTGTGTAGATTGTAAGTCAATGTAATCTTTGACTCATTATGTACTGTTCTACCAGACACTTAAATGTATTGTATTGTTCTGGAGAGGTGTTAGTTATTTGAGTCTCGGGTAATTCATCATCTTTAATGTCAGCCGGCTTAAAGAAAACTGTGTGGTCTTTATTTAAATCCATTTGTAAATAGTCAATGTATTGACAAAGTGCTGGAGATCAATTTTAGTCTTCCCCACAGATCCTATTGAGCTCCCTGCTGTCTGCTGAAAAGCTCATTTCTCATTCTGAATTAAGTGAGGTTTATTTGATCTGCGTAAAAGTCTAATCTGTAATAAATAGCTGCTTTGCTCTTCCTATGATTTATAGGAATAGCCTTTATATCTGATGTTCAAAACAGCCTTTGTTATGTTGTGACATTTTGGAAAAAGACAATCGAATGCACAGGAAATGACTTATTTGGTATGTCTCCATAATAATGAAAGTTACCAGGCACAGCGGGCGAGTGGCCCCAGACCCCGAGGGGTTCACTGCATATCAATGGGTCTGGTAGTTTAATTAATTGTAAATTAAGCAGCACCAAAGTACAATATCGACAACGGGATTGATGTAATTATCATTATAAGCTAATTTTGTGGCCGTGTCTTGTAGATAAACCCCTTTCTCCGAGTCTATTTATAAGAGCTTATTATGACTATGATGTATAATGCATTTGTGTGTAAGGAAATTATCACAAGTTCAGCCTTATTCGAGAGTGGTTACATTCTTTGTAGCTGTAAAGTGTGTATTGCTCATTTTTGTCACCAAGGGTCCCATATCCAGCCATATATCTACAGTATTGAAACTCCATCAATTGAAAGCGAAAGTTAAAATATTACTGCAGTAGATCAAACAGGAAAGCAATTATTTTAGGTGGAAGGAGCGTGCACTGATACCGACTTGTTGCTTAAAGACAAAATGTGTACTTTTCTACATGACTATCAATATAAGAGGAAAGAGAAGATGCATAACATACTGGACCGTACAGAATCAGCCTTCTCTAGCAAGTCAATGTATCCACTGGTGAGGAACAATGACATCATTTAAAAGTGAATTGGGTCTTGGTTACAAGGAACCAAGTGGACCCTTGAAGACCTCTTCTTGACACATTAATGAACTCCAAAAAAGGCAGTCCACCGTGTACTTTTCCCCTTTGGAGGTTTGATGCTTGGTGTGGCGGTCTTCAACGCTCAATGAGGACGGAGACTCCGCTGACACATCTGTCCATTAGCAAGCTAGACCAGACGAGTCGAGGCACCTCAGGGGTCAAGAGTTCCTCAAGTGATGCAGTTAACCATCCACTGATGTTCCTGGAGAGAGGAAGAGGGAGGGGGACAGGAAAAGGGGTTAGCTTCCTTATCATGCCACAGAAACCTGCAATCATCCTTGGAGGCAGATTAGTGAGTGGGCCGGTGAGCCTGTGAATACCCTTCACTGCCTGAGCAGGTGGCCTCCCATACCAAGTACAGCACATTAATCCAGTCTGTTAACAAATAAGCACCCGGGCTAATAGCGCACTGCCAGAGGCTTATGTCTCCACCATTTCAGGGAGACTCCAAGTTGTCTCAGCCTTGGACGGATGGAGGGGACGATTGGAAACAAATTGAAGGGGGAAAAAAAGATAAAACGTTGGATCAAACGAGGGAGGACAACAGGGATTGCGGGGGAAAGAGAGGAGGGAAGAAAGGGGAGCTAAAAGGACAAAAGTAGCTGAAAAAGTGCCCAGCTTGGCGACTGAGAGCAGGACTTAAACGGCGGCTCTGTGTAGTCAGCAGTATCACACACAGCCTGCTGTTCCCTATGAATGTTTGCCTGGCTTGTTGTCAATCAAAAATAGAGTTAACTGAACTGCACATAATGTGTTTGGAAAGAGTCCAACAGACTCCAAATATTGCAACTGGTCTCATGGTGTTTTATACTTTTGAAAGAAAGATGATTGTCACAGAGACTGAAGATGCGCACACAACTGAATATATACAATTTGAAGTGCTTATATCCATAAAGATTAGTGGGCATACTCGCACATTATTCTTTTAAGGCAAGTTTACTTTAGGGGGAAAAGCTAGGCACTACAAAGTCATAGTATATTAATCGTATTTAAAAAATAACTAAACGAATATATATAATCCCACTTTTTGCCCCTGTGCTTATGAAAGAGTCCCTGGATTATCTGATATATAAAGTTACATGGCCAGTGATTGATTTTTGGATGCCCTCCTGTGTTGCTTTTTTCACCATTTAGTTGAGTGGCAGCCACACTCCCTAATGGGCCAACTGACATGTGTTCAGTAGTAATGATCACCTCCAGGGATTTCCCCTTTTAGTTTTTCTCAATGACGGGCAACCACGAGGACAAATCAATAACCAGCCCTCAGTCGCCACCCAGGTTTCATCTCAAATTTCCTCTTTGATCTGGATGAACACCTCCAACCCGACACTCAGGGCCACTTTCCCTCTCATCTCTCTCCTGCGCGTGCCTTTCGACAAAACGTCTGAACAAACAGCAGTTTCCCTGAAGTGGTTGTGTTTGAAGTAAAAACACTAGCGCCTGTCTAAATGAGCAGTTAAATGTCAGAATGAATAGAACCATACACTGCAGCAGACACTCATATTACCATTCATGCCTGGGGGTTGTTTTGCCTTATGAGGATGCAATATTCCTCTTCTAATCTCTTTACCTCAAAAGTAATATGGTCTTAATTTGTTTTACACGTTCTAAAGGCAGTTGGAACTAATTTGATACAGTCGTATTCTATTGCAGTAAATCTCTTTAGCAAAACGGCAATTGTAAATGAATTAAAACTGCATTACTTGACAACAGTGACACATTTTCAGCAGTGTATATCATTTCAGTTTTGAGTTAAAAGGAACAATGCTAGGGACATGTATCCATAATTTTTCCTAGCAATGTCTGTGCAAGCTATTTTGCCAATTAGTTATATGCTGGGCATTGATTAGTAATTTCTTTCAGGGCCAAAGCATGGCGGTTAGCAGGCCTCTCGAAAATCCCCTTGTCTTCATCAAGCCTTATTTTCAGCTAATGAGGTTTATTAGATTACAACTCTACCTCACACGTTCAACAAAAGATTAAATTGGCTGAACTCTGCGGGGAATATGTTTTTATAATACACCCGTAATGAGTGAAAGTTAAGGAAATGTGAAGCGCTAAGCAGGATAAGTCATTGGACATGCTGAACTAGGCCGGGAGGGCCAGGACGCTCAAAGAGGCGCGTAATGCTGTCGGATAGCTCCTAAATGAAAGTGACGTGACAGCGCTAATGAGACGGCTTCGCATTACGCGTGACTCCTGCCTGGGGGACACATTCTAGCTGACTTAATGAGAGGAGATATTGTACACAGGCACTTTTGTAGTTGAGCGATGAGACCGCTGGCCTTGCTGCCGAGGTACAAGCCACCACGGCAAGCAAGTGGTTTGTTAAAGTGGCTGACAGGTTGAGCAACAGGGAGTGAACCGGCTAAATGCTCATTACTGCGACCGAGGTGTCGGGTGAGAGCAGGTCAGGGTATGATTCATATGTATCCACTGGGGTTAAAAGAGAAATCCTGCGCAGCAGTCTAGAGGAGATTTAAGGTTAAAAACACCTGACCCCCATGTTTACAACACATCATTACTACCATCTACAATATGTGGTTTTAAAGGTAATTATGCTTTATAAATAGATCCTTGGGATGCATACAGAGCATGTGGATAATACTGTATATCACACCACCAGCTGAGGCTTGGACTTGGTTTGACATGGTTTGAATCAGATTAGACGTATATACGATAACAAGCATCTCATTGTGTACACTGTCTCATCATTCCGTATTGGTAGCATCCCTCCCCACTACTGACAATGAGGTACGTGCACAATCCAACAATACTGTCGATGTGCAATCTTTTATAAATGTAGTTGAATATGAAAAAAAAAACTCAAAGACAAAATGTAACATTTAAAACGTTGTGCTTGTTCTTTAAATGACAATTCAACTGCTTTCAGTGCTTACTCGAACCTGACAATTCACTTGCTATTGACTGACATTTCAGGTGACATTTAACTACCTTTAGCCCATACTCTTCAACATTAATCAACTGCATTCAGTATTTACAAAAAAAGACAACTCAACATCCTACAAATGAGAAATGTTACTTCAAATGATTCCAGCCACTTTTAATTCTAAAACGTAATCTGACTCCTCTACTCCTTTCCATGCTTGCACTTCAACTGGCACAAAGCAATTTCAATGGTTAACATTGACCCAGACTTTTACAGAAAGTATAGGATAGTAATGACACTGGGGATGGGGGGGTTTGCTGTGGTCCATGCAGCCATGTGCGATGTGTAGACACCCTGCTCACTGTGCTCTGGTCCTGCCTCAGTCGGTGTGTGTTTGAATGATGACTCTCCAGCATCTTTTGACTGGTAAAGAAGAGGGGAGAAGCGAATAGAGAGGGTCACTCTTAGGTGGGAGTGGGGGAGGGAGGGTATCATTGTCTGCCCAACTGTCCACCATACACAAGTCACACCTCATTAGTAGGTAGTGGAGAAGACAACGGCAGTTATGTCTGCCATGAAAGCAACGCCTCACACACATTGACACCCCCACACACACACACTTCTACCCCAATTACCCCTATCCTGTCCCCTGCGCTGAAGGGTTGAGTTATGCTGACAGGCACCCTTCTAGAAAGTAGAGGGGGAAGAAAGTCAAAAGGAGGGAAAGGATGGGAAGAAAAGTGATGGAAGGGTGAAAGCTGGAGGAGTTCAGAGGAGGGAGAATAGACCGAGAGGGGAAAGGGGGAGTCACATCAGGCAGCACGAAGCAGAATGAAACATGTCTCCCTGTCACCAGCCCCACACTGTAAATGGATGGCCCCCGCAATCTTGCCATCAACGACTTATCTCCGCGGACCGAAAGTGGAAAAAAGGGCAAGCTAAAAGAAGAGAAGCACGCTAGAATATGGTAGAGAAGAGTTTGCTCCGCCACAAACTGGCTGTAATTTGTTACAGTTTCTAAAGACAAATATGACAGGATTGAATTACTCTGCCACCGCTGAAGCCGTCATTTGCAAATGCCATAAAGTGCAGGTATAAATCTCCTACCCGAATCCACTTAATCTGAGGCTTCTGGGCTCTTCAGCAGCCGCCGTCTTGTCAAGCATGTGTTTACTGTGAAAGGTCTCTCTAGTTCTTTGTAAAAAGAAAGAAAATAAGTATTGTACAGAGGTGATGGAATTGGAATTGACTCGTTCACAGCGGTGACTGATGCTTTCCGTTGATGCCATAAAAACAGGTAGAGTGCTTTGGAGGCTGCAAGATTATTTTTGACAGATGTCCTGCAATCATTCCAGAGACTTTTCATAGGACTTGTGCAGAAGGCTGGCTGAAAACCTCCACTATAGCCAGGGGTGCACATAACTGGTACGCATGCGCGGCAACAATCTGAAATGCGTACCGTAACTTGTGGCACAAAGCGCATTTGCGTACCGACGCACCTGTGAAGCTTTTCCAGAAGGCGGTTAGATCACCGGACGACAGAGTCGGTCTCCGTGTGCACAGACAGGTGAACGTTGTGGTCAGCTGTTTTAGCGCAGGGCTGCTGTACAGACCGACAGTAACAGCAGCCCTGCGCTAAAACAGCTGATCACAACGTTCACACGCTCCGCGGTCACGAAGCTCTGTACTCCACTACCACCCCCCCCCCCCCCCGTTGACAATCGCCAGAAGTTGGAGTACCAAGCACTCACTGAGAAAGTTGTGTGCACCCCTGACTATAGCAAAGAGAGAAGACTTTCAACTTGCTTTTCTTCAGTTTATGGCTGCCATCAGTACTTTATATTCACAAGAAAGTTACGGTTAGAATTGTTTTGTGTAAATGGCAGTGGAGTTGAGACTTGGACTACTAGACATAGCATAAGTTACAAAAAAGAACACTTGAGAATTACAACCTCTGCGACTTGTCTTGAGATATGAAAAGCAAAGCTGAGAGTAAAAATGTCAGTTTGTTTCTTATATTTGTACCTTTTAACTAAAAAGCTATGCAAATGATGATAATTTACCAGAAATGACTAATAGGATATGTAAATGAAGTTATAACAATTTTTATAGACATTGATGTTAAATGCATCTTGACAGTGGGTTACTTTTTTATTAAGCCAGCTGCTGCTTTGAATGTTCAGAATAAACTTTGAAACTCAAGTTTTAAGCCAACATGGACGAAAAAGGGTTGTTCAAAATGCACAATTCCATAGGTCTAAAACTCCATCCGCTTATGAGGATCATTTAATATAATATATAATCTAAGCTCCAGAACAGCTACTTAATAAACGCTGAATTTAAAATGTTTTCAAGTAAAATATTTTAAAAGCTTGGAAAGAAAAGAAAAACAACTTTTATCAGGACTAGCAATTTGCTTATCAAAACTTGTAACCTGACATGGACCTGTCTTAACTGACTGGATATTGAACTGCCCAAAAACACGTAAAACTAAATAATCCTCACTCACAAATTTGAGATGTTCTAGTGTTTATTCATCACTGCAATTAAACAAGACACCTGCATTCAGTTTCTAATTGTCACATGATTCTTGATTGTCTTGCCTGCAGTTGAGCAATAGGCAGCACTCCTTTACTGTTAGCCATCTGCAGCCACGTGGTAGTAAACATCTGACATGCACTGCAGCTAGACAAAACACAACAGGACAGGTGCTAACATTTGAGGCATTAACAACAGCAATGAAAGATGATCACACAGCACAGAGTATTATCAGCACATCAGACAGTGAGTGATGAGTACAGTCACTGCCTTAATTTATGCATTGCTACTCCGTCTTGTCACCACTGTTCAGCTCCAAGGATTTTACTTCCACCATGAGGAAGGGAGAATGGAGAGAGCGAGGGAGGGAGAGAAAAAAATAACTGTGGCAAAGCGTGGATTTTCTACTTCCGCTCTGACCAAATCCCACCATTTCAGGAGATTAACCTCGGCATGCGATAAATGTTCGACTTCTTCTTCCCTTCCAATTTCCTTGGAGCTAGAAACTCCAGAAGCCAGCGCGGCATGTAAGATAAAAAATGATCACCTAATTCACTCAAGCACAAAATACATTTCTGGAGAGAGGCGGAATAGCGGGCAGAAGAGAGAGAAAGGGAGGGAGTGTGTCACCAGTGCTTTACCAGCCACTGTTCAGAATTCTCCTCAATCAGTTATTATTAAATGAAGCACTTATTCAAACGGACCTGTGTATAGCAAATAGGTGGTGGCACTGTGATTGTCTGTAGAATTTCTTCTTTTTCTCTTATCCAGAAGGATTAATCGCATTGTTCAGCTCTCCCTACTACCCATACTGCACCTCACATGGCAGCTGTGCTCAAATGCTGTTGATTGCTGAAGGTGCCCTCTGCAGATTGCTGCTGCCACTAAGCCATTTAAATGGAGTTGTTAATAAAATGTAGCGATGATTGCCTTCCACTTCCCCCTCATCTCTGGTTTGGCAGATGGTTTTTGCAGGACTAATGTAGTATTTGGGCTAACCATCAAACTGGAGTTAAACATTAACCTCAAACTGAATTGGGAAAAAAAACTTTCGCTAAGAAATCAGTAACCAGTGACACAAAATGATTGCAAAGTGACTCAAAACAACCACAAGATGCACAACAATTAAAGAAATATACAAATGGCTACAGAGACACAAAATCTGCTTCAAAGGGACTCAAAACTACTACAAAGACAATCAAAACTACTAAAAAGACGCTCAATACTAATTAAAAAAAGACACTGAAAACTAAATAAAAAAAGCACAAAAAACTAACAGACACAAAACAACTACGAAAAATCACAAAACAACTACAAATATATTTATAAAAACTACTACAAAGACACACAATGCAACTAGACAGAGAGAAAACAACTACAAAAAGACACAATGCACCTAGAAGCAGTGTAAACACATAGGGTGTCATAGAGACAGATATACAAAGGGGAACTGGTAAAGAAGCGTGGAAACAGGATTATGTTGTGAACACGTGTTCCAACAATCTATAAGCATCACATTATATCTGGTTTTGTATCAAAGCGTAGCTTGGAGAGCAGACATAGTCATCAGGGATTCCTTCTGGTGAGAGATCTTGTAGTGTGTCATGTAGTGTGAGAACCCAAACGACTTAAAGACTTCCAAAAACAAGACGGTGAGCTCTGTATTGTGAACAGTACAGCAATCCGACAACTTTAAAGACGTGTAGTGTGAACTTGGCTTTTAATATTCTTGTTTAGTCTGAATGTGCCACTCTATGACTGCTGGCAGTCGGCCTCAAAGCTTCATGTAAAACCTTGCTAGTGCATTTTATTACATCGGGATATCATCCAAGACTTTATCAGCCAAAGGATGCCTCTAATGATCCATTAATGCTTGGATGTGTTTCTCCACCAACTCTCTCCTATCTGTTAGTGTCTAACTCCCTGCTAAAATAAGTTGTATTAGCCCGGATGATAGTGGAACAATAATAAAACAAGCTGCTGTTGATGCAGTCACTGTAGTTATTTGGTGTTTCTCATACAAGAGAAAGGAGATTTGAATATGCAAATGCTATGAATAGCTGCAAATCACTTCACATGGAGGCGAAGAGTGAAGCAATCACAATATTCTTTCTGGGTTTCCTTGGCCAAAATACCTCCTACACAATTGAATAATGTGCATGGGCAAGTGTTGGACTAATTAATGTCCACCAACCTACCTCCACCATAAAATAGGCTACCCTTGACACAACAAGTTAATGAGCCCATTGGTGATGCAGCCACCAGCGGTCTGTTATGGAGGAGGCAAGCAATAGTGAGTGGGTGGGTGGATTATGATGGTGATTAGAACCAGTGGGTCAGGAGGGCCCATTGAATTGTCATCAATACCAGCGAGATAGGGTATCATGCTAAAGCAGCGCCTCGTGTACCGCAGGCACACACACACAGTGCTAGAGGGCTGAGGGTTTTGAATATTAACAGAGAGGTGGGAAATACATAAACACTCCATCTTGTTGGCAGAGGCTGCTTGTCTGTCCCCGCAGAGTGTTGAACGTATGCCATGGCTGTGTCGGCCTGCATCCTTGTGATAAAAGGAGAGAAAAATTACGCAGGCTCTCTTTGGCCAGACACAAACATATTCATTAGTGAGGAAGCATTGAATGAGCTGGTTGAAATGTCACAGGGCCAAACAGTCTCCCTGGACTAATGACCCCCATGTCTGCGTTAGAATAATTTGTGAGATTCTTGAGATTTTGTCTTTTCCCGATCACATGACAACAGCTTGAGATGGTGGTAGCAGATGAATCAAACAGATATTTGACTCAAAACCACAAATGTCAACATCATGGTGGCGCTTGAGAAAAAGTTAGGGGGCGAAGTCATTAGGATTCATTGTCAAGGAGACTTAAATGTCTGTGCAAAGTTTAATGTCAATGTATAGTGTAGAGGTGGAGATTTGACTTGCTCAGTTGCTAAATGAATGGTCAGGGTATCAATTAAGTAATTGTTATTCATTCTCTAAGAGCCGGGTATATCAGTACAGTACCACATTTTGTGAGAATATCCTACAGTTATCCAGACATAAGACTAAAAAAGAAAATAAATAACCTTCATGATGGAGTTTGAAGAAAACACAAGGGATCACGAAGGTCACTAGGATTAATCCTGTAGAATGTCTGAACAAAATTCCATGGTATTTCATCTTAACATTGTAAGACCTAGCAACATAAACATCTGAAGAGTCATAGATCAAATGCAACATTTTTAGTTGTAATTTTTCTGTAAAATAATACAAATCAGATGCATCTGTAGAACTGCTGTCCCAGGTCGTTCTCCAGGAGCCAGGCTTTGCCATGGGAACATCCTTTGCACACAGCCAGTTATGAAGTGTCAGAAGCCATGATGAATAACTCTAATGATCAAGTGTGTGTTCTGGGTCACAGCAGTGAAGAACAGAGTGCAACAAGCCAACAGCTTGTCCTTGCCGTCAGCGCTGCAGCAAAGTAAAAGCCACACAGGCTTACGTGTTAACACACCTGACAAAACGCTCCCTTGCTGATGGAACGCTAAAAGCCCCTCTAAGCAGACCAGAGTTTTCCTCTCGTGCAGGTGACTGCCGGCTGCCACTGTCGGCTCCAATCACGCCGCCTTCTGTACCACGCTGTTCCTCAAACGCTCAAACCCAGCGAGGCTTTTCTCTCACCACCTCTCTCCTCCCCTGTTGTTTTATTCATAGGGCTCGGGTTCATTTGCCAAGTCCTCTGTTGTAGATTTAAGAAGACAAACAGCGGTACAAATCCACCAGAACAGTGTTATACTAAATGACATTTTGCTCTTCCGCCTGGCTAATCGTAAAGAAAACAGTGGCGGATCAGCGCTTAAACCTCGTGTCTTCGGGCAGATATCATGCTCAGTATCGCGGAGGGATCCTTTGAAGTGTTTGTTGTCTTCCAGAGGGCCCCTCGAGGAAATTCTTATACACACACTCACACTTGATCACACACACACATATGCATGCTTTTACACACAAGCAAGCACCCTGAGAGTTAATGGAAGGGAAGGTATTAAACAACATGCTCCTGTGTGTATCACTGGTTGCATATCCCTCTGCCGCTTTAGCACTGCAATGCTAATGTCTCAGCAACAGGATAACCTGAGAGAGCCAATAACACTGTTTAGCACGTGCACGTGCACACACACACATAGCAGGAAGGGCAGCAGTAAAAGTATATGTGACAGGTTAATGCACATGCATATGCTCAGATAAACTCATGATATGTGTAGATTACAGAACACAAGGCAACACACGCATATACGATGTATAGCTTGAGGCAAGATGCTATAAAAACATTGGAAAAGAAGAGGCTCGCCAAGAAGAGAGCTAACAAAGGCGGGAAGAGAGAACTGTGGGATGGCCCGTTTATCTTGGGTGAGACTCAACTCTGCAGATTTAGAACAAGGTATCGCTCCAAGAAGCGATATTAAAAATTGTTTTTAGTCATGGTCATCCAATTAGTTGTTATTCCTTGAGTCACATCTGAATAACTGCCATGCGCCTACTCGTGGTTGAATATTTAGCCTTAATGACAGATAATGTTAAAAAAAGAAGTCTGAAAATACTCTGTAAAAGCCTAACCTTGCCAACATTGTATGAGTGATGGCAGGCACTGGCAGCCACACTTTGTGCTGTTACTGTATACTCTTGACTAAATTGATAACAAGCTCAACAGTATGCAGTTAAATGGTTTTATTACTTCGTCAACAATGCATTGAATTATATGTGGATTTAGAAATACAATCCTGAGCAAAATCTTAAGCATGCTTGATGCAAACATGATGCATGCTTGCATCAAGAATGCCTAAACGAAATGTCGAAGTTATCAACAACAACAGTGGGGCTACCCACTACTGAGTTCATTTTTGACACTTTAAGTTCTGTTTTAAAAAAAAAGGTCTTAAGATTTTGTTCAGGAGTGTATAAAAACGTGGCTAAGTTGACGCCAAAGTCACCTTAATGACTTGGAGTATGGGTTTGGTTGTGTTTCTCCAACAAACTGGCAACTATTTCTTCTTAAGGGAAAGCACTGTCTCATTCTGTCAGCCTCTGACTCACTGACAGAAACAACTTCCTTTCCCCTGTTGCTTGTCTGTGAGCACTCTAAACTTAGCAGCATCACGACGGTCACGCATGACGTGTCCAATAAAGAGATATGACACTGGTCAGGTTGACACTCCTGTCAGTAGCCAGCTGTTGCTCGACTGCGTCTGCGTATTTTTGCTCTTGTTCGTCTCAGGCTTGTTTTGACAGCAACATTGAACGCTTGCATGTCTTCTGACTCTTTATCCATCCATCCATCCGAGCAGTCATCTATCTTTCCATCCATCTAATCATTACAGTTATTTAATGAGATGGCACCGAGCATCAAGGTTCATTCGCTGTGTGCAGATAAACCCCGATTTAATTAGGCCCAATCACTGATGATGTTTGCCCTTGCTGGAAAATGCACTGGCTTCACAAAATAATGACACATTTACATTTAGCCATGTAACCTATGTCTAATTAGTCAGTTGGGTTTCTTAGTTTTTTTACAACAAAGTTCAGCAAAATGACAAACAGATGTATTGCCAATTATCATGTATTCTGAACAGCTCATTATTCCTTCATTTGTTTTCCCCATCATCTATTTAGTTTTTGGCCCTCCGATTTGTACAATTGAGCTTGTGTAGCGGAGCTGAGCGTCGGAGCTGAGCGTCGGAGCTGGCAGGACCTGGCAGGACCTGAATGCCCCTCCTTGTGTCTTGACTGGCTCAGCAGTTGCACCTCCAGCCAGTTGAAATCAATGGGGGCAGTGGGCAAATGTGGCTCTGTGTGGAGCAGATGGCAGAAGAATGGCCCTTCCTCCTACTGTGGTGCGCTCAGCAACATACAAATGGGTCAAATCTCACCACCGTTCACATAATATCATGGAGCCAGGGCTCTGGTGTCGTGGGCTTTTGTGGCAAGGGAAATGGGCTGTCGTCGAACATATTTTCCTCAGATCTTGAGTTTGATTACTAATCGCTTGATAAATACTTGAAATCTAAGTAGCAGCTGGTGTCCAGTGCAATTACTGTATCAAGGGGAAAACATAACCCGTACCACTTATAAGTGGAGTCAACAAAGAATTACAGTAAAAGAGTACCTTGTAAATTGTCATCTCATGTCTATCCATGAGGTGCAAAACAAGAGCAGGTGGCTGGCTTTGGTGAACATAAAATAGGATATGGTTAGTGTTCCCAGTGTAAAGTAGAAGGCAATCTGAGATTGCAGACATGCGTCATGGACAATGGTGCATTCATGTGCTCCTCAGATGTTCCCATTTCCCAATTCGGCAAAGGTCAGAACTCGGGTGTGTTTATGGACCTGAAGTCATCATTTGAAAACAACATGTATGCTCCAAAGATGGTGTGTTTCATTTAATTTCTCAACGTGTTACAACACAATGACAGCTGTTTATGAGTTGTTATCCAAACTTCACGGAAGTTGACATGGTTATTTCCCAGTCAGGAAGTTTTTTATACAATTATTCCAACATTACATGGATTTCGGACAAATGCTCCATCACGCAGTGTTAACCATAACTTTCATAACCGAAACATAATGTGTATCCGAACGGGAAATCTGATCCACTCAAAAAAGCGATTTGGTTTCTTGGCTCATTATACATCCTTGCTTCTAGTCTTAATACTAATCTAATTTGAGTACATAGCTTTACTTAAATACAAGGTGAAATAGATGGTTAGGCAAAATAGATTCAATGTGTTATTTAGTGAGTTTTAGAAGTGCTAGAAGGCAATTTGTTTAACTTTAGACAGAGCCAAGCTAACTTTGTCCAGTCTTCATGCTAAGCGAAACTATTTGCACAGACACGAGAGTGGTATCAACCCTTTGTTACTTTTAGTAAGAAAGTGAATACTTTATTTTGCTAATCTTATGAACAACATGTGCAACACTTCAGGAAGTTGTTGAATGTCACTTATCAATAATTATTCCCGCATCTAAATTATTCAGATGTATTTCTTGTACTTGCTTTTGTATATACTCAGACAAGTTCAGGGTACTATTAGTCCACCCTTGACCTTTCTTTGGCCTGCATTGTAAATACAAATCAATATTTACAAGTAGTATGAAGTAGAATAGTGTTTTGTTATATCTGTTCAGGATTTATGTCTTAATCACTGCACTGCGTCTATATTACTTGAACCACACGTTAGTGTCAGCCTTACCCCTAGATTCCACCGGGTCCGTCTGCGGCGCGTTACGGACGCGTTACGGCTGCGCCGCGGTGCTCCAGGTGATCGCGGCCACTCTAGTCAATGGGTGCTATTCCACCACACGCGGCGCGTTACGGCTCAGACGCGTCCCAGAAGCGTCCCAGAAGCGGCTCGGCGCAGGGCTTTTCTAAAATTAGGATCGAATCCTATTTTGTCGCGGCGCAGCCGTAACGTAAGGTCGGGCAGGCAGGAAGTGGAACGTTCAGAGCTATATAGACCTATATATATACACACACACAAACTAATTTTGCAGACCCTATCCCTCCGTAGTTTTTCAAGTAGGAGGAGAAATGCCAGCGTTCTCCTCCGGTTTACAGGCACTGTGTAAATTATATAGAATAATTATGATGATGAATGCATTTTTTTTACCACTAAAATACAGCAACACATCTTTGATTCATGTCGTTTATAACTGGAATATTACAGTTATTATTAACTTTGTCTGTACAAAGTAGCCTGTCCAGGAAATATGCCCAAATCAACAAAAACTGCGAGCCGGCAGGCAAGACTCTCCGCTTCTGAAATGCTTCTGAAACGCGCCTGGTAGGGTATGACGCCGGAGGAGGCCGGACCAAAACTGCGGCGCAGCCGTAACGCGGCGCAGACGGACCCGGTGGAATCTAGGGGTTACAGTGGTGAATGGACGACTCTGGATGTATGGACATATTCACCCTCATGTTTTTTTGTTTAGATGTATATTACTTATTCCTTCACTCCTCTTCCTCCTTCACTTCGACTCCCTGTTTCAATGCAGTCATCTCACTGTCCCTGTGTTTCAGTTTCTTTCTAGGTTTCTCCCAGTGTCTTGCCTCTCATCACATCCCTTACTTTCCTCTCGCTGCTTTCTTCCCCTCGTCTCTGCAGTCGCTTGTCTGCCACAGCAACATGTGGCAGGTGGTGAGGGAAAAGAAAGAGTGAGGCAGGAAAAAAGCACACTGACAAAAGCTCCTTCCCCCGAGCTTGCCTGTAGCTGCAACAAAAAAAGAATACATCAATTACTTCCGTGATTGAATAATGTTAGCACAACTCTGAGGATGTTGCCTCTGTTGAGATGAATGGTGCAGCCCGTAGAATTTTGTGTCGACTTGTGTTTGTTTTGCGCATACAGCCTCACCACCAGTAATTATAGCACCCTGTCGCTGTTTGGCATGGACTGCCAATCAAATCTTGAGAGAGTTATGAACTACAACACAGCAACATCTGTCTAGCAACGGTAGAATCTGATTCGGAGTACAGACTCTAGGAGCTCCAGTTTCACCCAAGAGATAAGCTGACAACTGTGTCAGCAGAATGAGGACAATAGCATCACATGATGTTCCTCTGGTACTCTTTTTGGCAATGTGCAGTCAAGGGTACAGAAATAGTTGTTTATTGAAGGTCATATACAGAACTGTACTAGGAACAAAAAAGACACCAGAACAGTCAAAATAACCAGACACAAAACACTGTTAATTCTCTTAAAGAAGAATTATCTAAACAAGACTGGAACAAAGTGTATGTACCAGATGTAAATTAAGCCTATGAATCATTTCTACACATTCTATCAGGGCTGTATGAAAAACATTGTCCTCGTGTAAAAGAAATTATGAAACAAAAATATGCTGAAACACTAAGGGAATATTAAATGCATGTAAAACGAAAAATGAATTATATAAAGACATAGAAGAATAGATCGGTAGAGGCTGAACAAAAATACAAGACATTCAAAAACAAACTAACAAAGATAATACGATGTAGCAAAATGGATCATTACAACAAATTATTGGAGGATAACATTAAAAACACATGGAATGTATTAAATACCATTATTAATAAAGGAAATGGAAAGGCACAATACCCAAACAGTTTTCTGTCAAAAAATAACACTAATCTATGACATGACCTCAGTTGCTGAAGAATTCAATAAGTACTTTGTCAATGTTGGTCCCTGTTTAGCTGGGGAAATTCCAAATACTGGTAGTAGTGAAGGTGTAGAAAGTAAAGATATATATGTGAAGGAAACTATATTCTTAAGGGGGACTGATGAAAATGAAATTATTGACATAGTTAAAAAACTTAAGAGTAAAAGGTCTACAGACTGTCATGATATTGACATGTATACAGTTAAAAACATTATCGAATGTATAGCCAAACCACTAACTCACATGTGTAATCAGTCAATACAAACCGGTGTATTTCCAAATAAAATGTAAACTGCTAAAGTCATACCAATACATAAATCTGGAGATGTACTGTCAAACTATAGACCAATTTCATTGCTCTCACAGTTTTGTAAAATATTGAAAAAAATCTACTATACAAGACTAAATGACTTCATCACCAAACATAATACTCTATGAACAACAATATGATTTCAGAGCTAACAGAACCACATCATTTGCAGTTATAGAATGTATGGAACACATTACTAAGGCAATAGAAAATAAAGAATATGCAATAGGGATATGTCTGGACCTTAAAAAAGCATTTAACATGGTTGACCATGAATTATTAATAGAAAAACTACAGAGATATGGCATTAGAGGTGTTGCACTATCATGCTATCCAGCTACCTACATAACAGGGAACAGTACGTTGAACTACAAAGCCATAAATCACAACTACTGCAGGTTACATGTGGGGTGCCTCAGGGCTCAGTCTTGGGGCCATTATTATTTATTCTGTATATTAACAATATATGTGAAGTATCAAAAACTATTAAAACCATTCTTTTTGCAGACAACACAAGTCTACTCTGCTGTGGGGACAATTTAGAACAGCTATTGGTCACAATGGAAAAGGAACTGAGCAGGATGAAGATCGGGTTTGACCAAAATAAATTAACATTGAACGCAAGCAAAACCAAACTCATAATATTTGGGAATCGATCAACCAATACAGAGAAGAAACTCACTATAAATGGCGTCCAATTAGAAAGAGTATCGGAAATAAAATCAACAATTACCTCATAATATCCAGGGACTTTTCACACGGAGAGAAAGCATCCACATGTTTAGAGGAAACTTCATTTTCAAAAAACCACCCGTACGAACAAATGCCAAACTTCATTGCATCTCATCAAAAGGTGTTAGTCTGTGGAATAACTGTAATGATGCACTGAAATATTGTACAAATCTATCTAAACTGAAAGTATTATTTAGAAGCCAAATCCTGAATGGTTATGAGCAGGACCTGTAAAATCATATTTGTTATTTCTTGTAATTGTAGAAGTTATTTCTTTTTGAAATAAGACAAACATGACGCTGATGACGATGACCTAATATCTTATTTAAAAGGAAAATGTACGCTAGAGGGGGTAGGACCAGAAAAGTTATTTTAAGCTTCTTCTTGCCCCTGTTGAACATAACAGAGACTCTTTGAGAATTTATTTATTTTTTATTTAATTTTTTTGTACTTTGTTATAATTATTATAAGTAAAAAATAAATATATATATATTATTATTATTGTTGTATGTTTTGTTTCTGACATGTTCAATAAATTGACTAATAAAAATAAAGGGGAGTCCCGATCCGAGATCTTAGTAATTTAATATGAAGTATCTGCCATCACGAGCGCCTATCCGATTCTTGTTTTCTCAAAGATAAAACAGCTGAACACTTCAAGTACATTTAAGTTATTTAAACAAACCACCGTTATGCTCGTTTATGAGTTTCATTTTGAGATAAATACCTGCATTAAGGTGTTCCTTAATGTTTTTAATATTTTCATTTAAGTGGCTAAACTCTATCTAGTTGTATAAGTCTTGTCTCTGACCTTAGAATACTTCACTCTTCTTTTAAAAGTCAACTTTTTTTGTTATTTCCTGAGTTACCTCAATTAACTGCATCACGTTGAGTGTGTATTTTTGTCGTTCTAACAGTAAAACGCAGAATGAGCTTGCTATTTCTCGTTCCCATGCTTTTCAGAATGGATGAGAACCTACAACACTTAGTATAATTCTACCACTATGACTAAGACTACTGCAAATAAACAGTGATAACATCTGATCTTTACCTGCATGTGAGCGGTTGAAAATCCTGTAACATTCCAAAGACAGTTGGAACAATCATTTCACTCAAGTGAATGTAGCAGTATGTGTTTATTGTGCAGTTTAGAGTAAGACAAGGTTTCTCCAAATTGCCCTGTGTTTCATATAACGTCACCATGCTCTATTATCGCATGCAGGATCCAAATCCGCATTTTAATACAGATGTGATCCACATCTGGTCAGAGATGGATGACAGACGAGAGAGAAGCCTGCCAGCAAGGCTGTTCCGTTTTACATCACACACTACTTACTGTGTGTGTGTGTGTGTGTGTGTGTGTGTGTGTGTGTGTGTGTGTGTGTGTGTGTGTGTGTGTGTGTGTGTGTGTGTTGTGGGTGTGTGGTGTGTGTGTGTGTGTGTGTGTGTGTGTGTGTTGTGTGTGTGTGTGTGTGTGTGTGTGTGTGTGTGTGTGTGTGTGTGTGTGTGTGTGTGTGTGTTGTGTGTGTGTGTGATGTGTGTGTGTGTGTGTGTGTGTGTGTGTGTGTGGTGTGTGTGTGTGTGTGTGTGTGATGTGTGTGTGTGTGTGTGTGTGTGTGGTGTGTGTGTGTGTAGTGGTTGTGTGGGGTGTGTGTGTGTGTGTTTGTGTGTGTGTGTGTGTGTGTGTGTGTGTGTGTGGTGTGGTGTGTGTGTGTTTGTGTGTGTGTGGTGTGTGTAGTGTGTGTGTGTGTGTGTGGCTGGCCCAGCCACCTGTTTCATCTCCCGGTGTCGCGTGGCATGTTCTTTGCCTTCGCTCCACTTTGTCTCTCCGTCAATCCCTCCCCTCTTCATGCCCACTTCCCTCTAATCCTCTATTTGCATATCCATAGGTACACATCCTTAGATCGTCTCCAAGTCTGTATCATTTCATCCATTTGTCTGTTTGCTCATCTTCCTTGAATTCCGTTCTTGGGGAGGTGGAATGATAAGTAGCTCTCTTCGCCAAGAGGCTGCCAGGCTTGGCTTGGAGACGTCACCTGGAGATTTAAAAATAGTTCAGCTTGGGTTAGCATTGTGGATTGCAGGTTGCCGGTAAAAGCACTGTCTGCTTAACGTACACAATATTTTTAACCAAGCTAGCTAATTAAGGTATCTGTCCTGCTGGCTTCAGAAGGCTGCAGCGATTTAATGATCAGAACGAGAGGTGTTCATTAGGTAGCTGTGCGCAACAGATACTGTAATAATCGCTCATATTCTTTTGGTAATTAATCAAGATTGATTAACATAAATTCCTGTTTTAAAAAACAGGAAACTCTATTTTACATGGCGGCATTAGCTTGTCCGCACTTGTGTTTAGAAGTTTTCAAATATCTGAGGGTCAGCTTAAATGTTATCTTACCGAAAGATGGAAACAAATCAATTAATAATGGTAGTAATACATGGTTTTTGTTGCGGTAAATAACATGAGGATATTGAGCAATTTAGAAAGAAAGCTGAAATGTCCTTGAAGTTAACCACTGGCATTTGTTGTACTACTAAACACACACTTTAAGCTCTTGTTATGATATTTTTTAGGTACAGTGATGTTTACAAGAGGAAAATTGGAGAAATTACTTCAATCTTGACGCTCAAAATATGTCGCCGCATGATAAACCTGCTCATTTCAAAGACAGCTGCATTGTTTGCCAGACACATATAGGCCTACCTTTACCCAGAGAATGACATTTTGCTGTTCTCCGGCGTTATCAATGTGCTAAACGTCGATAAGGAAAACATGCATTAGGATGCCGACACACAAGGTAATGATAACCTATGCCAATCCTAATAGACTGTCAGAAATCTTGATTGAAATCTCCCGGTTTTGCTCGCTCTGAAAACCCAATCAGCATGCCTGCCTTTTCCTAACATCTTTGCTCCCTTTTCTCCCGTTCCTAATGTTTGCTTCTCAGGGTATGGATGTTTGTTTCGGAATATGTATGTGGCAGTTTTTGTATCAATTTGTTGTTTACCATAAAGGCTAAAGGGGAGGGGCAGTTTACATGGATGCTGGCTAGGCAAATAGGTCCTGAGATCAAGCTATATTATACCTTATGTCCCAAAGGAAGTTCTGCTCATGAAGGATCAGAAACATTATGCAGTTAATAGGCATACCTGCCAACCCTACCGATTTGGGCGGTAGTCTACCGCGTTTGACATGTTTCTACCGCCTACCGATTTAGCTGGCTTTTCCTACCGAATTTCATTCTTCCCAAATTATAAAAAATAAAAATGACACTCTATAGACACTGGACTCGACTTTTAGCGGAAACTGATTGCAGCGTGTCTGTGATCCCATCATACAAACAGTCCTCTGTGTTTCTGAAAGAGAAACAACGTGCAGAGGAAGGGCAGCGTTACCCCCGGGACTGCGGTCAAGCCAGCCTCCACTTCGGAAAACACAGTCAAGCCAGCCTGCCGCAGTCCCCCGGGACTGATAATAATCAGTCATCACTCCCAAATGAGTTTAGGGGAACAGAGACGAGGCATTTGAGTCCTGCAGGGTTTCCCCGTTAATATCAGTGTCTCGAAAACACATGTTGGCGACTGAAAGACATCCAGTGTTTGGTCTTTTCCGGAAGCATCCTGCAGTGTCTCAACTGAAAGAGGACCACAAACACACAAAACATATAATACCATTTTGAGATTTTGGGATATTTATCTCCCATTCTTTCACTTTTTCGGACATTTTCACCAAACATGTCGTTAATGTCTCTGTTTAGTGAACTACAGCAATCTGAAAGCTTGTACATTATTTATATCACACTGCAAAAACATGCAGGAAATGACTTTTTTAATGCAGTATTTTCTGATTTATGGTGCAACACAAAGATATATCGCTCTGTGCAAACCTTTGACTAATATGTCAACAACATGAAACAACAATATGAACCTGGCTTTATCCAATGTTCACACAAGAGTTCTGGCTTTCCTACATCCTTACACATCCTTCATACACTGTGTCAACTGAAAGAGGACCAGAAACACACAAAATATAATAAAATGTGGAGACTTTGGGATATTTATCTCCCATTCTTTTACTTTTGGACATTTTACAGACCAAACATGTCGTTGATGTCACTGATGTCACTGTTTATCAAACTACCACTTTTTCTGAAAAATGCATAAAATTATGCAATATATGTTAAATACATGGTTTATACATGTAATTACTGGGGTTCCATTTCTTCTGATTACCTAGTTTGGGCATGCACATTTGCCACGCACAAACCTACCTCTTTTGGATTTGGAAAGGTTGGCATGGCGTATGAATAGGTACAAGATTATTAGCACTTTTTTCTATATATAAACCTCTATCAGCCAAGTAAATACACAACAATTTGATATTCAAGCTGTAGTTGCTAAGTTTATTTGGTTGGTGATTGAATGATACCACTCATGTCTGTACAGTGAATATGAAGCTACAGCCAGAAACTGCTTAGCTTAGCACAACGGGCAAACTGCTAGCTTTGCTCTGTCAAAATGAAACAGAGTCCCCTGACCAGCCACTCTTAAATAATTAAAGTTTTAGTTGGGTTACAGGACAATACGACTATTTATTTGCCAGGAGCAGCAAGGACGTCAGGGACGTCTCTTCCCGCTGTGCCCCCCTCTTTTCAGTATTAATGCTAATGTAAGCTACTGCTAAGCTACCTGTAGCAAAGTCCAAGCTTCCTTCCACGAAACAGCACCACAATTAACTTCTTTAATACAATTTCACATACAATGCGCTTGCCCTGTGTACAGATTAACTAAACAACATGGTAATTGCTGAGCTTTAGAAGTTGATGTATTTTTTAAACTTAGAAAGACGGAAGCTAGGCTAGGTTAAGCTTATAGCCTCCTAGCATTACCTTTTATTCTTAACAGACGGAAATGATAGAGGTCTCAATCTACTCTTCTAACTCTTGGCAAGAAAGCTAAATCTCAAACAATTGCTTTATCAGACAATTGTAATACTGCACAGTGCACACAGTGCACACCGTGCAGTATTGTTGTTCATCATTAGCTAGGGGTCATATTTTGAAAATAAATTGGAAGCATTCAAAAATAAAAACCCCTCCACCCAAAACAAAATCATCTGCAACATGGATTCTTGAAAATGTTCTCTTAATTTGGATACAGTAGTTCTACAGATACCACTGTCAATTAACCAACTAATTAAACCATGTTAAGTGTTTAATTAGTTTGACATGGTTTTAATAATGTTTAAAAGGGCTAAATTAACTGTTTTTACTGAATGTATTTTCCTGAAAGGGAAATTTAGAGACATTGATCTATTGTTCACATGGGGTTATAACGTGTTGTACTATATCTATCACAAAACTGTCTAATAAAGCATGATTTTTTTCTCATGCTGCCATTCACATCAACCTCTTTTGTTTCTCTCCTCGGTCTGGCTCCCTTTGCTGCTGCTGACTCGGTGAAGCAGGTAAGACTGTTATTAGCTCTCCTTTCAGCTTGTGTGCTTTTTCACAGTACTGTATATGTTCATGTGCCTGTGTAGGTGTGTGTGTGCATTTGCCTGTGTGTGTGCGTGTGTATGTCAGAGATGGGTTTAGCTGAGATGAGTAAAGCCGGGTCACATGATGTCTCTGGTGCTGCTGATATTGCTCCGGCTGTGGGGGGCTTACAGAGGGCACTGCTGAAAGTGAAAGAATTATGACATACACTCATTCACCCGCACACTTCCAATAACAGACAGCGGCCAGAACATTTTACACCCACTATTGACTGGTTACAATTGGATGATTCCTGAGTTACATACTGTACTGAGAGTTTGACAGCCTCCTTGCTGTTACAGGACTGAACCCTTGAAAACATACAAATCCTATTTAAAACATCCAACAATCTTCAAACCAATTGCACATTTAAAATCAAGGACATGCTGTGAGCAGGCTTTTCTTTTTTAGATTTTATTAGAATTGATTTTGTGAGACACCCCATATAGAGTTTAGCTAGGCAACACCTCTAATGCTTGCAGATAATAGTCAAAATCGTCAGTTGTACTTGTCATTTCTTTTTTTACTTTTTCTAATTCATGTTTTCCAACAAAGCAGTCATCATTGAAAAACATGGCAATTTTGGATTTAAGAAAAATAATTTCAAAAAATAATCCATTAAAGTTATAGAACTGAACTGTATAACTTTTTTTCCTACACTTAGATGGACTTCAAAGTAGTCAACTTCCATGTAAACAAATGGGATGAAAGAGGAATATTGCCCCAACTTTTCATCAATAAGATTTTATATTTTCTTTAACCTCTTAAGCCCTGAGCCTGTTTTTCAGGTCTCAGGCTCGAAAATGACATTCCCAGAACAAATGACCATATCTTCCCTTCTAAAAGGGTTAAATTAATAATCTTTTTTCTCAAAGTAATGATAAACCTGTGAGTTGGATGTAGAAAAGTCAGAATCAATATAGATGTTTTTTATTTTAAAGAAAATTCAGATTTTACATAGTAAAAAACTGTAAATTATAGTGTCCGTCCAAAAATAATTTTTTACTTATAGTGAAAACTACCCTTGGATGATGGGTTAGTAGACTAAAAGCTTTAGGAATCCAAACTACAACATATAATAAGTACCCTGTATCAAGATTGATGCAAAACAAGTGAAATTTGACCTTTTTAGAGAGATTTAGCCAAAAACCCCCACTTCTGGGGTCATTTGGGTGGATTTGACCTATCTCTGGCCCCCCTTGGTCAATTTTGATGAATGAAAGCTCTTTATAACCGCTAGAGCCAATGGAATCGAGGGAAAGTTATATACACACCAAAACGTTAACAAATAAGGAGTGAGAGTGATGCGTTACCAAAACCGGAAGCTGCATACACTCTGGTGGCTACCATTAGCAGCTAACTTTTCCGTTCCGATTTTTACATAAAAAATGGAATTATGGATTATAAATAATTTTTTAAAAGGTACAGGTACATTATCAACCTATGGATCAACAGTTGTAGACATTTTTTTTTTCGTTTTAATGCCATTGAACACGTCTTTTGACCTAATTGACAGCTACGGTGAGACGATCTGCCGTAAAAGCTCCGTAAAGGTACGTGTTGTGATGTCTGTGTTTGCTTCCCCTGTCGCAAGTTGGGATCGCTCAGTGATGATACTATACCTAAATAATCAGTGGAGTCTCAGCTTTAATAGGCTATATTGTATGTGCAGCTACGATAAGTAATAAGGGTATCTTTATCTTGAATTGTGTGCCGCAGTGCGTTCGTTTTTTTTTCGCTCAGGGGTCATTTAGACCCTTCTTATGAGACTTGTGTTTTGATTTGGTAAAAATGGTTCATATCTTCAGTTAGCTGAGATTCTTCCCGTTAATCTGGTGCTACACATTAATAGTTTCATAAATGTTAAGAAGCCCTGAGACATTATCTCGAAAACAAAAAGGTGGGAGGGGTCCAATGGGGGGACCGCCGTGCTTAAGAGGTTAAGAGATATCATTGTAAGTGTACTTTGAAAAAAAAGCATGTCAAATTATATTTGTATAATATGTGGAATATTGTGCCATCACTCACCAGCTGAAGAGATGTCACAGTAGTGGTTACTGTCCCCAATAGAAAACTTGCCCCCTTGTAAAGTATCAATGCATCCCATTGACACAGTGCCAACACCTACTCTTATGATACTGCATGTGTTGCTGGTGTAATGATAATACTGCTTCCCACTGAAGGGGATTGGCAACAATAGTTATTTTCACATGAAAAGGGGAGAAAGGGAAGCTGCTATGCCTCTATGCAATATTGAGTCTCCTTTTTCCCTTTCACATCTCTGCTTGGTAGACCTGTCAAATTTCAATTTAAAACCGGTGCTGTGCGTTGTAACATTATTTCCAACCATAATAGAAAAGGCAACCTCGGGTTACAATCAAATTCCAAATGCAGGCAAAGGTTTGAAGAGTTTTCAACGAGCTGCAGTTATTTCCTAAATGGTAAAGGGAGAAAAAAAAGGATTTATTTTCTATTATTTCTCCCCCTTCTGTTTTAGCGACGACGTCTGAAGGTTGCGCATTGGGAAAGACCTTAATTAAGATTTTAGTGCCTGGGGCCCTTTTTGCAAGCTAGTACATCAGGAACGAGCGAGAGCCAGATACAGATCATTGGCTACCCGGGTCAAGTCATGTGATTAGGGGAAATATTAACATTTTCACCACGGCGACCCTTCTGACTTTGCAATCAAATACGTTTTGTTTTCTTCCAAGGCGAGTAAACTCATTCACTACCTGCCATGGCGTTGCCAGTTTTAAGGTTTTAGGTGAACGTGACCTTTAATTTGAAAAATGTGAAGAGGTCGAGCTGTGGCTTTTCAGCGACATGAATGTTATTTTGTGTAAGAGGCACGCACTGTGGAGGCAGAGTGCATTCTGCAAAAGAAAAATAACACTGCTCCCAGATTTATTGATTGCAACAACTTCTTGGGGAAATATTTGTTTCTCGCTGTGATCAGAACTTGACCACAGCTATATAACACAATTTGCTTCACTTCCTAGCCCTTCCATGCTGTAACATAGATGTAGCGGTTGCCACGGTTTCTGATGTTACTAGGGCAGATAAACAGATACGAAATTCCAACCGCAGGTTAATAAAGTCAATGATTGACAGCTGGATCTCAGTATTGATTGAATTCAGAGTTTCTTTGCTTGGCAGTATCGCTCTCTCTCTCTCTCTCCTCCTCCCTCGCTCCCCTTCCTGTTTGTTTGGTTTAGTTTTGAAATTCAGGCTGGTTATTACACAGAGAGGAGAGAAGGTTATTGCCTGGTGCGAGGGGGCATTGACTTATAGTGGCCACCTTCTGAGGGGCTCATCTGTCTTTCTCTGCTTCTCACGTCCTCATCGTCTGTTCGCAGGCTGGCCTCCCTGCACATGTATGGAGGTGCACTTGTTTTATGTCGATCCCTACTGTGGAAAAACGTCCGATCAGATTATGAACACCGTTGCGGAGAGTGCACTCGTGTGTCTGACGGCCAAAATGCAGCTCATGAATCTTATGGTTTTTCATTATGAATGCTCTTTTTTTCGTCTACTCTCGCTTTGATAAACAGTCAATGTGGTGAGAAATATCCATTTGAACAATGATATTAGATTGAATAAGCAAGGGCCAAGTGAGGGAATTGCCCTGTAATTCATCACCAGACTGCCTTCTTGGGTATGAATTTAATATACTCCATTATGATTTTTTTTTTTGCTTTATTGTCTAAAGCGTCTGCATTTACAGGCATAATGGGATGAGGGGTTGGCTGGAAAAAAAAGAAAGTGAGTATATGAAGGGAGGGGGCTGGCATGAGCCTAGAAGAGACTGCTATTAGCTGTTAATTCTGAAACAAATTATGCAATTAGCTCTGGCATCAGGATGTAGGCCATGAGAGAGGACAGCGTAACCTTCATTTGATCTGTTCCGTGGCAAGAGAGAGGGAGGGAGAGACCCACTTAATAGGAGCATTTCTTCTGCCCGAGCAAAATGCGAACAGTATCAATAAGTGCCACTTTCTTTTTCCTATTTATGAAGGGATTTTCATAATATATATATATTTCTTTTTGAGAAATACTCATGTCCTTAATACAAAGAGGTAATTTGTCTGTGCATTTGAGATAATATTGTCTAGGGAAACGTGTGATTTGCTGCCCCTGCTTGACTGTGAAACAGAGGGAAGGTGTTGATTTCAAGGTGTGTGTGTGTGTGTGTGTGTGTGTGTGTGTGTGTGTGTGTGTGTGTGTGTGTGTGTGTGTGTGTGTGTGTGTGTGTGTGTGTGTGTGTGTGTGTGTGTGTGTGTGTGTGTGTGTGTGTGTGTGTGTGTGTGTGTGTGTGTGTGTGTGTGTGTGTGTGTGTGTGTGTGTGTGTGTGTGTGTGTGTGTGTGTGTGTGTGTGTGTGTGTGTGTGTGTGTGGTGTGTGTGTGTGTGTGTGTGTGTGTGTGTGTGTGTGTGTGTGTGTGTGTGTCAAACAGCGGCAGAACCAATCGTAGCTCTACTTAAATGTTGGCCGGTTCTCGCTGAGGATTGGTCGTTAGCTTAACACAATCAAATTTGTCCACAGTGAGGAAGTCATTAATTCTAAGTGGACCATTCATTTGATGTCGTTAGCAAGCGGAGAGGCAAGAGTCCCCTGCCATTAGCGACGTGTGTTACTCCAATGAAGCTCCGCCACAACAAACAATTCACTAGATCCCAATTCCCTTTAATAAGGTTAAATATTGGTAAAAACTTAAAATCAGGTATTCTTAGGCATAAGAAAACTTCATAAAATCATATTTTATGCCATACTTTATGTAGTTTTATAACCTTGAGCTAAAAAAACATGACAATATTATTATTTAAATAAAGTAAGCATGCCTATAGGAGCTATGCTTGCTTAAAGGGCCCTATTTTATGCTTTTTGGAGTTCTCCCTTTCCTGTAGTGTGTTATATAGGTTTTTGTGTAAATGGTCTGCACAGGCTAAAATCCTAAAGTTTCCTCCAGATGGAGTTTCTCTCCCACACATTCCCCCCCTGCCTGAAACGTGAAGTAACTATGAAACCCTTGCGCTTCTTTTGGCTAGCGCTCCAACACATAATAGGCTAAGGGGCGGGACATCTCTAAGCAGTTGACCATTCACGACAGAGCCTGCCCAGCTTACCAATCAGAGCAGACTGGGCTCTGGTTTCAGACAGAGGGTCAAAAGAGATGCTGCATCACAGGCAGTATGAGAAAACTAAAGAGCTTTCGAACATTAAAGCATGTACACATGTCAGGTTAGAGGCTCAAAAAACAAATATAAAACCTGAAAATAATAGGGCCCCTTTAAGTATCTTGCCCAAGGACATGTTGACTTCAGGGGCTGGGGATCGAATCACCAACCCACTAATTTGTAAACGCTTGTTAAGCTGCTGTGCCATAGCCACTCCCCCCAAAAATGGTTACTGTAATAATGTCTGGTTGCCATGTTTAACTCAGTTTGGACCAGGGGTCACCAACCTTTTTTAGGATGAGAGCTACTTTCAAAAAATAAAACAAGTCGGGGGCTACTTTTACTCCTCTTTTTTTTGTTTTTTGCAGTGTATATATTTAGCACATTTTAACATTATTATATGCTTACCTTTAACCTTTGTGTGCTGTTTGGGTCTGTGGGACCCGTTTTCAGTGTTTACTAAAATAAAATGTATGCAATTTAATTATTTTAACCTGCTTAATTTGGGGGTGGACCTCACCTCCTCTAGGGGGGTAAACTGTTTTTTGTTTTTTTTATTGTCCTATAGTACACATTGGAATGATTTCTTAATTTATCTATATTGAATAGATAAAGGTGTGCTCTCTCTAGCTCTCTCTCTCTCTCTCTCTCTCTCTCTCTCTCTCTCTCTCTCTCTCTCTCTCTCTCTCTCTCTCTCTCTCTCTCTCTCTCTCTCTCTCTCTCTCTCTCTCTCTCTCTCTGTCTCGCTCGCAGAGGCTGTGTGCTCGTCCATGGCGATGACGGCTTGCGTTTAAAAAAAAAAAGAAACATATTTACAAAGTGGGGGGACACAAACGGGATTTCGAAAAATGGGGGGGGACCTGTCCCCAGTGGAAATGTATGCCGTGTGTGTGCGTCAAGTGCATTAAATATATATGCAAGTTGCAACACACACAGTAAAGCTCTGCCCCTCATGTGTTGTATAGGCTGGCATGATAGGCTGTTCAATGGGGCGGATGTGTTGTGTAGATTCTGCGAGAAGGAAAGGTCAAACTCCTTATGAAGCGGTGAGCTGCCGCTCCACATTGCTTTTCTTCCCGACTGCAACGCTGGTCCCGCAAATCAAGCAAGAATGTGATTGGTCGATATTCATTGTGGGGTGGGGGGGAGGAGGGGTGTTAGATAGATATAGAGTTGTAGTAAGTAGATAGAGTTCGCTATTATTGAGGTTTCGTTTATGCATAGGGTAGATTCTTTTAATTACATTTCCTTTTTTGTTTTGTGTATTTTATACATTTTGGATTTGCTTGGCGAGCTATTTTTAGAACATGCCCCGCGGGCGACTCACGTTGCCCCTGCGGGCGACCAAGTGCCCACGGGCACCGTGTTGGCTACCCCTGGTTTAGACACATTGAATTAACCTGGAATAATTGCATAACATTTTTAATGTGGTTCAGTGTAAAGATATGGTAGATATCCATAACATTTTGCACATGGCATATTTTTCTCCTGATGACCAAAACAAAAGCAACCTGCACCCCTCTTTTTTTAGACAATTTATTGTGGCTGGTCCATTCCTAAAAGCTTCAGCGTGACACAGGTTTTGGGTAATGATTTGGGATGTTATCAGCGCAGAGCAGGAAAGTAAACAGCGGCGCTATCTCCAAAAGGTTAGCCATATGTTAAATCAGTGGCAGGGGACGGGAGGGAGAACAGCTGCTTCCCCCACTGCTATCTGACAACATGCACACACACACACACACACACACACACACACACACACACACACACACACACACACACACACACACACACACACACACACACACACACACACACACACACACACACACACACACACCACACACCACACACACACACACACCCACACACACACCACACACACACCACACACACACACACCTGCCAGGCACACTCAATGCTCACTGCTGCTGGAATCATATTGATTATTCTGCCTGCATATGTTAAGAAAATGAAACGTCTCAACAACAAAGAAACTGAACGACAGGCTCTTCATTTGTGAAGGAAGTGTAGCGCAGGCTTGTTTGGCGACCGCGGTGTCTGCATTCAGAAAAATGGCAGACACATGTGGGCAAGACATCTGGAAAGCTGAGCAGACCAGTGATCAAAATCAAGCCAATGTGTAAACAAAACAAGGCGGCTATGCAGTATTAGCCTGCCAGCTGTCAGGAGGAAACTTGTGTAAATTAGTCTTTTTCTAACAGCTCCCATTTCTTATTTATTTATCCGTTAGACAGGGAAAGACATATTAACAATTCTGTAAACAAGTTAAATGGCCTTTTATTATCCTTTCTGTTTGTGTTGGGACACAATGCGGGGGCGAGGGGAGTCTTTTCGTGCAATGATAATATAATAATCACACTTACTTTGCACAAAATGAATGACATGCATAATTACTGTGATGCTGCATTTGTGTATTATCATACTCTTATCATGGCATTGTCTTTCATGTCCAACGTTTTCACAGATGATTATCTAATTGAGCTTTCTGCTGTGTGAAATTGTACTGCCAAAGACTCCTATTATGCACCAGTGCTTAATTAAAGTCGCTTTTCGCACTCATGAAATCCTGTCACAAAACCCTTTTCAGAATTCCTACATGCAGTCCTCTCACGCATAATTGTATTATGGACTGCATTACATTGTCCCGCTTTAATTCACAGCCTGTGGCTTACAAATTGTGAAACAAAGACTCGAGCGTATGTGGGATTCTCCGGTTGCTCCGACTCGCTCTGTGATAGCGCAGACTCAGTGATTATTCCCTCGATAGGCTGAAATCAATCCGATCACCTTGTTTTCTCAAAATCTGGAAACAAATGGATTTTAAAACCGTAAATCTTGAGTATTGATCAGACGCACTGTAATTTTGTGCCGTAAAAATCACTCTAAATCCATGCCTGATATTGAAACTAATATGTAAAAGTGCCTTAAATCTGGCTTGAAAAATGAGACTCATTTTTAAAGCTTCATGTGAATTCATTTTGTGTAGGTAGGCAATTTCACTCCATTGTCCGATCCTGCCACTAACCATAAAACAATTTAACAATGCATTTAATGGCTATTTCTTCTGAACATCACTAGTTAAATGGCATTGCAATATCATTTCAAGCTGTTTGCTTCACTATAAGAAGATTAAATGGAGTTGTAAAATTGTACTTGACATATAATATAGCTCATTTGAACAAAGCATAACAATGTTATAGTTGTACTTCAGGAGTTTATACATATACATAACAACGAACTGGCTTATCTAAAGCCAGTTGAGTAACACTTGAAATGTTTTGGCTCCATGAAACCTAATGTACTTATATGATTCAGTTTTCTTCAAGTTTGTATCTTCTTGGTCGAATGTACTTATTGTAAGTCGCTTTGGTTAAAAGCGTCAGCTAAATGCAATGTAATGTAATATCAATTGTTCCATTTCATATTTAAATCCCCCAATTTATGTATTTCCCATGTTTGGTGAGTTTTGTGTGTTGACAAAATAGCAGGTCCCTTCAGAGAACAGACTCCACCTCTTTGCCAATTATCAGATCCGTTGTGTGCAGCAGATAATGTAACAGCCTCTGTGTGCCTGCTCCATCGCGGCCGCCTGCACCATCCACAGCAAAACACACATCTGGCACCTCCACATTCACCACTTAGCTAAATTGCATTACTTCTAGCCTAGCGCCTCTAACAAGGTGCTGTGTGTATTCCACTAGCCGGGGAAAATAGGAAGAGAACACGGCAAGAGACAAAGAAGTGGAGTAGCTAACATGGTGTTAACAATTGCTCAGTGAGTTCCTCTGCTTCCCATTACACACACTTTGCACCTTTTAACCTTGTTAGCGGGGCACGGCAGCGCGCCGCCCCAGAATGCTTGTTCCGTAATTAAGGGTGGCTCAGGTGCTAGATTTATGGAGATTCGCGGGCCTGTGATTAAAATTGAAATTTAATTCTGGTAATCTGGCGGAGGTGAGGGAAGAGGAATATTGAATGTGAAAGGGAAGGGGAGGACGGTTTGGTGGGTTGGCTAGCCACATATCAGTGGGAGATACTTCACACAGGCTGTTCAAACATGGACTTAAAACAGGCTTATCTCCCAAAAGGTTAATGAGGAGCGGCAGGCTGCGCCTGTTACAAACGCACAACAGAGGCCTCATCTTCTACTGCACGGCGGCGTGTCAGTCATAAAAATACACACACACACACACACACTCACACATTGGCTGGATAAGCTGCAGGCATCACAAGCCCACAGCCCCACTGATAGAATTCTCGTTTCCAATAACATCCTCAGACGACTTAATTACTTTTCCTTTTGATGCGAAGCACAAGAATAAGCGGACTCTAGATGGAATCTCTCTTTTCTCTCCGTCTGTGCGTCTTCTTTCTGTGTTTCTCCATCCTCACTGATAGCTGATAATTCAGTTGTGGTATTTCAGATGTTGTGCATGACTCTGAAGTCCATTTCCCTGAGTTGTCATGCAGCTTATGGAGTACACAGTTGTGTGTGTGTGTGTGTGTGTGTGTGTGGGGAACATGGTAGTGACATGACATGTAGACTGCTTTATTGTACAATGTGTAGTGTTGGCTTGTTGTAAAAATAGATCTAAATGTAGTCAGTGGCAGCACTTTGGTACATTTGGACCTCCATGCGTCAAATAAAAAAACGAAGGCAATATTAGTTTTTGGCATGGCTCAAATAATAAATTCCTTTTGCCTTTTGTACTCTTTTTTTATATATATTATTCCGGACCACAGTTAAGTGTGCCCGTACAAGAATGAGAAATGTTCTATTTTACCTGCCCCATTTACCATTTTTGAAGTAACCCCTTTTATTCCCCCTGTGCACATTTGTTTCATTCTATTGTTGCCCCTAAAATGAATAGAGGCTCTGACATCCATTCCATGGCATTAAATCATGCGTATCCTGGACGAGCACATACTGCAGATTTATGTTGATGCCAAAGAGGTGCATTGTAAATGCAGCACACTGTGAGGCACAGTATGGATGTCCACCTTGTTTTTCCACCTGCAGGGAAGTGTGTGTGTGTGTGTGTGTGTGTGTGTGTGTGTATGTGTGTGTGTGTGTGTGTGTGTGTGTGTGTGTGTGTGTGTGTGTGTGTGTGTGTGTGTGTGTGTGTGTGTGTGTGTGTGTGTGTGTGTGTGTGTGTGTGTGTGTGTGTGTGTGGTGTGTGTGTGTGTGTGTGTGTGGTGTGTGTGTGTGTGTGTGTGTGTGTGTGTGTGTGTGTGTGTGTGTGTGTGTGTGTGTGTGTGTGTGTGTGTGTGTGTGTGTGTGTGTGTGTGTGTGTGTGTGTGTGTGTGTGTGTGTGTGTGTGTGTGTGTGTGTGTGTGTGTGTGTGTGTGTTGTGTGTGTGTGTGTGGTGTGTGTGTGTGATGTGTGTGTGTGTGGTAAGTGGCCTTGGAATCGTGTCCACCTTTTGGACATTTGACAAATTTGATTTTATATATTTTCGTCAAAAAAGGCTAGAGCAGAAACCTTTATTACTAGAGCTTAGAAAAAATGTGCGATTATTTTTGACACAATTTGCAGTTTACATTTTTAGGGAATGGTCATTTTTAGGCCAGGACTTACAGTATCTACCTTACCACTATAATTAATATAGAATCATCTTTTTTTTTTGTATACATAATTCCCCAATACCTACTATTTCACTGGCTCACTATCTGGATATAGCACTAGTCCTTGCGATTTTGCTAGCCACCTTTGATTCAATTGTGCAGCCTTTTAGCCTGTCCGAAATGACCAATGATCAACCTCACCTGTATCACTCATTAGGTGCGTTTCTATCCACCTCTTATCAGTAGGAACCGCAAAGTAAAAAAAAAATCTTGAAACTGCATGTTTGCGGTATATTTGAATGGACTCCTGTCTACTGATGTTTCTAACAATGTGCATTTCCTCTTGGATCCGTGTTGGGGAGTTCTTCCGTACACTTGATTTTGTGTTTATAGGACTTAGTTTTTCCAGCTGCAGGGGTAGCGCTGGCAGCTCGGCGTCTCTCTGGCCGGAGTTGTGTCAGCTACTGAGATGAATAGCCCTCTGCTCTCGGCCCACTAAGTAATCCAGCCAATGATGAATCGCTGTTCTCACTGACACCCAAATTGGAATCATTGGGTCCGGGAGCCAAACTGGGAAAAAAAGAAAAAACAACCCCAAAAAAAAGAAAAACAGAGGGCCTCTGGCGGTGGCATCTAGTCATCTGTTACTGTGTCACTTTCCAAGGCCGCACAAAGTACCCCCCCTCACCCCCACCCCCCTCTCTTTTTGCTCAAGGCCGCTGATAAATACCAAAACAGAGGACCTTTCAGGGATGTGTCACATTGATATCCTTCCCCATCAAAATGGTGCTACTAGGATATTCCCCATTTGTGGTTGTTAGACTGATAGCTGCAACCAAGGCCACTTTCAAAGGAAGAAAAGTGGTCATGATAGAAACTATCAACATTGTACTTAGTTATTTGGGTTTTCCCAAACATTTAAGATGTATTTGATCATTTAAGCCACCCCCAAGTGCTTCCCTCACTTGATTTAATTCACTAAAAGCAGCCTCGGTTAGCCTACATTCTGCTAGCGGTGACTTGAGTCTGTTGGCGGTGCATGTAAAACAAATCCCCCAACACAGTGAATTACTTAATGAACTTAATGAGGTTTTCTAATTACAGAGGGAAGTTAGCCCATGTCAATTGGGCCTTTTCTGCCTTCCTTGACATGGATTAACAGCCGGACTATTAAATCCAGCCCGACATTACAACAGAGGAGAGATGGAAACACTATCAGTCATATCTGCTGTAATTCTGGCCCACATTCAGAGACACGTTGCTTCATTTGAAGTGAATGAAGCTTGTATTTTTCAGGCTGATCGAGCCTTAGGCACCCTCTAAACATCCACTTGAACCCCTCAGGGGTGGTGAATAGGGAATAAAACCGAAAGAGAAATGTTTTAGTGTGAATTATCAAGGCCATCACATTCATATTAACAGGTTTGATAAAAAATAGACATTATTTCATGAGTTTGGACATCTTTTTGCCATTCATTACTTAGCATTTTTCTCTGTTCCTTTTTGACTCATTGATGCCCTTTTTTCATTCTATTTCTGTCTCTCTAACTCCTCTATGACAGGGAGGATGATTTACTTTGTCATCATTAACACATCAAAAGACCCAAGTGTGTATTTCAAAGTCATCTGATAACTGATACTCTTTAATGGCACACTGGAACAGTAATTAATTTCAAAAACATCCCATTTATTTGTTCTGGAAGCGAATGCTCCCGCCAAAGCCGCATAAATCCTGTCGGTTGCTGCAGCTCAAATTTAATTTACGTGTTGCGTCTCCTCGGATCCTTTGAGAATTTAATTATCTCTGCAAACAGGCTCTGGATGTGTTGAATATACATTCTATCAACAGGGTTGTAATGAAGCCAAAACAGTACAGAGACATGTTGTTTCTCTCTGGCTCTACTGTGTCCGTCCAGGCAGGCGTATGCCACCAGCAACAGGACAATACTGTAAAAAGAGAACAGATTAAGGGATAATATTGAGTACTGAATAACACTGGCAGCCTCTAAGTGCGACCCAGTGTGTCCACCTATTCCTAAACTAGAGTCCCCGTTAGCCCACTTGATCCAAGTCAATGTGGACCCATAAGTGCTCTGGATTTCTCAGAGTAGCTTCTGGGGCAGGGGGGCAGAGTCACCCTGTGATATGACAGACTGGATACAGAACTGAGTTCACATCAGGTCAGCCTCAGTGGGTAATATGGTCATTTCATGAAATCAAAACTTAGTCATTTTCCCAATGGTGAACTGTTCAGGTTAGGACCTAGAGTGTTGCAGGAATTAATCCTAAAACCTGGAAATAACGTTGCATTTTACCACTTTCGATTCCCTTGTCTAGAAGTCAAAGTTATTTTGATTGTGTATGAGGTTAGAAACATGTTCTGCGGTTAACACATCATTTGTCAGTAAATACTTGTGAATGTCTGAATCTTTTATGTGTCATAAAAACGGGAAGTCTAAAGTGTCTAAATTGGACTACTAATGTCATCACGGTGACTCAAGTCCTCCTTTAGCTTAGCTTCAGTGATGTAGTTCTTTTTGTTCTTGCCGATTGCATTTACGCTTAAAAATCACAAAGTGGTTTTAATATGTGGAGATTATCGTGCTGAACAAAACGTGGGCTTTTAGGAAAGATGAGTTCAAACAGGCCTGCTTGCATTTTAACAGTTTAACAATGGGTCTCAAACATGGCAGATGGTAGCTCTGGGCTGTAGAGCTTTAAGAATATTCTCCCAAATCTACCCTTAGTGTTGCCCACGTAGCGCTTTGAACTGTATTATGGAATGTCTGCATTATGGAAGAGGAATGAACCCTAGAAATGTCTCATTCCTCACCTGACAGCGGCACCCCTAGATCATTTTCCAATGGTCACGAGTATGAGCTATAGAGGTATTATACCCATCCATGATCTGAGCGTAAATCATAGTGACTCTTGACCCTTAACAAAGAATCCAGGCGAGGTAATGGGAGGATAGATTACAAATATGCTTACTCTTTGTGTGCAAACTCTTAAATAACAATAAATCAATCCTAGTCCAATGTACAGAATGGATACACACTTTCATTTAATTTCAGTTTATTAGCATTTTAAAAGTTATTTTTAGGGTTGTTTGTGAGTTTAGAGTAAACAGTTAAAGTCTTCTTGATTTCCAGCAAATAGGTAAAGCTGAGCAAGAATCTTCTAAATCGATAGAATAACAAAAAATATGAACACTCCCACACACTGAAAACAGATTGCAGGCTGTTTCTCACATGAATATTTAACTGCAAATCAAACTGTGTCCTTGTTTTAGATGGATGTAATCAACTTTCAAGTTGAGTTAGCAATACATTGTGCATTTACTCATTTATCTTTTATTGCATATTGATCTCACCCATGCGGTGGGGGACTCGGACATGTTTCAAGAAATGAATACATTCCCTTTCCGTTGTTTTTGAAAATGCAATTCAAATATTAAATCGGGTTTGATTGATGTACAGGAGTTAAAATGTGGCAATAAAAGAGTTACAGCTCCCTGTCATCTTTGTTTTGACAGACGATCCTGGCGCAGCACACACACACGCACATGCAAACAGCCAGGCAAACAGATACACTCACTCGCGCACACAAAGTCAGCATGATTCGTTGGGGATTTTCTCACAAATCGGCCCCCTAAAGGGAAAGAGGCCGGCATAAATCAGCCGGTGTCAGGGCTACAGACACCCACGGCTCCTTATCACCACACGCAGGCGGACACACTCACAGATTGATAGGTAGATAGTCTGTCTGACAGGCAGGGCGACAGACAGCCAGGTACAGAGGCTTACAGGAGCATACAGAGGGAGGCAATACAATGGGGGAATAGGCAGTGATCACAAGGACACTGGTCACAAGTCTCACACATGCTATTGACTTGATGATCAAAAATTGGCATTATCTCTAACCTTTTCAAATTTTTCTCAGATTTGTTATAATAAAAGGCACATTTGATCATTAAAACTAACCTATTCATGAGCTAACATGGTTTGTTCCTGGTACAAATCCTGCCGTTGCTGGCCAAAGTGAGACAATGCTCTGAGGAAGGCCTGGGGCCTCATTTATAAATGGTGCGTACGCTCAAAAGATGGCGTACGGCAGTTTCTAAGCAATGTTTGGGATTTATAAAAAACAAACTTGACGGGAAAAAGTGCGGTCCTCCACGCAAACTCTGACCCATGCGTACGCACGAAGCACAACAACGGGAGAGACGAGAAACTGCGACACTGCGTTGGCAGAAGGAAGAATGGAGAGAAATATGTGGAAATAATACCATAAATAAAATGTTACCTCATGTATCATATACAGTATGAAGAATTCATTTGCAAACATTGATTAAAGCCAATCTTAAAATGATTAAACAAACGCCTGTTTGCGACTCCTCTGTGCACACAAAAACATAACTTGGAGTTTTGCATTTCTATAGGTTGTAGATACGAGCATGGTTTTATATACTATCACGTTTAATCATGTTTTATGCCGTTTGCCAAGACTTGATAAGTCGCTCGTAAAACACAGGTATGGAAAGTAAGAGAACACCATGTATTTGGTGAATTGTACAGCTGATTTAACACAACACATTTGTTTTATTTAATTTAAGTGGTGGATAGAGTTGGTGAGGGGGGGTTGAGACACACATGGTGCAGTGGAGCCGCTGTGCACAGCTGATCGGCAGCTGGAACACAAACCACGTTTGTAAGCAAAGCCCCAACTGTTTGTACATACATGTGCAAACCCAGCTTAATTGCACTCGGTTTACTCTCATTTCAAACACGGGTATATAAATGTGGTTACCTGGTTCATCCGGTGCACCCTGAACATCGGTGTCCCCCTCTGCCTCCGTCACCACTCCACTCAGGAGGGATTCACCGATTATACCGGCCAGCTTTTCATCCATGGGGGGGGTGAGCTCCGGTGCCCCCTTTCCCCCTCCCGTGGCACACGCACTCTGCCTGTGTGAGGCAAGGCGTTTTTTGGCCTCCACTTTTATATCTGACCACTTCTTTTTTATTTCAGCGACAGTGCGAACCTGTGGTGATGCAGAGTTGACAGCATCTGCCACATGCTGCCACTCTGTTGCCTTTTTGGCATTTGTTATGCCAATACTGTGCCCACCAAACAAAATGTGTTGCCTTGTCTCTACTTCTCCGACAAGGATTTCAACTTCACAATTTGTGAAGTTTCTTTTCTTGCCTCTTTTTTTGGTCTTTGCCATGCTTGTTTTACCTGAAGTCGGTTTGATGAATATTCATTATGGGCGTCTCAATTACTATTTATAGGCAAATATGGGCGTGACGGGAAGTCCGCAAAAGCTGCGCCGCATTTTGAGTTGATTGTGATTTATAAAGGGAAACCGGCGTAGGACGTGCCGCACGCAAGTACTACGCCGGTACACAGTGTTTTATGAATCGGAAAATGTCTGCATATATTTGCTTTGTCCTATACGTAAGCAATCTTCCCACATGAATCCTACGCAAGGCTTTATAAATGAATAAATGGCCTTGGTCCACTAAGCCCTGTCCCGCAAGTTACTCTCCAACCGTTCTGAATGTTTTCATGCCTTGGCGTCATTGGTGGTGTTCAGCCTCACACATGTTCTTTAGAAGGCAGGTTGCTACACAAACTAGATGGTCTGCTCAACATGTCGGACACATTTCATTGATGTGTTACGATTACACTTATATTGATCCTCTCCTACATGTTTCGAAGCAGTCATTTTGCCTAAACCTAAATAGTTTTGTTTGTGTTTACAACAAACTATGATGCCTTCAAATTGGTGTTTGTAGGCTGAGCACTTTAAGACTTTAAAACACCAATTTAAAAGCCTAATAACATTCAAATCACTCACTCACTAACTTTGTTGAACCACACCCCCCCTCCATACTCTCTTAATACACAATATTAATTCCAGAGCCCAAAACACACTTCACATGTGAACAAAACCCAACTGAACACTGATTTGCCAACTGCTGAAGAGGGAGGGATTTAGCGAACGGTGAACAGGTTATGATATGGATGCAGGCAGAAAACCTTAAACAGAGCAAAGCCCCTCAACACTTAGAGTTTGTCTCGTATAAGGATGTAGGGCTCTTGGATGCATTTCCCTGTATGGATCTAAACAGACGAAGGCTTGTATTACTGTCAGAGAGCATTTAGGACACACTGTATCATACACAGCTACATTGGGTAGCAGTGCCAAACTCTATTTGTTTCCACGCATCAGAGTCTGCTAGAGCAATACTAAGCTGGTGTTCCATTTCATGGGCTTGTCTGTTTTAGGTCATGCACCTGAAGCAAAATGCTTTGCCTATACAGACAGCGGATAACATCTCTCATCATATTATTTACTCTGTGGAAGACTCACACATTCTTCCCTCTGAGGTGTTCTTCTTCTTTGAGAGGGAAGGGTAGGTACGGTTTCCTTTAAAAAAATCAGTTTTCACATGATTACAAGAGGGAGGCTTTCACAATACTCTCTTTGTTGTAGTTCACAAACAAGCCCAACCTTGAAATGACTAAATGTGTGGTATCACCCTCGAAATAGCAGCTATCCACTAGAGATCTAAGACAATGAAACATAGAGTGATTCAGAGCAGACATTAGTGGGAGGAAACACACACAGTGCTGCGGGTGACGTCTCCTCACACGAAGGAAACAGCTCTGCTGGAAATATTAATAATATTGTGATATGTTGTGTCAACCATGCCTAGTGTCATGGAGTTCCCTTGGTGATTCAGTGTGCGCAAATAATGAATAACAAGTAAAGGGTGGCGATTCAGTGTGGGTCAACAAAGAACAAAAGTAAAAGACTGATAAATGATTTAATGTTACCAAATATGGACTCATCAGAGACTGAATTACATAACAAATAAATCAAACTACACTATGTTTTAAGATGTTTTAACATCTACTCCAGAACAATCAAGGATTTCGCTCACGTTTAGTTTTATTTTAGCTTTAATATTTTATTGGAGGCACCTTTGAAATATCTGTGGCAAAGTAAATAGCATAAAATATATATTTTTAAATCTTTTTTTCATTCCTAATATAGTACAACCCCCAATATGGCAGCCATTCAGACCAAGACACACCTTCATACTCCCGTTTATTAGGATTATATTTATTTAAATGTACTGTATGAAGGGAGGGAGGAAACTGCAGTATGAGAGAAATAAAACACTTTTTGAACATTACAGTATTTAATCATGAAACAGTGGAGACACAAAATACAATGAAACTGTAAAAAGAGCATAATAAGGCCCCTTCCAAAGATTCTGTTACCATCCCACCAAGACACTCTAACACATTTCTATCTTCTATCCTCGGGCAACACATCTCGACACACATTTAGGGAAGTTTTGTAGAGGCCCTGCTCAAGATAGATCAGCCTGCTTTAGCTTGTAAAAAAACGAAGCGTAAACGAGCAGAAACAGTCTCCCCACTAAGAGACAGGTGCGCCACACACTTCAAAGTCAAAAGGAGTCGTGAATGCGGCACAAATGAAGCCTCCGGTGTGCCGATTCAAACTTCCACGTCTCGATAATGACCTCACTCTCCTACACGATTACTCATCATTCATCGAGCCACCGCTGCTGTGGTGGGAAGGTACTGCTGCCTTCGAGGCTCCCAGAAGGTGATGGGGGGGCGGGAGGCATGCGTGAATGAAAGTGATTTTTGGAGTAGGATAAGACTTTATGATGCCCCCTCACAATAATAGTCAGTTTTACTTCCATGTGACGTTCTTCTTTACTTCAGTTTAAATGCGCTGTGATTGCTGCTCGAGAATCTTACTTCTGTTTGATGCCACCTACTATAACACTTAACACTCCTAATGCTTTGTGTTAGCCTGAAAGGGTGATAAACTGTCGTTATGCATCTGGATTTGGGATGGTTTACCCTCAACTCCATCCCTGATTTAAAAGGCTTTTGTACACATTATGTACCTCTCCCCAGCTCAGAGTTGCATTGGCGGTATACAGAATTGGATATTGGTCTAGTTGTGGACATTAAACTTTCCTCCTTAAGCGCAAACATGCTCAAACATCCTTTATAGTGTCAAGGCAGGTGAGCTTATACTTGCACAGGCCACCCACAATGCATCAATACAAAGCGCTTCAAGTAGTTTAGTGGGTCCCATTTTATATATTCGGAACAATTATATTTTTATTTTATAGTAAAAGGTTATATCCCCGTTTTGTTCAGATAAAGTGGCACTTCAAATGTGTCTCCTTGAGCTATCTTTTTAAATATTATCTGACACTGACTAAATGGTTGATAAAATAGCTATTAATATAATGCAGATACTGATATTAACCTGTAACACAAAGTGGTGCAGCAACACTTAGAATAAGGAAGCAGTTAGCTTGCACTCTTGCTTTGTTAGTTCTCCCAGATTCCCAGCTTGCCACACTGTGAAAATGTAAATTCACTTCTTAATCGTAGACTTTCTGCCACCATGACCCTTTTTCCAGGTCAATAGGATATCATTGCTTATCTGCCAGAGCGAATTAAAGCTTTCAAAACACGGTGATAGAGAAGATATGCTCTTCATCCCTTTGGGATAAAGAGCATTAGAGATTGTGGTTTGGGATGAAACGGAACACACTTTCATCTCAGTGGCACCAAATCAAAGAAATACAACAAAACCCTTTTAATGCGTCTGTGTGCCCACACTCACCTCTGCATTATTCAGCACACCTCTCGGATATAGTTGAAAACTAAATATACCTATCTCCTTTGGTCTCTTTCTCTTTAGTTCTGCTTCACTGTTCATCCGTTTCATGCAAAGCCTCAGATTTTTTTAAACCGGCTGTTCAGTGATGTGCACCTGTATTCAACACGCAAGCACGAGGTGACAAGTTTCTCTGTGGGGACTCTACATGTACAATTATTCAGTGAGTCAAACACTGACAGATATCTGATTAAATATATATAGGTATTTAAGAGATTCCATCATATTTTTTATATTTCCATTTTTATTTAAGAACTTTATGAATGTGAATAATACAGTTAGCTGCCTCCCTGTTCAGATAACATACTGTATCTCCTGGTTGTGCCAATTCTTAAAAACCTTCCATTTCAGACTAGCTCATTGAATTACAGGAAATCACATTTTCCTGCTCGACCCTTTTCTGTCGTTTTTAGCTTTCCTACATGAATTTGGACAAATTGGAAAATGTTTTTGAGTTATATATGACTAGATTGGGCCCAAAGGAAAAGGCAGAAGCTCTTCCCTTTTCAATCTAAGTAAAGGTAAAAGTGATATTTCGAATACACTTAGTTCCCTGGAACATTTTTAGTCCCTTTACAGCCTGTATTACCACGGCGTCATCCTCGCTGCAACATTAATGTCATTCTTAAGAAGCCAAGGAAAGTGCTTGTTGACAGATACGTGTTTTTTCTTCTCACCATAAAAAAATCCTGAGCCATTTACATCCCACTCAAAACCCCACTTTAGCTGTCACGCTTCTAGTCTTCTTTTCCTTATCTTATCTTTCTAGGTAAAATTACAGAATCTACAAAAGCCCTAGATCACATCCAGTGTGTTTATCCAAAGCTAGGTTTATCTGCTAAAGTCTTCTTTCCAGCTGTGCTATATGGCCTGTAGGAAACTGTGAACATGGACATATAGACCAACACTGTTAACGAACAAACTAGCAGACTGCTGCTTAATTTTCAAGTCTCAATGCATCAACATCACAAAGTAATTTAATTGACTTAGAGTCACACTTAATGTAGAGCATAGAAAGGGAAAGGGGATTTATGAGCTGTCAGAATGCATTTATCACAAACTTCTTTCTTTTTTTTTCTCTGGAATTGTATGGAAAGGCTTGAAAAAAACCTTGGAGGAATCTGAGGAAGGATTCTAGAGGTTCTAGACCGTTCTTGTCCGTATGTTGTGGAATAGGAAAAAATAGCAATTGTCCAACCATGGTTTAGCAACCAATTGAACCTGTTAAGCCCCGAGCCTGTTTTCCAGGTCTCAGGCTCGAAAATGACATTCCCAGAACAAATGACCATATCTTCCCTTCTAAAAGGGGAACATTTATAATCTTTTTTCTCAAAGTAATGATAAACCTGTGAGTTGGATGTAGAACAGTCAGAATCAATATAGATCTTTTTTATTTTAAAGTAAATTCAGATTGAACATAGTAAACAAATGTAAATGATTGTGTCCGTCCAAAAAAAGACATTACTTATTGTGAAAACCACCCTTGAATGATGGGATCGGAGACTAAAAACTTTAGGAATCCAAACTATAATATATAATAAGTACCCTGTATCAAGATTGATGCAAAACAAGTGAAATTTGACCTTTTTAAGAGAGATTTAGCATACAAAAAACACTTCTGGGGTGGATTTGACCTATCTCTGGCCCCCCTTGGTCGATTTTGATGATTGACATCTCTTTTTAACCGCTAGAGCCAATAGAATTGAGGGGAAGTTCCACATACACACACACGTTACCAAATAAGGAGTGAGAGTGACGCGTAGCCAAAACAGGAAGCTGTCATACACTCTGGAAGCTATCATTAGCAGCTAATATGAAAACTCAGTTTTTGACATAAAAATTGAATTATGGATTATCAATAATTTTTGCAAAGTGACAGACACATTGGATTAACCTATGGATTAACCTTCAGCCGCGTATTTCTCGTTTGAATGCCATTGAACACAACTTTTGATCAGAATAACAGCAAAAGGTGAGCATATCTCCGTGTTTTGTTACCTAAAGCTACGTCGTGTGTTGTCTGTATTTGCTTCCCTTGTCGCGAGTTCTGATCGCTCAGTGATGATACTTATATTTCTAGAATCTGTGGAATCTCAGCTTGTTAGCTAAGCTTGTTTGTGCAGATCCGATAAGTATATCGATCGATTTATACCTAGAGTTCTGTGCTAAGTGCGTTAGCATGTTTTCGCTCAGGGCTCATTTAGACCCTTCTTGTGAGACTTGTGTTTTGTTTCGGTAAGAATGATTTGTATCATCAGTTAGCTGAGTTTCTTCCCGTTAGGATGGTATGACACATTCATAGTTTTTTAAATATTAAGAAGCCCTAAGACACAGTGTCGGCGGGGGTCTTTGGGGCTTAACAGGTGGCATGGCAGGAAAGTGTTTGTTTTTTTTGTATTTCTATGTAGCCTTTTCAGAATCAAAAAATATGACTAAGATTCAATCGTGTGCTCAAGCCCCGATGTATGCAGCAATTGGAAGCATCCATGGCTAATTAGCTTACTACCTACATTAGTGAGTGTTATAGTACTTTTAAGGCCAATGAGCACATCATTAGCTGTGTAGGGTCACACAGGTTATGTTGAAAACAAGCCCTGTTCCTAAACGGTTTCCATTATCTGGTAATCACCATTTATTTTTGTTTGAGATATTAAATCTCTTTGGTTATAATGTCAGTTGGTCCACCTTAAAGGTCAGTCCATCTTCAACACATTATGAATTTCTTTTAGATAAGGTTGGCGGACATTGTCGCTAACCCCCATTACTATGAGTATTGGGGCTAGGACATAGGAACAAGGCTTAGGTCTGAGGAGTACCACTTGTTTACTGTCAAATGAGCATACTGTACTATTTCTTAAATAGTGTTCTACTTGTTAAACAAATTTAGTCTAAAAACAAAAATATACTTTTTTTTCTAAATATGACATTTGTGTATGCTTTTTGACATTTTGAAGCAAAACTAGACAATCTCCTCACCTCTTGATATCAAGGGGTTAATGCTTTAAAGGGACATTTACAAACCCCCTACTCTTTCCTTTTTCCTCTTCTGCATCCCACACTTCTTCCTCCCTCCCCCCCTTCATCCTAACACTCAGATGGCTCCAGTGAGTGAGTCCCAAGCGGCCAGCCAGCCGGGCTGCGTGAAACTTGTGACTAGCCATGTTCTTCAAACGTCATGCCGCAACCAAAGCATGGCAGGATGACAGATAGTCCCTTCAATGTATAGTGACAAACAAATTAGTGCAAAGATGCTTCGCGCTGCATACCAGATGTGTTGGGCTCTGTGGTATGGAACCGCCGATGAAAAACTGTCCACGTCCCATCTGTGCTTCGCCACGACCATCGGTGCAGCAATTTGTGCTGAACAAAGTAGTGCAAACAGCCAGCCTGATTATATGTGTCATAATGTGAGGCGTGAAACACTTCTGGGGAAGATCACATGGAAACGGGCAGGTTTATTTGACAAGAGGGGGGCTGTTTAGTAGAAAACGACAGAATGCAGGTGAAACATTTATTGAGAATAGGACGGGGTGTAAAGGAATAGTTGGGGAGGTTTGAAGAAGTGAAACAATTTAAACCAGAATCCTTCTTTATGGCTATTTTTCTCCCTCACTTCCCCCTCCAGTTTCAAGTTCTAGTAGCTCTCCAGATTTGAGCTGGTGACTGCAGGGCTGGGCCAATTTTTATCTAACCTCACACCTACCGATTGACTCCCACACACTCCGAGATTGGAGACCACATGCGGGGTCACGTCACCATCTGAGTGCCGCGTCAGCATGGATATGCGCCTACTGCCGAGGCAAGCAACACAATGTTTTCTCTGCTCTGAGCGCACCAATTTCAGCTCCGAGCAAACAAACATGATGAAAGTAAAAAAGGCCTACAAGTCAAACTAAAGAATGGCATTTGATATTCACGCTTTGCTTCGGAGCAGATGACAGCGCTGGGTGGCACGGGGAAGCATAGCGGGCTGACAGAGAGAGGGATAACAGTTGGAGGGAGATGAGCAACAACACACTGAGAGGCAGAGGCATTCCTGACCTGCTTAGTGTCATTACAGCGCAGACTTATCTCGCGCGCTCTGCCTTGTAAATACACTCGAGCGCTTGTTATCAAAGGAGCGAGGCGACAAACCTCATCCAGGTTTGAGTCCTCAGCTTCCTCTGCATGCTTGTAAATGAGTCATTCTCATGGATGGCAGCCCGCATTAATATTCTGTCAAGGAGCTAGGCGAGTGCGCATTAAATCTGACACTTATCAGGTAGCGATCCTGATCTGTGTAGAACTTTAAAGAAAAAAGTCATGCCTGTTTACTTTTAATTGCCAAAAGGTGTTGTTGGGAAGGAATCATTTCGGATTAACTTTGCTTATTTGTATTCCTACTCAATCTCCACACCTTGAAATACCTTTTTTAGGATGACGTGTTGCTTTCTGTGTTTCTTTGCCTTCACTCTCATCACGCCATTGTTAAGATGCTGCTATTTTAGCGCTAAAAGCATTTGCAGTCAAACGCAAAGACCTCTAAAGGTAGCTTACTTTCTATTCAAGGATGCGAGAAAAAAAAAACATGCATTGCAAAGTTCATATTTTTGACACATCAAAAAAATATACTTTTGCCCAGTTCAGGCATGAGAGATGACACTAAAAAGCTTTTATCATGGCGGTATGCTGGAGTCATTGAAAGTAAGGCTCTCAGAGGTGAGTGCTTGAGGAGATGTGAGCGGTGTTAGGCGTAAGCCCCGCTGTACCTTCACACCGTCTGCAGGGCCTCGTTGACAATCCACAGCCGTCACACACTGAGCAGTTCCTCAACGACACTCAACCGTGGCCAGGCGCCTCTCAGGAGCACAAGAATGTACTCTGTGTCTCACTGTCAAAACGGAATGGCAGAAGAAAAAAAGAAGAGAGAGAAAGTGGCGTCAAATATACTCCTGAGCCACGGTATGATTAAACAATTCAATGTCCACTGGAGTTCTACTCAGACACACCACAGTGGGAATACATTGTGATATTCTGGGTTTCTCACTCTGAGAAAGTTTGCAGCCAGAAATGCCTATGAATTCAAGAAGACTCAATCTTTTATTGTTTAATATAGTGTAAGACAGCAGAGCTCAGGTGTAGAATTGTTTTCAATAAAAAGTACAGCTAAGTAAAAAACAATGTGAAGTAGAAGACCGATGAAAGCTGTTTGGCTTAAAGTTGAGAAAACATACAATATAGTGTCTGATCTTGGTATACAGTACAGTACACTTTGTGGGTGTATATCATTTGTATTCTCTCAGATTATATAAAGATGGTACTTCTTAATTCTTCTTGGGAACTTCAGTGTTGTGAAATATACCAATGTACAATTTTTTTTATTTTGCCTTCTTTAAATGGCGCCAAAACCAAGCCTTATTGTTATAAATATATATATTTTTAATTATGGTATTCTTTAAAGGGTTAATGTAAGTTTGTGTAGTGCTATAGCTGTGTTATCAGAGTACGATTTACCGATAAATCAGTGTGCGAATGTCGCATGCTTATTTAGGTACATGTTCTACTCTCTTTATTTTTCTGTTCAGTTTATTTCACATATTCAAAGAAACAATTTAATTCACATTTTGGTCTTAAAAAAGACAGTCATACATTTTATCACTCGACTAACAAGGTACACATTGTATAATTCTACCTCCAAAATGATATGATAAAAAAATGGTAAGAAACAGTTTTAACATATACTCATAACTCCTTTATTGGGCTAACATCAGCGCATATTTAACATCCATATGTCACATTGTAAGTAACATACCCTGAAAGAATCGCACCTGCTGCTGTCGCATCATCACATCAGTTATCACATTGCTATCAGACGCGTATCTCTCATATTTCCTGTGAGACTGTGAAGAATGTGTGAATTTTAGAAATGTTCAATCAGTGTCATTTGTAATGGGTGTGACACACAAAGCTTTTGACACAATTAAAAGTGATACCTTTCCTTAGGCATAAACATAAATAACACATGTTATACACACTCAGTGAAGTTGGAAAAGCTCATGTTAAGCTATTCACAGCAGTGTTCAGTGTGTACAATGAAGGCTCTCTGTCCTTGGCACTCATGTCCAGGGCAGCAAATGTAAAGCAGATGGTCTTGTTACTGTGTCCTCACTGCTGCTAATCAGGTGCTAAATATCCATCAGTCTGTGCTAATACATCCACATACCTGTGTTTTGCTCGCTCTATCCATTCACTCCCCCATCTCAACTCACTGTTCAAGTGTAAGTTCATCCCTGTGAATTTAAAAATTGTCTGTGTAAATTGGTATCTATGCATCGGCAGTGTTATTTTATGGCTCCGTTGTGAAAGCTAGGTGACAAGCTGCCTGTGTGGCTCCAATGGTTTCCAAGAGAAGTCTGGTTGTATAGAAGGCTATGAGGAAATGTCCCGACTCTGTAATCATTTCCTGGAATTGTTATGGCTTCAATTGGTAGTTTCAGCTTTTCTCCGATACAGCATGATGTTATTGCTCTTTCACAGTGTTTTTTCACGTCATAAAAGTACATTTAAAAACATTTTGTTCAGCATTCTGTTGAAATGATCTCCAACCATCTCGTGTCTTGGAGAGTGATGTCATGGTGATTAAGTTAACTTCTTAGCACTTTGAATTGTCGCGTACTGAAAGGTGCTATATTAATAAAATTGCCTTGCCTTGCCTTGCCTTGCCTTGCCTTGCCTTGCTTTGCTTTGCCTTGCCTTGCCTTGCCTTGCCTTGCCTTATGTATACAGTCAGTTGGAGTTAACTTTGGCCTTTCGTACTGAAATGTAAACAATAAATACTTAACCTCTAAAGTACAGTCCCAGTCCTGCACCATTACTACATCGGCTTTGTAGTGTCTTTTGATTGGGTGTGGAGGGTTTTCTTGCACTCACCATATGCACCATATCCTCCCATATCCCAGCACCATGATGAATCAGTCTCTGCATGTTTTTCCTTATAACTAACTGATGTCAAGAAGAAGTTATAGCATGTTTTGATTATTTTAGGTCTGTGTTAACAAGTTTATTGACAAAAGGTGGAGAGGCCACTTTACTCAGTCTACTTCTATATTGCTTTTTTTTCTCAGAGATCAGATGAGAGGAATCAGGTTAGAATTGTTATGGAGAAACAATGCAGCCTCTCATTTAGTGGCTCAGTGGCTTTCAATCTGAGGCTTTCAGGAAGACGTATAGAAAGATAGAGAGAGGAGACAGAGAGGGGCAGGTGGTGAATGGAGAGAGAGTCGATGATTTCCCCCAGCACCTGTCTCAATAGTGTCTCCCGTCGCTCATCTGACCCATTGGTTTTGCTGAGCCATGGGGAAATCTGATTGGGCTCATTACCCTCTCCTCAGAACTGATACAGGAAGTGCAGGGAGAGAAAGAGAGAGCCTCTTCTCCAGCTCATTGTGAATTGACACCATCACCAGCGTTGTCACTATCAGGAGTGTATGGCCATCTGCCAAGCCTCTCCCTATCTAGCCTGGCTCTCCGCTGCCTCTGTGCCTTTGTGCGCTGGAAACAAATGAGCGTGGTCTCCTCACTGTGCCCTGGTGCAGTGTGGGAAGGACGTAGCAAGCGGAAACTATTGGCATGCATTGTCTCATCCATTCGGCTGGCCGCTGAATAAGAAGGGATGGTGACGGGTACCGTGAAGGGCATGTGAGGTAACAATGTCCACATCAGCGGCAGTGATTGGTGGTTCATTTTCCTGGCAGCTCTGAAGTGAGGCAATAACGGAGAAGATTGTAAATTAACCTCATTTGTCCATGTCACCAAGGTCACCGGAGTGGGCTAATGTTCTATGATCTTAACACAACAAATTCACAAAATAAACCCTGTACAGGGCACTGGAGAGCACAGATAATCACTGAATCCATTCCCATTATGAAAATAGTATTTGTATCCACCCCCGTGATTTGCATACACTCCAACATGTTATGGGTTCTTCTTTGGCCAATATGGAAACCTTCCACCAATTTTTATGATAATGGCACCCGTGGTTTTTCCATAAATGCTAACAATCAAAATGAAAAACACAACATTTTAAGTGTAAACCAATCCCAATGTATTAATATTTTCAATCTAGATTATTAATACCATGCCATCCTACCTCCTAAAAGTTCAAATACGCAGTTTAAAGTGAGAGAATTGTTCTACTAACAAATTGTAATACTTTTGTCCATATGGTTTCAAAGGTTAGCTTTTAAATAGTTTGCTTTTTCCTAATAATTACATAGGAAAAACACAGACAGTTTCAAGCTGGTACATTGAGTTATTTCCAATTAATGATTAGTCACCTACAGAGACTTGTAGTTCAGCTATACATGGCAAAATGTAAGTTCTCTAATGCCAAACAAACAATTAAAACAATGGAATTAATTAATATCAGCTAGGGTTTGAATAGAGCCAGTCTTCTTAGATCCTCTGAATTTAACCTGTAATTAGAATCAATTTACATAATTATTTCCTGGAAATGTCCTTATTAAACTCATTAGTGTCATTTAGGATTGCTCATTTGCTGAATACTGTTAATACAACTTTAATGTTTACACTATAAAATCTAATCTTTTCTTGGAGTTTCACAACAAACCAGTTCTATTATTATCCTAGAGCATCAGACTGTGAGCTCCTGCGGTGAATTTTTGTATTTAAAAGGCTGAAAGTATGCTGTATCTCCCTGTGAAAATCAATCACTACATACTGTAAACTCCTAACACAAACTGCCTCTGACGTTATACACAGCTCACTCATACATCAGAGTGGAGCGTGTTTGTGCCGGCACTTCATAAACCTCTCAGAAAACGCTCAGAGGTGGCCTTTGGAGGATGACCTCTTAACCACACTGCTTACCACTGCATCAGAGTTATTGAAACCATGATGATTTTTCAATTGTCAATTGAAAGTGTTTTTCTGTTTCTTTGAAATTATGCAGACCTGAAGTGCTTTATACGCTCTATTCTGACTGTGAACTTTGTAATCTAAAAAACACATAATAAAAGGTTCTACTCAGGCTGTCATGCAACCCAGCATGGCAGCAATCATTGATAATAGTGCATAGAATTGGTTTTCTATTCAAAGGGGGGTCATTCCTATTGTACAGGCATACATGTTTCCCACACATTGTAAAATGCAATAACTTGATCACTTTGATCTAGTGGCATCGTAGGGTCAAAATGGAATTTTGTCCAATTCTTTATCTAATGGTTTATGACCAATAACCAGCTAAATGAATGATATTCCGGGATCTGAATCTGCCTAAATTATTGGGCTTACGTTTGTGCTCTTTTACACTTCATTTCTTGAGACTTGCTAGCTAATTCTACTAAGAAAAGGCCAAGCCAGGTGACACTTCTAAAAATGGTGGTACATACAGTAGCAATTGTAAGTGTTTGGTTAAAAAGGCAATGGCCAACTAAAGACATTGAAGACTTATTATCAAAACACTTAAATTAATTCTCAAATGATAAACCCATTTTAGGCGGATAGATGTAAAACAAGGCTGCTTCTTGTTGAATTGTATTGTAAAAAATGGCTTTTGTAGGTCTGACTTGGATGAGCAGGATTAAGGTTGAATCTCTTCTTTTAAAATGACAAACTTCTCGCGTTTAACCTTTAGGTTAGAGTGGAGAAATCCGAGTCAGTTTTATTACAAAGTAGTTTTACATATACGAGGAATTTGCTTTGGTATAAGTTGTGCACAGAGACACAGAAAGAAAGCTTACTATAAAAAATAGTACAATTATATAAGCTAAGACTATTCAAACAAATGAAAAATAAAGGCAATATTTACACAAAGTATAGTTATTTAAGAAACTGTCTGCACTAAAATGTAATATAATATGGCAATACTATATTCAAAGGGGAGAGCATGGAGCAGAAATGTGCAACATGTTGTGCAGGTTTTACAATATTGAAAAAAATATATAAATATATATTATACTGTGTACATCTGGTCACATGAAGCTTTAGTATCTCAATGCCCAGTGGGCTTTGACTTGGCAGAAGCTGGTGAGTGGGTGGTTTAGGTAAAACAGGATCATCTCGATACATCATACGTCATATCAGTCTGCAGTGTGGAAGTTTAGACTCCTGTGTGTTAATTGCCTGCAATTTCATGCTTGATGTGAACATGTGTCTTTCACACAGCATTACATTTTAGTTACAAATGCACGAATTAGTTAAGACATGCTGTACTAAGCAGTAGCCCTACCAACACCTCTAATTTTGCCACTTTGTAAACACACCCCCAGCCATGTTTTTGTACTGTAAATAGGGCTTCAGGGGCTTCCAAAACAATATAGACTGATTTGAAAATGGTCTGGATAATGACCCTGCTGGCCGAGGGAGTCATTTAGGCCCAAATTGCTGCTTGTGTTGGGCTTTAGTCCGTAATTAGGTCAGAATGGAAATGCTTGTATTGTGATGTTGGCCCACGAGGCCCCGTACAGCTCCAGCATCAGTGTTTAGAGTGTATCCATGTGTGTCGGAGTGACTCATTGAGTGCCTGTAGTGCTGTGAGGAAAGCACCAGGAGCTCATTCACAACCTTGCACTCTTATCAAAACATGTTTATTGCACTGTAATGTGCCCTCCGTTTATGCAGCATTTTAATCGCTGAAATTGCTGCTGCTTCAGGCCTGACTTCTGCTCGGTGATTGTGGTGGAATAGCCAGGGAGCTTGGAGGGGGTCCTGACCTCAGGCTCACCCTGAAACCTTCCAACCACCTACATAAACTCCTCATTTTCTTCCCCTTGCTTTTTCCTTCCCGTTACATCTGTCCACCTCCACTATCTCCCTCACGTTGCCTCTCCCTTACCCCGCTCCCTTTTATTGATCATCAGCTGGTGTTAGGAAGAGAGAGGGGGTGTAATTAAGGAGCCAGACTGGTCTGTCAATTCTGCTCAGCGCTGCATGGAGTGCACCAGACCAAGCGATGGCCCTAATAGGGCTTCATACTGTAAACAACACGCACACCTGGACAGCAGCAGGCCCCAGGGAGAGCAGGAGAAAGCCACTGTTGACAAGTTAGCACTGATAAAGTTTATCACCAAACATGAAGTGTGTGTTTGGTTTGTGTGTGTGTGTGTGTGTATGGAAGATTTAAAATGACTGAATAAATTCTGTTCAAACTAAAACGTAATGTGAAGGACAAAACACATTCATAGTCTAACAAGAATGTTCTCAGTGGTATGTCTGGAATTAAAGAGTGGTCCTTAACTATCAAATGAATCATGCACTGTCTACCCGCTTAACCACTGCTCCAGGCTATAATATCTCTGTGACTAATGACTTATCACTAGTATGACTCTAATTAGCATCTAACTTTATGGTAAATCATTGCTATTTCTTTTCTTCACTGTAAAGCACTGTCATTGACAGCTGTTCTTTCAATATCACCCATTACCGCTACAGACTCTGCTGAATTTGATTAATGTTTTGCAACAGCAGGAATTGAAGCTACGCAGTGGAATATTCCTCTTTTTACTTTTTGGTAAAAACCTTTTTGAATACAAATTTAGTGGAACAGACAGCCTTCAGCGGGGCTCAGACTTCAGAAGTTTTAAGTCTGATTCATCTCCGATTTACACCTCTTGACAAACTGAAAATAAATTAGTTCTGGGACCCTGATTGTTGTGAGAGATTTTGGTGAATATGACATGTGAATGCACTTGTGAAACCTCATAGAAAAAATAAAATGATAATAATGCGAATGTTCTTGGATGAGGCTAAAAGTGTATGTTACTTACCATATATATTTGTGTGTGTGTGTGTGTGTGTGTGTGTGTGTGTGTGTGTGTGTGTGTGTGTGTGTGTGTGTGTGTGTGTGTGTGTGTGTGTGTGTGTGTGTGTGTGTGTGTGTGTGTGTGTGTGTGTGTGTGTGGTGTGTGTGTGTGTGTGTGTGTGTGTGTGTGGTGTGTGTGTGTGTGTGTGTGTGTGTGTGTGTGTGTGTGTGTGTGTGTGTGTGTGTGTGTGTGTGTGTGTGTGTGTGTGTGTGTGTGTGTGTGTGTGTGTGTGTGTGTGGTGTGTGTGTGTGTGTGTTTGGTGTGTGTGTGTGTGTGTGTGTGTGTGTGTGTGTGTGTGTCCTCTGCCTCCGTGTTGGGCCAACTCTGATCTGCGCTATAATCGATAAAACTATCAAAACATCTCCGCCGCTGCCCTCTTGTTGACTCTGTGTCTCTCTCTTGTCTCTCCTCCAGAAAAAGTCAGTATGCTGTCGGCATTGATCGCTCCCTTCAAGTACATAAGCCCTGGGACCAGCAGCACAGAGGACGAGGACAGTTTAAGTAAGCTGCCATCTCTTTTCTTCCTCTCTGTCACCACGCTGCACTAACTCCCTCAGTGGCAGGCTCTAATATTGAAATGATCTCTCTGTCACCCACGTAATTAATTATTTGTGAAATGGGCTATTTGATGAAGCACGGATGTCAGCGTGTGTGTTAAAATCTGTATTATCTTGAGCTATTCAATATTAGATTTGAGTGTTTGTGATAAATAAGCCATTAGATTAGGAACATCCACGCCTGCGCACACTATCATCTACAATCTGCCTCAGCCCATGAGTGAATGTCAGCACTTGATCCCAGTCTCCCATTCCAACATTAACATTCCTGTGACAAGATCCGAACACCCCATTTTTGTTCATTTCCCATCAGAAATGCAATACGCCGCCACTTCCCCCGTAACTAGGTTTGAAGAGCGTATCACAGCTGTGTGAATTAAAGCGGGCTACAGACATTTCATCCTTTCTTGGAATGTCTGCCACTCGATGTGATCCCAACAGCCATTACAAATAGGATTGGTGCTTTGCATTGGCCACAGGGACCAATGTTTCTCACTTGCAACACAGATTCAGAACCAATTTGGAGGCAGATTACAGAATGATTTGGCAGATAACATCGCCATTTTTAGGGGATTTGTATTTGTATTTTAAAACACTTAAACGTGATAGCGCCCCGTGGTATGAAGTGGGCTCGGCTCATGGAGATGATTGTAGATTTGTTCATTACCATTTCATTGTGTATCGAGTGGCTCAATCTTGCCCGGGAGATTTTCCTTGATTCATATTGTTCAGCCAGGATAAATGTGTGTCACACAGTTATGAATGCTCTTCTCTCTCTCTCTCTCTCTCTCTCTATTTGTTATCACTTTTACATTTTCTCATTTGACTGCAGGTACCAGCAGTGCCGAGGTGAAGGAGAACCGCAACATTGGTAACCTGGAGGATCGCTCCATAGGATCGGCAGAGTGCCAGTCCATTTTCTGCTCCGACTCAGCGAAAAGTGGGAGCTCCGGTCTGAAGAGGAAACGGCCGCTGGAGGAGGACAACAACGGACACTTGTGTCAACTCCGCCTCATCTACAAGAAACTGTCCTGGTCTGAAGCACCGAAAAATGCTTTGGTGCAGCTCAATGAGCTGAAGCCGGGCCTACAGTACCGCATGGTGTCTCAGACCGGCCCGGTCCATGCTCCCGTCTTCTCCATCGCTGTGGAGGTGAACGGGCTGACTTTCGAAGGCACGGGCCCCACAAAGAAGAAAGCTAAGATGAGGGCTGCAGAGCTGGCCCTCAAGTCCTTCATCCAGTTTCCTAACGCTCCTCAGGCCCACCTGGCCATGGGAAACATTTCAAACCCTTCGGCTGACTTCACCTCAGATCAGGCAGACTTCCCTGAGACACTCTTCAAGGAATTTGAGTCTTCTGCGTGCTCCGACGGCCTCTCGTTCTGCAACTCGGCAGCAGAGAGCGAGCTTCTATCAAGTGAGCTACTGAGACACGGACGGTTGCTCCGACACACCTTGGACCTGATGGTGCAGGCTCAGCAGAGGCTAGGTGGGATTGTTCCAGAGCAAGAGGCTCCTAAGAGCCCCGTAGCCATGCTCAACGAGCTCCGGCCGGGCCTGCGCTACGCCTGCCTCTCTGAGCGGGCCGAAGGCAAGCGGCTGCGTAGCTTTGTGATGGCTGTGCGTGTGGATGGGCGGATTTTCGAGGGCTGTGGGCGCAGCAAGAAGATGGCCAAGACCCAGGCGGCCCAGTGTGCTCTTCAGGCCCTCTTCAACATCAGGACGGCCCCTGAGGGGACGACAGGCCTCAAAGCCAGCAGGAAGAGCTGCCCTCATTTACCCCAGGTGAGTACAGACACCTCAGCGCCTGTCTTATGCTAAGCTTCTTTGGCAGCTACTTCACTTCCTACAGGGGCCTGTAATGACCAAAACAGCAGGCGTGCAGCGAAAAGCCAAACACCTTCTAACAAGTAATTAAGGAGGAAAGGAGATAAGAGCTTAAAAGAGTGGGGATGGAAGGAGAAATGGTGGCAGAGAGGATAAAGATCTATGTAAGCAAGCTGGCATGTGCCTCAAAAGATAGAGCATATATTATATTACAGATCACAATGCATGTGTGTGTAGGTTCATTGTTTTCTTAGTGTGTTCTGCAACGCCCGGGTCTTGAGTAAACATTATCTGTTTGTTGGTCTATTAAAATAGAAAAGCATGTAAATGAAGCTCATTATTGTCCTTGTGCCTCTGACACAAGAAACATCTGCATCGCCACCCAAATGAGCTTTTCCCCTAGTTTGTATGTGTTTGTAGAGCTGTAATTGGGAGAGTTTTGTAATTTTGCAAGATCTCCTGTTTCCTCATGTGTGGCATCACAGTGTCTACAAACATTAATCCAATCTGTTGCCCAAAGGAGATAGAAAAGCAAAGAGCAAATCGTCAAACAAACCACCGAGCCCAATCCCATGCTCATTTACCCAAATATGTAAATAGCAATCAGAGCCAGGAAACTAGTTTTGAGAAACTTGATGAAATTGGAGAGCCTAAAGACATAGAGGCTGGATATGCTGGCACTTGTTGACAGCCATTTCAAACTTAATTTCAGCTGAAGAATTTCATCTAAAGTAAAACTGCTGAGTAGATAGTCACACTGGTTTTAGATGTTTACTATTGTTTGCATAGAGTAGAACCTCAAATCCATGATTTACAGGTATCTGGCATTTTGGAAGCTCAACATGAAACTGTACATGTTTCCTATTGTGTCCTAATATAACAACGAAATGTGTACAACCCCACATTCTCGAATGGTTAGTTGAAGCCGCACACATCCAAAGTGTCGTTTGTCTCTCCTTTAAGCCTTGTGTCAACTCACACGCCATCATAGTGTGCTTCTGCGCATCCTCTAGGGTATGTGTCGTATTAACATTCCTCTCCAGCCTTGAAGAAATAAACTGGCGAGAATGTCCTTCCCCAGAGCGCGACATCAACCCAACAAACCTGCACGTTTGCCTCGGAGAAACTTTTTCTTTTTCTCCCTGCTGCCACGGTATCTAAAAGGATTTTAAGAGGATTTGCCGCACCCGTTTAGTTCCAGAAAGCACTCGCTTGTGGAATTTCTTGAAAGTCAGCCGTGCTGTCTGCCAGGCTGGAGAGGCGTTTCATTTTGTATTGGTAAAGGATAAAAGTGCATAATATGCATGCATGTGGAAATACACATGTGGCCAGGCATGTGTTTTGGCGGCTACGATGGGTTACATGTCTGAACCATTGCGTAATGGGACTTTAAAAACCCTCAAGCTCAAAAGCACTCTTTCGATGTTTGCATGCGAGCCAATCTTCCTGCCAAGCACTGATTGCATGGGCAGTGGTTGACTACTGCAGATGTGAAGTGTAAATGTGGGGGTGGTTGCCAGCTGCAGCCTGTGGGTAATGCAAATGTTATGGTGGTATTCCAAATGATGTGTGCCGCCTTCTTCACCCTCTCTTCCCTCTGGCTGTACCTGTTGCAGAGAAAAGCTTTGTAGAGGAGATGTTAATGGCCCCACACGCTATATAGCATCAACCCCTCTCCTGACCCTTTCTTTGTGTCATTCTTTGACAAATTATTCATATTTCCTTTCTGTTTGTTTGTAGTTGTATGCAATATCGACCCGAGTACTACTTCCTTAATTTGAAAGTAAGAAACCAGAGAAAAAGGCCTGAATATATTGATGGAGGGAAATAATAATAGGTAGTGGGAGCCAGGACTGTAATATGGAGGTATTGCATTAACTCAACACAGTGAGACATACGAATTAGGAGCAGCATTAGTCCTTCAAACTTTGAGTTGAACAGCAAGGCTGGTAGCTCCAGAATTCATCTCCCAAATGAAATATTTAAACTCAGGGGAACTGCACAGTGCTGTATTCTGCCTCAAATACATACTAAGGAATAACAAAGCAGGAGGGACAAGACAAGCATACTAGTGCGCATCCACACAGACTCTCTCCTGCAGTCATGTAGCCTCCACTTTCCTCCATCCATCCCTCCTACACACATGTCTATGGGACACTTTTAACAATCATATCAGAAATGAGGCATCGGGCCACAGTCTGCTTGACATATCACATAGCTATTTATCCTCCAGCAAGGACTTTATTTATTGTATTCCTTCATTCAACCTTTTATTTATCCAGGGAAATGAAATGGGAAAGTATTCTGCAGAGATCTCTCGCCTTACACTGACTTTACTTATTAATATCCATAGTGAGAGCTGTCTGTATGTTAAGGCTACAAAGCTCTTTGGCTAAGAGTTAATGTCTAAACATAAACATAACAACTATAATAACATAGCAGTATCTAATAGCAGATATCATTTCATCATATGTTTGTGTAGTTAGTGACCAGGTTTACTGATATGTTTACTATCTGTAAAGATATTAATAATGCCATTCCTCGTATGTATTCCAATGTCATTTTGGTGGTATTCCATTAACACATATTTTTTGTTGTATTTCTAGTAGGTAGGGTTGCTACCTCATATTATAATTTTACAATTGTATTGTTTTTTTTATTTATCTTAAAATTATTAGATATCAAATAAAGTACAAATGTGATATATCTTAAAAAGTGAGACTGCTTACCCTTCCGCAATTATATAATACTCCAACCTTTTTCTGACCTCCCATCCTCTCCCAATGTGTTTGTATAGTCCCTGACATTACGGTTTAATCGGCCTCCAAACATAACTTTAAGAATTGATTATTAACCAGTCAGTAAGAAGCTGTTCTTTAATCGTACCGCCGAACTTTAGTTACCGGAAAATGTCTTTGCCCTATTAAAGCCAGCATAGTGAAGTGAGAAAGTGCCTAATCCTGACATCCATTTTACCAAGTGGAATGATTACACCGCTGTTCAGGCCTTGATTGGCCACTTAATCTCCCCGCGCCGCCACAATGCACTGCGTCGTTGCCAAGTCAACTGAGCCTGAGACTTGTGTGTGGCGGTGGGAATGCTCAGTCAGCATGTCCGCTCGGAAGGACAGTACTGAGGTCAGTGGTCAGGACGCGCTCTGCCACCTCGGATTAACATCCATTTGAAAAGGGAAATGCGTTTTGTGGCTGAACAGAAGGAAAATGAGGGTTAATGGAGAATAGAAAGCATGGAAAAGCCAGCGTGGGTATTAAAAACACAACTAAGTATTTTCATTTCTCATCATTTCAGATGAGATCAAATACGACTCTAAATTGTCTTTTTCGTTTTTTGCGGTTCAAATTTGATTTAGTTATCTCCTAATGTGAACCATCGCAGACAGAGAGAGGGACTGGTACAGACTGGTCAAGAGCAGTCATTTCCCTGCCTCCGCCTCGGCAAATTGAATATGATTTCAGACACGTGAAGGTGACCCCTGTCAGCCGCTGAGCCCCTCGCAGATTGTTTTCTTTGTCTAATCTCTCCCACTTCTAATCTGTCTCAATATAAACAGCTGTGACAGGCTGATCATTAATTAATATTGCCACAACAAATTAGTGACAGCGATGGCCCATCCGAGCACCCTGTCTTAGAAATACGGCAAGTCGGAGAGATAGGGAGAAAGAGAGATAAGGAGAGGTGTGAACAACACATTAGAGAGGAGTTGATTAACAGCTTCGGAGTCCTTGCAGATAGTGTTACAGTCTGGGCATGTGGACAGTGACGGCAGATACACACTAAGTGACAGCCACCACAGCAGACTGTACCCACAGGGTCAGCTGTGGCTGTCACTACAAAGTGGTGCAGTGCAAACTGGCGTAACATCTGCATTCAACAGTTTCTACTAACGCAGCCAAACAAAACACTTGCTGTTAAATATTTCTAGATTGATGTTTTACATTGTTAAATGATTCTTCTGTCTTCAGTCTGAAGGGATAAAAAGTTACTAGTTAGTCAAAATTTAAATTTTAAATGTAAATGGTCTGCAAAGGCTAAAATCCAAAAATGTCTCTCCCCCCATGACTGATATGCCTAAATTGGACTCCTTTGTTTACTTCTGTGACTATATAGAATATAGATACAGTCCCAATGTTTTTCATCTGGTTTTACTTGGACTACATGTATCTTGATAATGTAGTTGCAGCCCAGAACACAATTTCTAAATATTAATGTAACTTATGTGCCAAAATATGCAAATAATATCCTGTTTGTAATAAATTGGATTATATAAGTAAAACTGGCAAGAGTTGCTGTTATCTCGATATCTTGACCTTTGGTAAATGAGAGCGAGTAGGGAATTCCTTTTTGTGCATCCACAAAGTATCTCATTACAATTTGTCACTTGGAGCACAATAATAATGTGAGCAAAAAGCCACTGTTTGTGTCTGGACTGTCTGCCCTTTCAGCAGCCACTTACCTCATCATGTGGTATTTAAAGAAGAAGCAGCTTAGGAGAGTGGAGATTTGTGTGTGAAATTACTGAACAATAATGTTTCCCGGTCTGAATGGGAGCACCCTGTACATGGAAAGGTTAGAATCATCCTCCACTGTCTAATATGTATGCAAAATATGACCTATGAGACTGCAGGCTGTTGAGTCTAATGTACTGCGTCAGCATGCAGCTTTGAGGGAAAATCCCTTGGCATGGAGGAAATGAAATGGGGTTGGTCAGGTCATGTCACCTCCGATACACAGTGAACGCCCCTGTAATCTATTCCAAAGAAGCGTGGCGCTCCTGTCTGCACCCCTGCGCGCCCTACACCATCCTACAAAGTCTTCATCGTTTGTGACAGTCCTCAATTCCCCTCTTTTCTCCCTCCTCCTTTCCCCTCCATAGCCTCTAGCTGTGAGCCGGAGCACGGCTATAATCGTTTCTGAAGAACCTCTCACACTTCATTAAAAGCATAATCAAGTTCATTACAATTTCATAGGCGTTCAGGTACCAAATGGCTTCCGATAAATCATGACTATTGGTCCTGTGTGGCTGGCATGTGTAGGTTTATCTCAGGCTCTCAGGCAGGAGAGAGGGGAAGGGGAGGGGGAGGAGAGGAGAGGTCTGGAGGTCTGGCCTTTAAATGACCTTCCAGCCTGGAGCAATGGGCCGTGCTGTCATACACGCAGAATGGAGACGTACACACGCCCAAATCAGCACGCATCACATCTGCGAGATCAGATTGTTCATGAAGCCATCGCGCTGACGTACAGTACGCAGAGGAACAGATGGGGCACCAAAGTACTGTTGTAAAACTTAACACAACTGCCCCAACTGGCACACGATTTGCTTTTTTATCTACAGCTATTTTACACGAGTACTTGTCTTTAAAGTGCTCTGTATACTGTGCTCTTGTTAGGGATAAGAAAGCTGTCAAAACAATATTTATTACTGGAATACAAGAACTGACATTTCACACGCAAAGCAGGAAAAAAGGGATTAGGTGTAGTGGACAGTGTGGTAGAAATAAGCCGTAAATATGCCATCAACTGCATAATATTGATCATATCACAATCAGCTGAGACTTAGTCTGATATCTCATTCATCTCTCTTGGCATTCGGTCTCAGAGGACTGAAAGTCTTTCATATGCCTTTTCCACCAAAGGGGACCAAGAATCTTTTGAGGAATTTGCGATCTCAACTGGAGGAACCTGTGACTAATTTAAGTTTTTGTATGATATTCGTAGTTACCCAAAAAAAGTCCCCTCTCCAGGACTAGCATTTTTAGATACGGGAAATCCAAGCTGAATTTGTCAGGGCATAGACATCATGGTTGGCAACTTCAAGGAATAACCATTAAACACTTAGCAGTTCATGGAGTTTTAGGTTTCCCTTCTGCCTGTGCATTTATTTTGAGGTATTACATTAAAAAAGATAACAGTATATCCAAAGACAATAACTACTCTAATAAGTTGTTTTCTCGTGTGTAAAATTAACGATTCAAGAGCAGTTGTAATTTTCAAATATGCCACAGATATTAGTTCCTGGTTTACTTTGTGAAATCAGTTCCTCTTGTTCCATAGTTTCTGGAACTGTTGGGAATCTACTCAGAATAGTTTTTAAACATTAGCTATGCGGCATACAGTATAGTCATAAATAATCTTCATACATTTGACTTTTATTTGAATTATTATCTACAGCACCGTTTGTTTTGAGGGGAGTGGAGTGTTGTCTGAAGTGTCAGAGTGAAAATGAGTTTGTTACGAATACATTACTTTTAAAATATTATAGCAGATTGCCTTTGGATAATTAAAAGTTCATCTTGAATTGGAACTGGTCGAAAATATTGCATTGATGTTTCAAGTCTTCCTGAATATTGTAGACATCTTAGCTGCTAAAAGTTCATTTCCACAACAGAATAGTTGGCCATGAAACCATATTATTTCCCCAAAACCAAATGTGGAAAATATCAGTCCTACACAGACATACACACATCCCTCGCCAGTGACTGTCTCCGTGCACACACTCGCATGCCTGGCTGATCACATGGACCCTCAGGGCCGCCAAACCTCTGTAGATGTTTCCCCGAGGGTCTCCTCCCCTCGCCTCCATAGCTGAGGCAACATGACATGTGTTGCTGATATGCTCCGGATGGAATCAGCCATGGTGTGTGTTTTTGTACGGCTGTTATGCTAAAATATTCACCGTTGCATCAATTTTGGTAGTACGCGTTTGGACACATTGTACGTGATAGGATAATGGGAAGAACATCTCTACGCGGTTGACCAATCACAACAGAGTGGGCCAGTTAACCAATCAGAGCAGACTGGGCTCTGTTTTCAGACAGAGGTTGAAAAGACCTCTGTCAGGTTCAATTCCGGCCTGAGGTCCAAAAAATGTATTTGGAAAAAAAAAAGAAATCTCCCATTCATCGCGTCCATTCGCGACCCACCTATCACATCTCTGCGCCACACTTTGAAAAACGCTGCATTAGAGGCACAGAGAGAGCATCGGAACTTCACAGTCTAATCTCCTGACCTGATATTTTTATTTTGTATTCAATCAATATATTTTTGGAAAGGGAAACTGCGCAAACAGCAGTAGATATATATTCATTTATTTAAAAAATAAAAAAGGGGAAAAAAGGGCACTTTCTCTGGAGGAAGAAAAAGGGCAGGGGCTCAAGCCCACTTTGATGTCTATGTGTGCACGTGCCTGCACTACAGTGACATCTGGCGTCGTTTTTGTAAGACATTTTTACTTCCGCATAAAAAAAGACCACCTGCGTGTGACGTCACATGAGGGAGAGCGGCCGGTCTAACGTATTAATAAACATGGTTCACAATGCTAGTTTTGACACAGAAGAGGTTGAAAATGTATATTCGTATGCATATGACGGACCACAACCTTATTATTATGAGCCTGCTAGGCGTCCAAGAGACCAGGAGCAGCCAAGGATTAGAAGAAATGACGGCCAGAATCAGTGGAGAACAGGGCAGCTGTCTTGGTGAGTGACCGGCGTTAGCTACAGTTAATGTTAGCTAACATCGGTCACATCACAACATTGTAAAGTTAGCTATCATATATCAGGCTATAACTAAAGTAGTATTGATAATATAGTAACGTTACTGGCAGGACTGTTGATACTGATCCATAACAGAAACTAATGCGCAAGTATCAGCCGTATCTCGCGTTACCTAATGCAACTCCACACTACGTCTTACGGTGCTGTACCGGAGGGGAGAGAGAGAGAGAGGAGCGAAGGGGGGGAGAGAGAGAGAGGAACGAATGGGGGAGAGAGAGAGCAGCGAAGGGGGGGAGAGAGATGTAATACGGTTTCCTGATAAACGTTTTGTTTGCTGTGGAGAGTATGTGCTGCAGGGAGGTGGAATTACAATTAAAAAGGAGGTGGATGCACCTCGCACAACGCACCCAGAAACGAAAGCTAGCTCCGGTCCTTTTCCTGTTAGGGAAACTGTGGACTCGATGTCCTGATAGGCTGGAGTTTGTGCAACCTGCACAAACTCAAGCTCACCATGATTAAAAATGGTGAAATGCAATGTAGAACTAGAGAATGCAATTCCTGAAGAAATTGCTAGTGGGAATGCTTTATGCTGAAAAGCTGACGCTAAACTGCTATGCTGAAATGTAATGTGTAAGAAGAAAGTGAATAATTTAGATTGAAATGATACATTAACACTGGGGGCTTGAATGTGTGATGAGAGAAGAAAATAAAGTAAAAAGGCTTGGAAAAGCAGCAGAATATTTGAACTGCAAACTTTTGAACTAACTTGATGGCGAATGATCTGTCGCCATGCCAACGGCATTTGATGACTACGAGATGTTTTCCTACGTTTCTCATGAAAAAGTATGTCTCAGGAATGTAGGGTTTGGGAATTATGGCAGGTTTAAAAGAAAATATGAAGGCAAAATTAAATATGTCCTCCACTCTAGCTGTGACATCACGCACTCTAAAATCTGAAGAAGGCCTCTTTACCAAGGTCTGAACAATGTTTAATATCTCTAAAAGTACGAATCAGATTTAAAAGTTGTGTTACACGAATAATGTCAGAAAGACATTTGATGTTGACAAAGATGTGTAACATTTTAAAGTTTAAAGAGTGAAAGTATGAAGGAGCAGTTAGCAGTTGAAGTTGCATGAAGATTGTTCAAGTCTGAAGAGTTTCTCCATTGACTTCCATGTTAAAAAGTTGATGAATTATGGGATGTATCTCTGGAATTATGAAAGTTATGAATGATAAAAGTAATAGCCATTGATTCCCGACCGAGCTGAACGTTTTGATGTTTCTGCGATGTGGAATGTGGGAGAAGAAGAGGTGCAAAATAACCCGGCGGAATAATAAAGAATTTTGTGCGTAGCATAACAGATAGTTGGAATGCTGTATCAGCATTCCCACTAAATTACCGAAAAAATACCAGCTCACTAAATCACAACCGCTCAAACCAACTACAAACTACTACCGCGGATTGGGCAGAGAAGGAGTCAGAGAAAGTTGCTCCCCCATGTGACGTAATATGGCGCGTATGACGTTAAAAAAAAGCAGTTTTTAGTAGCAGAGCTCAAAACGGCTCCTTTCCCCTCTGAATTCCTGCCCTTCGGTCTCGTAAAACATATCAAATCCTGCATTAACTTTTTTAATTGTAATTTTCAGGCAAGGTTAAGCATAAATCTAGTAAAAAAAAAACAACCTGCAAGTTGCTCTTTAATAACATGAATATGTATCAGTCTTCTCATCTTACTCTTGACAAAAACAAATTAGAATCCTTCCGAAAATGCTGAACTATTCCTTTAAACTGGAATAAATCCTGAACCATTTCGCAATGCTGTATTCATCTTTGCATTATACTGCTGCTTTATTGTCTAAACTGTATCCACATTGTTGCATTCCTGCATAGTGAAAACCATGAAAATGTCCCATATGACCATAATTAGTTGAATACTGGGAATACATGTAACAGTCGTACATTTTTGGCTCGACTAAATTACCCCGTGGATGAAAAAAAAAAGGAAAAGCAAAACATCTGTTAACTCTGTCCTGCTCTCTGGGGCCGCACCACGCCTCCCCGGGGGCGGGACAAAACGGGAGAGACTGGAATACGGGGTATGTATGAGAGAGAATGTGTGTGTAGGTGTGTGGTTGAGAAGGGGGGGGGGGACAAGCTGGCAGGGGGAAGGATGAGAGGCAGGCTGGGGGGGGAGCAAGGGAGGTGAGGATGGATTGAGTGCAGTGGGGGGAAAGAGAGGAAAACCTCAGCGGAACAAAAGACCTTCAGGATTAATTAGGCGTCAGATTGGTTGCAGGGCACAGAGGGGGGAGAGAGGGGGAGAGAGGGGGAGTTTAGCATTCTGGGAAGACCTCATGTCCACAGCCCTCATATTTCAACCTGCCTGCCCATGAGTATACAGCAGGCAGCTAGTTAAGGCCTGCGTTGTGCCTGGAACCACTGTCCGCTGGGTTATGGATGGAGCCCCTTCCTACGTCTTCATGTATTTTTATGTTATCCCACCGGGCAACGAGAGGAAACACAGAGGTCATATATGGAACGCATAATGTTTACATGATGGTTTTCCCCCCCCCGTGTTATTTTTCCTCACATATTTTGTAAATGTGATAAGGCGTGTGTGTATGAACCTGCAGGAAAATAGGTGCAATATTTCATAGTATTCACTCAGTTTGGCAGCATTTCTCCCTGCCCGAGTTCCCCTTGCCAAATTAGAGGAGTGTGAATGCACAAAATACATGCAGCTGAACCCTTACTGAACTTCTTACTTTCACTGACATTATCAGCTGAATTTTTTTTTTTCCGCAGCAACAATTGCTTCCAGAACAGCTGAATTGCTGATTCGGGTCACCGGCGTCACCTCTTAATTTGAGAGGCGGGCCCCGAAGTCGCCTGTTAATACCGTCTCCGTTGTCATTGTCACAGAGGGATGTTTCTAGGGCGACCTTTTGATGGCACATCTTTCCCTCCGATACAGGAAGTGCTGAACTCTGCATACAGATGAAAGGCAGGGTGGCCATGAGTCATAATATCTTCACCCGACGGCGCGTCTCCGCGCAAAGCACTTAGCCGATCAAATAAGAGCCATTCTGGAGGCTGGAGCAAATCATGGCCTTAGCACATTTGTACCAATAAATCAAACCATCACAGAGGTGGCTCCTACACACAGCTTCAATATATCTCAGCATCGTGAACTTTAGAACAAAGTCTTCTGGGTAGATGTGCAGATTAGACATTCGATTGGCTTCACAGAGCGAGTGATAAAGCTTCAACAGATTGTATTATTTGGAAATTGGGAAAGAAAATTCCACGGCTCACAGCATGAATAGTTATCATATGCTTTAGTCAGAGGCTGAGAGGAGAAGATTTCAGTCCCTGTGACTTTTAAGCTTTTAGACTAAGAAAAGTTTGACCCAGTTCATTGTACTTATCCATCACATCTGGTAAAAAGGTGATACATTACTAATAGCAAAGGTAGAGATGTCCTCACGGTTGCATATAACTTTCACTGCTAGTGCAGAGTGTACATGCTCTGCCTTTTAAAAAATGTCCACCATTGCGTTAGCACCTGGTTGTACTTCAGCAGGTACATAACAAATCCATTCCCCCCGCCCTGCTTCCTGCGTCTGCACCCTGGCTGGATTTCAAGGCCCGTGTTGCACTCTCCTGTGCACGATGATGAACTCGGTGTTCCTGCTGATGGAGAAATGAAACACCCCGGTTGTTGACAGGCGCATATAGGTCGACAAGGAGTGTTTTATGCACATAAGACGGTGAACCAAAGCACTCCACTCAAAACAGGCCAGAATGTTACTTTAGAGGTTCACATGCAATATAGAGGTATATACAACAGTATAGGATAGGAAAGGGAAATGGAGAAACGTAATATCAGAATTTAAATAAATATAGGGGGGGATCAAATGGAAGGGATATAACTATTGAAGTTGTAATTCTGAACATTTCAGTTAAGATTGATTTGGCAACACCCATGGTTACTGTGGTAACAGCAAGTATAGTTTAAAACTACAATATACATGTCAGAAGCGGCGCGTAACTAGTGTATCAGCTTATAGTGCAGCCAAAACATGTTTTAATAAAAAAGACACGAAAATCTGAATTATAGCTTTCCACCCAGCACCAGGGCGCAGTATTAAAAGTAGCTTAGCTTACTTCCATTTAAATGTGACTACCCCTTCTTCTTCTATTGAGGTGTAATATTGTGTAATTGAATGCTATTAGTGGGATTTAGCAATGTTAGCGTTAGCAGTTACTTATTAAAGCTCAGATACAACATAATATCAATGAGATGCAAACAGCATTACTGGATTTCCTGTTTCTTGTTAAACTTGCGTACGTTGCTAGACAATTTGAATCCACTTCAAATGCAAAGATATTACAGAATTGATGTAACGTAATATTAAACTGAATAAACCATTTACAAGCCTAAAAGAAAAATTAATGTTGGAGATGCATGGTTTCAACAGATTAGATCTTCCTTTCCTGCATTATTTGTTGAGGTTTAGTCTTCTGTGTAATTGTAACCACATACTGCTGCGTGAAATGTCAGCATTGAGCATTGTGACATGCTGCATTACCTCATGTCAGTTTTCTGAATCTCCAACGCTTCGGGCCATAATCAGGTGGCACTCATGGAGTTATGCATGAGCGAACGCACACATACCTACAGTATACAATATGCATGGGCTGTGCTGTCATCCATAGGCATGTATGTATGCACAACATTCTACCCTTTTCTCCTTTTGTCACGTTCTTCCACTTGCTTTCTCTTCGTTTCTACAACAACCCTAATGTCAAGCATCTTCCGCTCTGATAGAAAGACTTCTACAGCTTTGGCGTGTCTAGATGTGGCAGCTACTTCACACAAGAGCTGACATTCAGCGCTTTCTCTCAGTACTGTTATTAAAGCGCTTAAGGACGTTGCGTCCCCAGATTGTGGAGGTGGCGAGACGATGATCTCCCTTTCCTAAGGTGAACCACTCATTTGTGTCTTTGTTTTTCTGACATTATTCACCTCAATCTCCTACATAACAGAAGGAAAAAAACAGCTTGTTAAATATCCTGTACAACGCTTGGTAGCTTGACACGCTTTTATTAAAGAAAGTGTCTGGCACATGAGACAGCAGCGAGCAGTGGTGTGTACTTTTCAAAAGGACTTTAAAGTACAAACTAAACGCACATACACACACAATAGGTTCAGACCTTCAGTGTTCTTTGCCTTTCTTTTACGATATTGACTCTCCTTTCAGTCTATTGTCATGCCTCTCCTGCTCTCTCTGCTGGCCTGCTGCAGGAGCTTATGAAGTATGGGTGTGCACTTGAAAGGTTCCGCGGAAAGGAAAAGAAAAAGGGGACAAAAGAAACCATGTGCATTTGTTACAGTCTCTCTGGCGTTGTGCTAACTCTGCAAACGCCACGTGATGGATTTTTAGTAAATGTTAAGAGAGCAGGGGCCGCAGACTGATTTCTTTGGCATGCTCAAAAGCCTTTCTCACGCGGTTATTTGCATTCATTTCATCCGCGGGCTGTGAAGTGCATATTATATTGTGCCTGTGTGTGTGTGCACAGCGGTTGGCGGTGAGAGGGATCATGCTCTGTTTAAGCCTCTTCTGTCAGGGGATGTTTGCTAAAATCCACATTCATCAGTGCAGAAAAAAGCTGTGCTATTTTCACCAAAGGGCATGTGTAAACTTATAGCAACTGTCAGATAAACACATCACTGTTTTGGGAGAAAGCCTCATATTGCCAGCTGAAAGAATTGAGTGAAATAAGTCATGTGATTTCACATAACATTGATCATATAATCTCACACTGGCTCACAGCCAAGTTGGGCTAGCTGTAAAATATAATGGAACACATTGTTTTTTTTCGGAGCTGATGATAGCAGTAGCTCAGGAGTGTGCCATCTCACTTCATCAGTTTTTGCACACTAGGAAAGAGTTGCACTCTGAATCTCGTTGTATTTTTTGTACAATGACAATAAAAGGCTTTAACTTTATCTCTGTTGAAAGTATCAATTTGGATATTGTGGAAAAAGGTACTGGGAAAAGAATAAGTTAATGAGATGAAGAGCAAGCACACATTTAAATTATCCCGGAAACAGGAAACCAGTTAATCTAAGCGATTAACACAACTTAAATCTAAATAAAAATTGATACTATCTATGGGCGGTGGTGGCGAAGTCTTGGGACTTGGCTTGGCAACTGGAAGGTCACCAGTTCAAGTCCAGGAGGGACCTAGTGCTACCGAGGTGTCCCTGAGCAAGGCACCGTTCCCTAAAACTGCTCCCCAGCTATGGGCAAAATAGCAGGGGCAGATGGGGCTCATAGCCATGGAACCCATCTAGGACTGTCTGAAGTCCTGTTAGTCTGAACTAAAAACCAGGACTGAGAGGAGTTGCACCCCCCAGTCCTTAATCAGCATAGTAAAGCCAACCATGAAGAACAAAGTCATCCCAAAATCCTATACTTCCAGCGGCGGGAGTCCGCAGGAACATCGCAGCGGATGGTGAACTGGCCAGATGTATGGAGAACCGGGATGACTGGAAGCGACGATGGAGGGCTCGTCTGAGGACGACCTAGAGAGATCTCATATGTTATCACATTTTGCCTTCATGCCTACAGGCTCACACCAAAGGGCGTGATTAGATTAGATTAGGTTACCTGTCCAAACCGCTCCATTATTCTTACCACTTTCCCGCATGTCATTGGGGCGCCACAAGCAAACACAACATTGGCATTTCCCATGATCCCTTGTTGACGGTTAGAAATTCAAAAAGAGCACCCAGGGCTATGAATCAAATGTCAGCCATGGCACTGTGGTGGAACCGTATCAATATCTGATGATGTATGGCTGGCTGTAGGGGCTTCTGGCCACAGCCACACCCACAGACATGGCACACAGTCCGCTCCACACTTAGTCACCAGCGGAGGGGAGGCCGCTGGATAAATGACCCTTTCAGAAGCAAATGGACTCACTGCAAAAACATCCAACTGAAAACGTCAAAAAGTTTCAGTACTCAGCCAGGAGATTTAAGATACTGTGATGAATTATTTCCCACTGTTATTGTTACTTTTAAACAAATATAGGGTAACATTTGCTCTGCATTGTGAATGTACTGTAAAATATAGATTTTGGCATCATTGGTGAAAGGTTTTATTTGCGTACAGTAGTGAGTTTTTCTGCATTGGTATTAGCAGCACATCATACCCTTGACAGTACAATATGTTACAGGCATGCTTGACAAGGAGACAGAAAAGCATCTGAAAGCACCAGTGTTTCCCCTCGTCTGCGTATCTAATCTCTGCGCCGAGAGGGAAACGGTGCTTGGCAACAGACTTTCCCAGGCAGCGTTCAAGCAGTGGGGTTTTTTTAAGTCTCGCTGATTGTCAGGGTCGAGCCCGCCAAAAGGGCCATACCCGTATCTTCAAGAGCAGCAGAGATGGAGGCGCGGCCGCCTCTTCTGGGCGGAGGCCGACACAATCGTCCACCCTTTAGAGGCAGCCATCACATCACTCCAAAGGAGCCATTTGAATGGCACCGCTCTTTCATGGCATAAAAGGTGATGCTAGATCCTGCCGTCCTCCCAAATGTTTTAAAGCCTTCGCCGCAGTCTCTTCACGTGACGATTCGTTTGTGGGTTTTTTTGTTATTATTTCTCTGGCTCTGCCCTGACCGGCGTTAACTATATCAGATTCCAGAAAGGAGATGGAGTAGAGAAATAACGGATACTGTAGGTCTGTGAGTGCACACATAATACCAATATGAGACTTTTATTCAAAAGTCAGTGTTATGATCGAAGTGGATATCTGACCACAGCTAGTGAATATTGTTTGTTATGATTACTTTATTCAACATGTATGACTTGAAAGCCCTGCTCGTGCTGTGTTCACTGGATATCAAACCTGCATCGTCCTGCCTTAAGGAGCTGCTGCACATTTGTCTAAATACTGATTCATGCAAGGGAAACTGAATCAAATTCCAATTCTCCACATATAAAGACATTTAAAATCCCCAGATATCCACTTCTGACAACTGGAATCCAAAAATGTAAGCATCTTTAAAAGGTCACGGTATTCCAGTGCAAATATAGAGGTATGCTTGCTATTAATTCATTTGGTCTCAGCAATAAACATTGTACAGTAATCAACCCAGAAGTGAGTCACAGAGGAAAACCCCCAACTGTTGAGTATTGAGTGACAATTTGTTTGCAGTTTATTAGCACTTAGTGGGTAGCTTGTCCCTTTTTAAAGAAGTGGCTTACATAGCTCTTCAATATCATGACGAGGCTTAAATCCTCACTGATGTGCAGGAGTGTTGTACTTCCCTGTGTGATATTTGTTTATAACATTTCTCCCCTGAACGATACTGCAGACCCCACACTCACAACACAGGTTTCCCTCTCTATCACTTTACTCTCGCTCTCTTTGCAGAATCATGTGCAGATTAATGGGAGGTGTGTGAACAGCCTTCAGGGGCCTCTGGAATGGCCTCTTCCACCTCCTCCTCCTCCTCCTCCACCCTCCCTTAGTCAACTACGTACTGTAGATGATAGACTTGTTAAATCCTCATCTCTGACCCTCTCATTTTCTCCCGTGTCTCCATCCCTACTCTTTTTTTTCAGCGCCTGGCTGTTCCCCCCCCCCTCCCCCCTCTCCCCTCTCCCTCTCTCCGTCTCCCTCCTTCTCTCCATCTCTCTGGGGGGTAGGTCATGTTATCTTTTCGCAGGAGTCCCTCTACCGGCCCTTGGTGCATAATATATAAAGCCGCTGGTGTGTGTTTTACTCTGTGCCTGACATTATTAAGTCGTTTCAGGCATATCGCTGCTTTTATCTCCACCATGGAGGTTAATCAGAGGGGATTTACACCCAAACGACTCAGATGCACTCCAATCACTGTCACCCTGAACCTTTTCTTTGTCCTCCTCTTGCTCTCTCTCATGTCCTGTGCCCTGTGCATATTTTGGAGACAGAATTAGGGATAGGATGTTTGCCACTTTAAATGTTGAACTGTCAAGTAAAGCAGAGATGACTCATCATAATAGCAACTTCTCTGTACAGCGTGGTATATCTAGAAGTATGACGCAGCCTTGCGTTACATAAACACGTAATATAGTCAGTCAGCATGTCGTTGTGTCCCTGGGCAAGACACTTCACCCCAAATTGCTCCTGTGGGGATTGCCCACAGTATTGAGTATGTAAGTCGCTTTGGATAAAAGCGTCTAACAAGTGACATGTAATGTAATGTAATATAGTTGATACTGTGTAATTGTTGCTTAATGTAATCAAATTCAAACACTACAGGTTTTGAACAGAGTGTAACATTTCATACAGAAGTATTATAAAACACATTTTATTATCTTCAAGAATATTTTGGTACATTTTGATGATCATACTTATGTACTTTAACAAAATAAAATGCAGCAAGATCAGTGACGGCTAAGTGGAAAAACACTGTCGAGATGCACACCACGTAGAGGTAAACCACATAGAAAACCATGCAGTGGGTTTGTTGAAGGGTATCTGGGGACCTGGCAAGCATGGTGTCCGGGTTACACACCAAACATGGAACCATGCATGGGCCAGGCCCTGATAGCTTCAATGTTGTCGTAACAGGCGGTGCTTGTTTGATCAGATGAAGAGAATTTAGACTGATAATGAGTTTTAGAGTCAGTCGCGCAGAACATCTGCGGTTGGTGGTTATGATTCAGTGGCTTCGGTTCGTTTTGGCTTGAACGTTGGGGTTTCATTTCCCAAATTAATGTTTGGATTTAGGCTTAAAAGCATTTGTGGCTTTCAGCAGATGTGACCAATCAGAGGACATATGGAGTTAACTGTGACCAAAGTTTCGGTTACACCATTTTGTTTTAGTTGTTAGGGTTTCTTTTAACTAATGGTGATCATGTTCCTTTGTTTATGTGGTGGCACAACATGTCTCATTGTTTTTGGGCAAACTGTCAAGATACTGAGTTACAAGTTGTGATTTCAAGATGTTTAAAGGGATTGCCAAAGTCAGTAAATTCATCCCCTGGGGACCATGAATGTCTGCAAAAGATTTAACGGCAATAAATCCAATAGTTGAGGAGATATGTTAGTCTTGGGCAGACCTACTGATAGAGCTACGCTGATAGCATGGCTGCAAATCTTGTTCTATATTGGAAGCTGCATGTGGTCTTAGTCGGTATCAAGATTTTACAGTTAGGAGGAACTGGGCCATGGGGATTGATTATGGCCCCAAGTAGAGAGTAGGAGAGAAATAATGATCCGCTTCTATGTTTAGCATCATCACCGGGAAGTGTCCTTGGTTTTTGGTCGGGGCTATCATTCTTGTGGTAGCTCATCCATGACTCTGATCCTTACCACATGCACCAGGCCCTGCCGTCTTGGTTTCAACCTTTTCCAGCCTAATGAGGAATTCCTGCTTGAGCTCTGCTTTGCTGTTGGAAACCTGTGGTGCAACGTCCCATATCAGCCACAACGGGGAAAGGAGGATCTGTGGCAAAGACAGATCAATTGCTCCCTCTCTCTTGCGCTCCTTTATCTGTCTTTGTTTCTTGCTCACTGACATAAAGCATGAGCTTTGAAAGGGAAAGACCTTTCCCTATGACGGCGGCGGCGGCACAGTGCTGCCCGGGTGCCTGATCTGACTGACAAGGCCCCGCTGTTCAGGCAAAGCGTTTGACACACACAAACACACACGGAGAGAAATCTGTTCAGCGGGCTGCAGGGCCATCTGGCCATCACACGGGAAAAGGTTGGATATAGTTAGGCGAGGTGCTGGATTGTTTCACAGCACTCGTTCAACTTCTCTGGGTTTCACTTTGTCATCACACGACACAACGGCATCACTTTCTGTCAATAAAAAAGCGAGACAACAGAGCCACCTCTGAAAGAAGATCCAAGTACAAGCATTGACACATCTTGTTTCTTTTTTCCTCTTGTGATACTGATCTGGAGGACAGAGAGAAGAAGCTGAAGATTCATGAGTGAGAGTGATGCTACGTGTCATATGGAGAACAAACAGAGGGAAATCTGTCTCGCCGCAAGGAGTCTGGCTTTTTGAGAATCTAAAAAGCCCCCAGAGGCAACGCTTCCACTAAATGAATAGATATCCATTTTCAAAAGGCTTGTGCTTGGCGGCAGGCGGGGAAGGGTGGTGGTGGGGTACAGGGGGGGGGGGAGATATCCAGGCAGAGGGCAGACACTATTAAAACTCGGGAGAATGAATTGTTAAATACCTCTATAAAGAAATATAAGACATGGCCTGGTTTTTATGCTGCCTGGGCCGCTCTGCAGGCGGGTGATAAGGCGGTGAGGGTGGTGGCATGTGTGTGTTTTCCTGAGGGCGGGGTAAAATCAAGACCATATCCATCCCCATGCCACTCTAACACGAGCAGTGTTGTTCATAAACACACACATTAAACATGGCTGCCTCACATCACACTCCCATGCTTCACCAAATTAAACTGAAGCATATGGGGAATGTTATGGAGGGCCCTAAAATGGAATCACGAATGAATCTCCAGTCATCGTTTCCCTTAGGGGCCTTAGTGCTAAACAATAAATTATACAATTGAGCCTTTCCTCACAACACACACACATACACACTCATACCATCACCACGACCAGCATGCACAGACTTCTAGGTCAGGCCACAGCAGAGAACATTTCCCCGTTGACATTTTGTGTTTCTGGCACAATATTGACTTCAGAGGAAAGGCAGCAGGAGGATTGTTGGTGACATTCCACATTACCTTCGAGATAGATGCCGAACTGTTTACGTGCACAAACAGTTGGGGAGTAGGAGAGAGGGAAGGTGAGGGAGGGGTGGATGGATGTAATGGACCGATTAAAAAAAAAACGGACAGATGAGCAAAATAGGCCAGGCATACATTTAGAAATCCTCATCATGTTTGTTTGCACCCCCTCTGTTACATTGGCCAGCGTGGTCATCATCTCACCAAAATCACACTGGTTCCCCTTTTAATTCAAGCAAACAAACGCAATTTACTCTGAGCCTATCAGGTGAAATATAAATCAATATTCCTTTATTGACTGTCAGTAAATCATGACTACATGTATTCGAAAAAAGTCCCTCGTATTGACGAACCTTAGGCTTACCACTCATAGCGTCTTATTCAGCCCCAGCAGGTAACTGTTTTTAGTAGTTTCTTTTTTTAAACTGTACTGTAATAGAGTCCAGAACATAACAGCAGGGATACACAGTAAGCTATTAAGTTGCTGATGTTGAAAATCATTTAGTAGCTTAGATACTTTCCTCAACAGTTTTTTCAGACAAAGAACACTGCGCTAAAAGGAGAGTCAATATAGGACCTACATTCATCAGGTGGCAAGAAACATGACTCCAAATGCTATACTAATGTCCTTAATTTCACTGTTAAGTAGCTTGTTTCACTGTCCTTATGGCATGATTAAGGCTGTAATTCGACACTTGTATTCTCTTAACAGTGAAATGTAACTGTAAGGTGCTTTAAAAAAAAATGTTAAACATATTTTCCTCGGGGGAAAATTGGGCAATGAACATTTGTTGCTGTCCATGTTTTTTCTCCACCAGGAATTAAGTGGGAGGAGAATGATTGGTAGTTTCAGTGTAGTTTTTTTGTGAAATGAGATTCCCTCATCATAGGGCTCAGACCCTGAGAGCACTCACTGACAAAGCTATACTTGGATTCAAAAATAGGTTTGTGTTTTGGAAATGCAATATTCGTTTACCATTGGCTTAATTTGATTTCAACCTGTGTTGGTTGGTTCTTGGTTGATTTTACACATCATTACACTTTGACTTCAAATGGCCATCCTATCTGCCTAGGATGCATGAAAAGACAAAGAGTCAACGGGGTCATTTGGCAGTGGATCTTACAACACCTCTTCTTTATTAACGCTAATGTGTCTATTGCTGCAATAAATCTCATCCGTTGCAGCTGTAGTTACTGCTGCTGCTTGTTTTCTCCACCCTGAGGAGGCCCAGAGGAACTGCTTAGTAAATTGGTCATAACTAATGCAGGAAGAGGCACCAGGTGGGGTTAGCAACACAACAGCCTCCACGGCAGTTTCTGCTCCAACCAGTCCCTGTACTCCCAGGAGAGCCTCCATCAGTAACCTGAAACAGATTTCGTAAAACAAATTCCAAAATGTAGCTATATAGAGCAACGTTGATGCTCATCCATGAAGAAGCTTCCTCTCGCTGTGTGGCAGCCCGCCCTGATGTTCTGTCTGACTGAGGAGCGAGATCCTTGGCCCCGTTTTTATGCCACATTAGGCCCACACTGAAGGTGGCACTCAACACCCCCCGCTGAGGAAAGCAGTGTGTGTGTTAAGAGAAATGATAGGGGACAACATGAGGAATGACAGTACAGGCAGATCTACGTGTTTAAGCTGATATAAACCAGGAAAGGAGTTATTTTGTTAAGAAGTGAACCACAGCTGGAAATCACAGACTATTTTATTTTGTGTCAGTTGATGTAGATTATGTTGTTTCCCCACTCCCACACAGGATGAGGAAAGTATTAGCTTTGACTTAGTCCTGGCACATCACTGCCCTCTATCACATATCAGCATGAGAGAGGGGGGAAGGAAGCTAAGGGACGAATAAAAGGCGAGACCTGAAGAGTCATACTTTCAAAAAAGATGGGAAGAAAATAAGAGGCATTGACAAAGAGAGATGAAAGGGAATAGAAGAGGGAGAACAAAAGGGGGAGGAAACGGGGTGGAGGCACATAAAGCTGGGCCGCATGCCAGGGTCTATTCCACCTTTGCTCTGCAGGCCTTTCTGAGCTGCCACCTTCTCTCACCTCTGTAATGTCATCAATGAAAAGGCCTTTAGGAGGGATGGAGGACTTGACTCGGGGTTCAGACTGTGACCGACGCTGCCAAGCCGAGCCGGAATCTGTTAGAATTAATTGGTTGTCCCTTTCAGGTACAGGGAACAAGGCGGGTGTTTTTTCACATTTGTGTAAGAGGTGTTTCGACATAACCAGCAAATTCCACATTCCAGGCTGATCAATACTTCAAAACAAGTGTGTTTTTTCTATCTTCATGGAAGGCTTGACTATCGGGGATGGATATTTAGGTCAAAAGGATATACAAATATATAATTCATTGATTTTGGCAGCAACTTTGGTGTTAGTGTCAAAATGTTCAATGACCCAACATAAAATAAATGTACAACATGGCTGCAACTAAGGATTATTTAAAAAGTATTAGTAATTCTTTTTCACTCAAATCTGTTTTGGTTTGTCAACAGTCCAAGGATATTTGTTTTAAAATTAAATAAAAGCAAAAAGCATGGCAAAGCAAATATTGTATACATATTTGCTAGATGAACTGAGACCATTTCTAAAAATGTAGCAAAAAAGACTAAAGTAACACATTTGGAACTGACTATAAAAAAAAATCTTTGTTTATCCCTGTCTGAAATCTAGGACAAACCTTTTCGAAAAATACTTCAAACACTCCAAAAACAATGATAATCAACACGTTGAAAAGAGTCAATATGCAGCAACCTTTTATCTTCTGAATCACTGTTGTGACAAAGTATTTCAGATTAGGTCTTTAGAATAGCCTGTACTTCAACAATTGTATATTATACCTGACCTTTTGCAAAGGGTGAATACCTTGGTAATATATATTGACTTCTTAGAGTCCTTGGTCACACTGAATTTATGTAGAGAATTCAGCCGTTCTGGTTATTCATTCCTGTCACCGCAACATGAGCTGCTCTGACTAAGGGCTTGACAAACAGGGTCTTTGACTGGATTGATTATTCAAGCATAAAGTAAACAACTTTCCTTTCTTCCTGTCGCTCTTGCCTCTTGTTAAAGGGACGTACACTCATCTCAGAAGCGACCTGTCATGCGACCGTTATAGAGCTTGATGAGAGGTCATGACAACTCTTGAATCAAAGAGCCAAAAAGTTATCCACTCTTGACTTTTCTTCCATTTCTTTTCTTTTCTATCCCCCCTGAAAAGCTTCAGGCTGACATCATCAGAGCAGCAATATGAGCGTACATACACATGGACACAAACACCACAAGCTGTGAGCTCTTGTACCATCAGTTCTCACTGTGAGTATTTCACAGCCCTGACGAGGGCCATAATGAGCAATATGCTCACTAATTCAGTCACCCATACAGATTTTCATCCTTAATCTCTCTCCTTCTCGCTTACTCTCTGCGTTCGTCACCGTGGCATCTGTTGATGTCCTTTTAGCTACTGGGGGCTCAATCTGTCCAAAAGGGCCCACGATGCTACCGTTAGCGTGAAGGCCGATCTGAAGCTAAGCCCTTAACTACCACTGGAAGAAAACACATTAACAGTTAGGGGAAGTGGTTGATGTGATCAATATGTCTTCGAGTATTGTTGGTTTGGTGGGACAGATGTGGTGAAGAAATCAAGATATCCAAATCAGTTAGCATTTTATATTGTGTCACATTTGGTCAACTTGGTATTAAATCCTACAGGTTGTTGCTTTGCACAAATAGACTTAAAGCACATATGTTGTTAATTCCTTTGACATAATGTATAATTGCTATACACATAAGACTGACTTGAACTGAACATAGAAGATGGCAGAGCTGTGTTGGCATATGGCTGTACAATAAGAAACCTGGGTGTTTACTTCCTCTGTACGAAAAGAAAAGTCTCCCAATGGCAGACAGTCAAAGGATTACATGACTTCCTCACCTCAAATAGTTCCTACACTAATATTGGCTCAATTGTATGTTATTTTTCATGTGTGTAATAGTAATATGTGTGTGTTTTTGTTGGCATTTGGCCAGCTGCCTTGACTATAACCTTAATCTCTTTTTTCTGAGAGAGAAGTGGAATATTATATAGTCAAATGAAACCTGTGAAGTCAGCCTCCATACAGTGTGTCGAGTAAAACTTAAGAGGGCCTTTGTGTTTTTCAGGACTTTGCCGATTCAATATTCCACTTGGTGAGGGAGAAGTACCGGTCCCTGGTGGGCGGCTGCAGTCCTGCGCACGCTCGCCACAAATCCCTGGCAGGCATCGTAATGACCCGAGGTATGGCAAATTTCATTGACTTTTATATATCACTTTGAATTATTGAAGTGTTGCAATATAGGCAGAGCGAATGAGGGAGGTAAAAAGATAGAAAGAGATGACTAGAAATGGGAATTCTGGATTGAGAGAGAAATGATAAACTGAGGAAGGGCCACTCCATGCTGTACCTTGCGCTTGTGCAGGAGAATATACCCTCCTGATGAATTATTGACTATTCAGAGTCTCTGAGGAGAATGAGACATGGTGGTGAGTGTCAGTCATCCCTACTGCATGCTGGACTCGCTGGACTCAGGCACATTTGACAAGGCTTCCAGAAGCCACAGTGGAAACCTTAACTAGATCATTTTAAAACTTAATCTGAAACCCGACCGAGTGACACGCTGAAGGAACAGTGAAGAGGGGGAAGCTGTTCACCTGCAGCATGACACTATGAGTTATGACTATGCATTTATCTTTCATGTGTGGTGTTTATCGCACATTACATCATTCACAAATGCACATATCAACACACGCAGACTAGAAGCATTAAACCCAGGAATGTCTGCCATGAAATGTTTATGAAACAAGCTGTCATGTTTTTCTCAATCTGCTGCTTGTGAAACACCGCTGAACGATTGAAGTTAACATTTTGTTTTGCAGACATTTAGCCCTTGTTGGCTGTAGAAAACTGGAGCAACTAGCCCTGGAAAAGTAAAATCTTGCCGATGTATGTACCATGTGTTCACCCTGCAGAATTGCTTTTAAATGAGCACATTTTGAAGAAGAAGACAGTCTCCACTCATTGAAATCTAATAAATTATAATATCATAATAACAGAAATACAATTCCTAATGCATAAAAAACAATCTCTGAAGTATGCTAGCTACCAGACCAACAGCAGAAATATATGCTTACCCTTCCCAACATTTGGCATATTCCAAAATACATGTGGAAAATAATGCATGTATCTGCCCGGTGGTTCGGATACGAACCAACATGCACTGAGTTATTCCTCGGACTATGCTGCACCATTCCACAAGTTTGATGAAAATGTGGATAGTAATGTTAACATAACCCTGCTGACAAACAGAGAAAAAGACAAACTAACAAAACTAAAAACATAACCATCTTGTTGTTTGTAAAATCACCTTAACCCTGAGAAATGTGGGAACACATAACAAACTCAAGTACACATGGAAAGCAGCCAGGTTAGACATAAAACCGATATAGTGTGAATTTGCAAAATGTAAGTCATCTTTGTAGGCTTTAACATAGCAATGACCATACTAGGGGTGCACAATCCCAATATTAGGTAAGGGCAGAATAAATTCAAATATAATTCTGAACAAACTTTTGTTTTCCTGTAGAGTGTTACAGTAGACTACAGTCTAAAAAGAACATCCTCTTAAAAAAGTCCCACCATGTAAATGTTTTACATAATTTATTATGATAATGTGAATTATCATATTTGCAATATTAGTCAAAATAAATGCATTTAGTCCTGTTTTTTCCAAATGTTGCAGCCCTAGAGCACACCCACCCACACAAATGCCAACAGGTCTGCACATGTGGAGTCCTACCACACACAAATCCATACACACACACAGAGGAGTGTTATCTCCCTGTGAGGCTGCAGGCTTTGGGTGGGGGGGGATAGCTGGGGTCAGTGAGGAGGCATTGGTATCTCTGCTGTCTTTGGAGTGCTGCAGCTCATCAGTTTAGACTTCAGTGAGACCGGCGCTCGTCCTGACCTAATCCAATCCCTCTCCTCTGCCTCCCAGTAATTGCTTCTGTTTGTTTATTAATAGCACACGTTATCTTCAGTGATCCAGACGTAGCGCTGCCAAGTATTTGCAGCGAGGCGGCAGCGGTGTGGTGGCCAGCGTCCGCGCAGTCAGACACCCAACTTGACAGGAACACTGGGGAGTCCTGTTCCCTCTCCCTCCCTGTGTCTCAGGCCTCTGCTTCTGCCTGAAGAATATTAATCAGGGTCTGTCTTTGAACTGGAGACAGACTGCGATCCCCCCTCTCCACCCTTTGCTGGAGTCCCACCGAGACAGTTGAGCCCAAACCTGAGTGAGATTAGCCTCGCCACCAGGCTGAGAGTTGCAACATGACCGCCAAAGTAAACCACCAGCACACATTGTCAAATAGTGTGGAAAATCTCATCTGAATCGATCGGAGACAGCAGTGGGTGTGAGGAGATGGTAAACAGGGTTCAGATGTGCTCAGAGACATGGAAAAAAAGACCCCCCCCATTACTCCTTTTTACTTGTTTGTAGGATGAGATAAGAGGAACTTCTTCTGAGGCTTTTTATTCAGCAGGGTGATGAGACTCCAAGTGGGGAAAAATACCACAGGGACTCAAAGAAAGAGATGAGAGAAAGGGTTTCAAACAAGTTGATTACAAATGATGCTTAAGCTACGCTTCTTAGCCTGCATATCCATTTTCAAACAGGGATTTTTCTCCACTCTTTATCTGGCTTTCCGGCTGCTGCAAATTTTAACGTTCAGTAATCGCATCCAGCTACAAAACAGCTTGCTAAGAGGCCACAAAAAAAAAACGGCAGAGATGTGTGCAGGGTGGGTTGCAGCAGAGAGAGATTTGAGAGCTTCAGCAGCTTTCCACAAAGCCACCGTTATGTGTGCAGCACAGTTGCTTGTTAAAGCTAATAAACATTCAACAGGGTGCCGTCTCTTCTCTTGCCAGGTTTTTTTTGTTTGTACCATCTGACTATCTACTGTTATTCAAACAACAAACTTTGGTTGACAGACACTGACCGTAATCGTCTCACATCTAGTGATGAAAGAACAAAATAAAGACAGGATTTATTAAGCTTGACATTCAGAATTGACATTCAGAATTGTAGTTACTGTAACTGAAAGCTGACCTTGGAAGCTCATCTTGCTTTAGGATAAATGGTTTTAATATGAGCTTTATGGTGCTCAGAGATAATTGGTAGCTAATAGGGAAACGTTTCCCTTGTTTTATAAACACAGAGAATAAAGGGATTCACATAGCAGCTTTGCAGTCTCTGCCAGTTTCAGTTGCCTTATTAATTAAAAAATCACTGTAAAGTTCATGGTCATGTCATTCATAGGAATGTTTCCATCTGAGTACACTAGTTTCTCCTAACAATGGCTGCCAGTAAATCTTTTTTAACAATTTGTCCTTGATTAGTATTAATTACTTATTGACGCCTACAAGTATTATGGATTTAAAACTAGGAAGAAATAAGTGTTTAAATGTTAAGAGGGACACATTATAAGGGATTTCTGTGCTAAAACATAACATTAACCTCAAGCATATATAAAACCAGGAGTAGAAATATTGTTAGTAGACATAAATGACTCGCTACAGTAAGAGAACTGGTGTGCCGAAACAAGTGGTTTTCAAATGAATGCGACAAAAAACAGTAAAGTACATTATTTGGCATAAGAAATGTAGTGGACAACATACATCAAAATACTCATTTAAAGTACAAGTACCTGAGTAGTATACTAGAACTTGAGTAGTTGTACTTAGTTTCTTCCCACGAGACCTGTTCCAGAGGCACTGCATTTTGCTGCCCACTGATACTAAATAGTTGGATCACACTCATGAGGACTACTACTGTGGAAGACTTTCTACATTATTATTTTGGGATTCCTGTCTATTTGTAGTTAAAGCCAAGTGTGGATAATTGATGTCCTTAGCATTAATACTGTTCATGTCAAACGTAATAATTAACATACTATTCAGGCTGTGAAAAGTGTTATAATTATTGCTTTGATTATAGTATTCTGGAGCTCTCAAGCTTTCCAATGTTTGAAATAAAGCAGTCTGGTGGTGAGAGGCCTATTGCCAACATGCAGACAGAGCATGTGGAGAACCAGTGTAGTGTGGGGGAATTCATGCAACATTAAGTAGAAACACAGAAGTGATACTGAACATGCTGTAGCCCAAAGATGGTTCCACTCAAGTGAGAAAAGAAAAAGTGGTTCAGCAAAAATATTTCCAGTTTGACCTTTGTCTTAAAAAAAACCTGAGACAGTGATGTGGTGCTGTGTTAAAGAAGACTTTAGGCTCTGTTTTCCTGACTCACTGGCCCATGGCACAGGGGCCAATCAATATCCTTTAGAGCAGGCGTGCAGGGCAACGTTTTTTGACATAGTTGGAAGCAGGGGAAAAACACATTGTCATAACTGTTGACCAAAAATAACCTCCCTTCCCTTTTTTAAAGCTGTACGTCTATACAAAAGCACTCGTTAAACCATCCAACTAAGCCTAAAAAGTATCTTGAATATCATTGTATTTTTGCATGTCAGTCTGAATATGGGTGCATTTTACTCTGACTTCTGTGTTTACACTCTTCCTACCTCACTTTCCCACTATGTGCACGAGCAGTCATCAAAATACAGTGTAGATAAATACCTGCGCCTCTGTTACATTTGCTGTACAAGGTGTGTTTACCTCCTCGGTTGCCATAGTGAGGCAGTGTGTGCTTTGTCTTCCTGTTTAAGGCCCTTGACAGTACTGAGCACAGAACAGTATAGTGCAGTTGCCATAGTGAGTAGTTTCAGTCTGTGATGAACATGCTTTTTGACAGTGCTGTTATCCTGGGGTGTGACATCTTTGAATCACCAGTAACAGATGTATTTGTGTGTGAAGAGTGCCTCAGGCCTTTGACTCCACTCTACCTTGTTCCTTTTGACCCTCTCTTTTTGTATTTCTGTGTGATGCAGCTGATTATTCCTGGTTTAAAAACGGCACACTGCCTGTGGGGCTCTCCATCTACCCCTCTCTTCCTCTCTCTCTCATTCATCTATCCTCCTCCTCTCCTCACTCCCGCAAAATGAAGGCAACCTCGGTGCCAATTTCATGGCAGGGTAGTGAGCAGCGCAGCAGAAATTATCCACTGCAAAATTGATCTAAACAATCGAGAAGTGGAACGGCAAGGAAAAGCAAGAGAATGAAATTGTTTGAGTCTGTTACCTTTTTAGAACTGGCTGAATTGGGGCGCACTGCTTATAGGGAATGCCAATAGTAGTTTTCTAGTATGTGTAACCTTAATTTACTATTCCACCATGATAGTTAAACGAAAGGTACTAAAATATGTTTTAAGTGATCATACAAATGATCATCTCACAAGAGGAATAGTCAGCATGAACTGTTATTATTAACAAGACCTTTTCTATACTCACTGTCAGTTGTTTCTTTTAGGTATGTTAATCATTTTATATATAAAAAAGGATATATCTAAGTCAAGAAAACAAAGCTCTTAACATTCCTACTGCTAGTCTTTTATATAGGGTATAGGTATATAATTTCTCCTCAAAATGATGGATACAGTATTATGTTCGCAAACACATCAGTCTCAACCATTGAAACCAACTTCAAATAGAATAATATATTTTAAAGCTGCAATAATCAATATTTTATTACCAACAATGGAATGTGAAAGATGTCATTGGCAGTGATGAGCCTAAAGATAATGATCACCCTTTTCTTTAGCTCGAAAGAGCAAGATAATACCTACTAGTTAGAGTAAATATTGGCCTTACATTCACCGGGTGTCGAAGAAATATCCAAAGTTACTTGACAGTAAGGTTTACTTGCTATTAAGATCCAAATGTCCCATTGATAAAAAAAACTGAAAAACAATACAAGACAAATATTATATGAACATTTCCGCTGTAGTTTCTAGAGTTAAAGTTGAACTTGTTCCACCCTACCTTAGACTACCTTTTTATTCTTCTCCTCTTTTCTCTTTTTCCCTCAACTGCCCACACCGCACACACTTCCCCCTCCCATAACTTTTTCCTCCCTTCCCTCCTTCCCATTCCTCATCAGTGGAGGTGTCAGGACTCTAACCGCCGCAGTGCCATCTGGGCCGAGGCTGATAAAAGCTCATGTGCCCGTCCGGCCATGCCTGCAGGTCTGCCAGAAGCCAGCCAAGCCTGACTTTCAGAGGCGATGAGAGAGATTTGTGGCAGCCAAGGAAGGAATGGCATGCCGTTAACGTGCTGATCCAGCCTCCCCCCCCCCCTTTCACCACCTCTGTCTGTCTGTCAGTCAGTGGGACTCTCACATGGCCTTGCACTGAGAAAAGTATATTTTTCTCAAGGGAAAACCAACATGAGACAGGATGGCTTTGTTATCTGCGATCTCTCTCATAGCATTTTTTTCATGTCTCACATTGAGAATATTGCTACAGTGACCTCTTTAGAAGCTTTTATCATGCTGTCCAGAAATAATTGAATGAGACCGTAGACTGAATATAAGAGGTGGACGTTGGCACCGTTTTGTTTTGTTGTTTTTACATGACTGAAATGCTACAATTGCCTTGAAAGGGTTAAAGTTGTAAGACAGAAACAACCTTAAGCATACCCCAATTAATCTTCTATTGTAGGAACATCATTTACAAAATCACGGTGTATTGAAGAAAACTTTCAGGGCATCAATTCCAAACGGTCCATGTTATTTAAAGAAAATATGTATCCTGCAATAAGTCCTCCAGAGTGACCATCTGCCTCCAGGTCTACAGCAGGTCTGATAGCCTCCTTTTATGTGTTTCTTTGCTGTGTTTTCTAGGCCTATGTCAATATGTAGCTCTTTTCAGCACAGTCAGAAGGGTCTTCTGACATTCCTGGATTTAGACTGGGCCCGCTCGATTGTGCAGCTGAATGTGAAGAGGTGAACTTTATGAACAAGAAGGCGGGGTGCCAGCCCAGTTTATAGGCGGAGGGTCTCTTCCCTCCCTCGCTTTGTGGATCCAGCTAATCCTGGCTGGTGCTGTGTGATAGGAGCTTCTGAAGAGATGATGACTCGGAGAACTGTGGTTATGGAAATAACCCCAAATTGTCGTGTGGAATGACCTTTTTACCCTGTTCTCCTCTTTTTGATATTTATTATTTCACTATGTGAGCAAATGGAACAGTTTGGCTGTGTATGACCAACTTCAGTCTGCCATCCACACTTTGAGGCTAATCGATGCATTTTGTTGGGTTTCATTTTCATTTGACTTCGAATTTCTTATAATATCCTGTATTTTATTTTACGCTCCTTCACTTGAAATGACTTGACATTTTTTTGCACAATTATAACAAATGTATATTCACTTATTCCATATGCCAAGCCGACAATGTCTAAAAGTGTTACATTTGAACAGGTGCAGAGTGTGAAAGAACATTGAGCCTGACCCTACCGATGGAAAATGAATCACTTATTTATCCCAGACTTCATTCCTTAGTCTGGAAAAGGAAGGACACTGAGGGCTTCTTTCAAACTCTTGGACTAATGTAGCAAAATAGGGTGAAAATATGTCTGATATTGTTCGACAGGTCTGGACCTGAGGCACGCCCAGGTGGTGGCGTTATCCACGGGCACCAAGTGTATCAACGGGGAATATCTGAGCGACCAGGGACAGGTGGTCAACGACTGTCACGCTGAGGTCACGGCCCGCAGAGCACTGTTACGCTTCCTCTACTCTCAACTTGAACTCTTTTTAAGGTAACACATTTATCTCTGCTCTATCTTAAATACAAATGGACATTATCAGAGAGGTGTACTAACATTTCGGCAACTTGAAAAAACCTGTAGCATTCCTTATCTCCTGAAATGGTGCTCTCTGTAATTGGTCGATAAAAAGTATTGAAAGCTGGTTTATAATTGAAGGATCAGTTCAAGTATATACTAAAATACTGGAATTTGCAATATCACCTGTGACTTAGAACCTAGGGGAAAAAAATCGTAATAATGCATTTGATTTGCCCCTTTTAGTCTTGCATTGAAATACAGTTTATTGTAGAATTGTACTCTTACTATCACTAATGCAAAGGTATAATTTCCTTAACTTGAGTACATGTACTTTGTTATAGTCCACCAGATAATGCATATCTACTTCTGTCAGTAAGTAAGACTGTTGCCAACATTATGTGTAAGCTTCATACATTTTAGTTTCTAAGGTGCCTCCAACTACTTTAACATGCATTACATGATGCACTACAGTGTACTTAATAGCATTAAATATGTTGTGACCTCCCACTACAGTGTCAAAGAATGCCCTCTCCTCTATAATAAGCTCCATGGAAACAGCATTGCTTTGTACACCAGAGACTTTTCGATAATCAACGAGCCATATGTGTGCTGTTCCCTCTAGCTAACCAAACAAACAACTCACACTTAAGTGGTTCACCTCATGATCTCAATGGATTTATTTTTACCACTTTTTTAAAACTGTGCCTTCTTATATTGTACCTTTGTATATGACCCGCATGCTTTAGTGCACAAAAACTCACAAAAACCAGCATCAAGAAACAGTCTCCATTAGTTTCCCCTCCAGTCTGTAAGCATATATTATGTTTTTGAGCTCCCCGAGGAACTCTATTGCAAGGCTGATTCATCAGATTAGTGGCTAGAAGTCTAGATCGTTGAATGTCATATTTGCATACACAGCACTGACTTTTTGTCTTAGCACAATGCTGGATGGCAGGTACGGAGACTTTGCAGCTGAGTAAAATGGCTAATGGGGAAGATAACTCATAATTAAATGACCAAACAAAATGCCAGAAGTGCCATATTTACACTCCGTTAAAGGACATCGGAGACAGAGGAGAGGTTATATAAAGAGTGCAGCCGTGCTTTGCATTGTGATGCATAGTTTAAATATACTATGTGTACAGTACGTACCTGGTGTGTTTGAGTGATGAAAGCCTTATCTCCGCTCACAGCAGAAACAATGACCCAGTTTTTGTATAAGTCACCTAGTTGCCCATACTGCAAGTATTCAACTTATTAATAATGTATGGACACTATTTTCTTCAGATTTAACTTAAAAAGTTACCCTAATTATTTTATCAATAAACCATCTGACTGTACCACCACAGTATGCCTCACTTTTCACAAGACAATACCCTTAACTTGTATTCCAATGGCCAGCAGGGGGCGACTCCATTGGTCAGATTGTATGTAAGTCTATGAGAAAATGACCTACTATTCACTTGATTTATCACCTCTATAAACATTTTCCTGAAGAGTTTATGGTCTCAAAAGCTGGTTTCAAGTATACTTCATTACAGCATGATTTTTTATTTTATAAAATATAGTCCCATTTGCATTAAAATAGACGATAAAGCAGGGTATGCATTACAGCAGGGAATACTTGTTACACTCCAAACCGGTAGCAATGAGCTATGAAACTGTTAACAGTTATTTATACTGCCGGTGAAACCACTTAACATATTTCTAATTTTCTTGCAAGTTTGTTTTACATTTGTACTCATACGTTTCTTTAGTTGCCCTTCATTGCAACACTTTACAACTCAAATACAAAGCATGTATTGACCCCAGGTTTGACTGACTGTCCCTCTTTGCCCTGAGACATTTGGACAGCCTGAGTAATGTTGAGGAGTCTGTCTGACAGCAGGAGAATGGACTGTGGTCAGTGTCCATCTCTCGGTGTCCCTGCCTCACTTCATCATTGGAAACGAAAAGTGGAAATCTATGTCCTATAGCTGTGATGAATGGTGCTACCTTTCTCATCACTCACCCTCATACTTGTTTTTTATTTTTTGCCTTTTTCTCTTAAAGTAAAAGACCAGAAGACTGGGAGGAGTCGATATTTGTGCGACACAAGGAGTGTGGCTACAGGTTGAGAGACAACATCCATTTCCACATGTACATCAGCACGTCGCCGTGTGGAGACGGGAGGCTGAACTCGCCCTATGAAATCACCTCTGATCGTAAGACACCAGGCCTTTATTGGATTTGGTTTTACAATAATAGTTTTACTTATATAATGCAATCAATAATAGTCCATCAGGTTTATAGAGGGATCATTTTCTCTGGCGGATATTCTGAAAGCCACTGCTCTGGTCTTTTTTTCTCCACACACTGTCAAGAAGCTGGCATCCTTTTCATGTCACATCCCTTCTATCGCCTCTTTCAGCCACGCTGTGCTGACTGGATGACATTTTATTGCTCACCCACTGAAAATAAATTGTATATTAATTTATACGGTTTTCCCAGCATTTGTCTGGTGGCCTATGAGTTCTGAAATGTAATCTGGACTCAGGTTCCCATCAGAAGAATGTATATGTAAAGATATATATATATATATACTTTATCTCCCCCTCCTTTCAATATTAACTGAAAATGTCCTTCAGCTCTTTTAACATACGCTACAGTGCGGTGCATGGTGAGATTTTCATGGAACCAGTAAGGATAGAAAAAGACGCTGTCATTGTAGATTCCTTTGAACTTGACGTTTTTTGGTCATTAAACCTCTTAAATGTTATGCAGTGCGCTCTCGGAGATTAGAATATTACTTAGTACCTTTTCCTGACTGTTCTAAAACATTTCTGAGCCGAAAGTCAGGGCTTAATTTTTAGCTGCTGTCACATCAGCCAAAGCAAGCATGGAGGAAGAGAGAAGGAGAGTTTAAGTCTTGAGAAATAAGAGGTTATTAAAACAAAAACAGTGATTATTTATGTAGACTCTGTCACCCTATTAGGGAGATATCCATACTGGGATTTTACTGAAAACGTGAAAAACAATATCTATAATTTATACAACGCTTCTTCCTGAAAGATGACGGTCCTTCCACTTAATACTATGCAGACTATTTTTGAATACTGTATACTTTAATTAACATATTTTAATGCCCGTAGAGGTCATGCTGGCTTGTACACCCACATAAAAACACAGGAACGTTTTTTAAATGGTTTAAGGGCCTGTGCTCTCACTAACAGGGTTAAAAAGTTAGGAAGTTGCTCTGTTGGTAACCATAGTCTGTCATACCATGCCTAATATAAACATTCCTAGGTTCATCCAAACTGCTTCATCCAGGAAAATGGTTCCTTTCTCCTTCTTCCCTCCATACAGCCAGTAAAATGCTTACTTCATTAACAATTAGGCAGTCAATGGTCCCAAAATAATACATTGAATTCCCTAAATTAAGCTATTAACCTCATTTAAACGTTTTGCTTTGTAAAGGAAATGGCATGTTTTGCACAGCTGAGAACAGTGCCAGTGTATTACCAAATATATGATAGTATTGTTTTAATGTTTATTGGATAACCACAATATTGGATAAACATTCCTTGTTTTCTAATTACATGCAGCTATTTAAACGTGCACTCTTATAATTAGTAGCTGCAAACATCCCTAATCATACAGAGAATGTACCACTTAAGAGCTAAAGTTTAACACATAATGGATCATTTTCTGTTATATATTAAGAGCAAATTTGGAAAAGTGTTCCATCTTAGATCACAAACGTGACCTGGTGCATTTTCAGTAAATTAGATCAGAAGTCTACAAAATCAATCTTGGGTGCTTATTGACGTGATTAGATCTGAAACACTTTGTGTTATTTAGAAATAACAGCTTCATTAATAGCTAATTAGATTGGGTATCCAGCAAAGCCATGTAATAGCGACTGACATAATGCAGAGTGATGAAGCTCAGGCTTTGTGTTGCGTTGGCAGTTCACAGCAGCAGACACCTCCTGAGAAAACATCGCAGCCACCTGCGGACCAAAATCGAGTCAGGAGAGGGGACGGTGCCGGTGCGAGGTCGGGGGCCCGTCCAAACGTGGGACGGGGTCTTACAGGGCGAGCAGCTCATCACCATGTCCTGCACCGACAAGATCACCAGGTCAGTGCTCTCCGAATGTACATCCAGCTTCAAAACATTTATAATATCAGGGTTTAAGGTAGCATTCTCCTATTTTGGCACCCTTTTGAAAAAAAATCTAAACTCCCTATTTATATTCTGACTCATTTCATCTGTTGATTTAGTTATTTTTCACTTTTCAAAAGTAAATTGAACCAAAAATCCCCAAAACATCCTGCAAACTGATTAATCTCCTTGAGAGCTTAAACTGTAAATATATAATTTTTTGGACAGATACTGTAAAAGGCTCTTGTGCTGTCATTTGTTAAGATAGCGCAGGTTTGATAAAGTATATAAAATATGCTAGAGTAGTTAAACAACATTAATGCAAAAGCCCATAAATATAATGTCCCTTTTTACTCCCTGGCATTGTATTTTATATTTCAGGGATTGTGTTGATTATATTGTAAAGGTCAGATGGTACCCTAATACAAACTCCTTACAAACTGATCAACCAATCCTTTCACCCAGGAGGTCCGTGGCCTTTGTTATAAAAGACAGCTAAAAGGATTGATTGAAAGGTTAACTCTTAGCAGCTTATCTTCTTTATGAGAAGCAGTGATCCCTGTTTAAATAAAGCATTCTAAAAATGTGCTTTATGAGCCAGAGAGGTTTGTCTGATATTTACCTTTTATAGCATGTTGGTGTTGCCATGAGTCATGCTGTATATGAAATGTGTAGTCCGGATGGTGACTATAGATTTCCCATATGTCACTTGAACAGGTAATCCCGTTCTAATGAATGAGGGTATTAATCACATTATTGTTTTAATCTTTAGATCTGTGAGCTTATTTTCCTATATTAGTCATACCAGCATTTACCTGGAACATGGCAAAAACTATTTAAAATAATGTGTTTACTGCAGTGTCACTGTAACACTTGTATCTAAAACAGAGAACAAAAACAAAATGTATGTCCTTAAATTGTTAATGTATCGTCCGCATGTTGGCAAGCCTTTACAAGACAGACGGCTATGGTAAACAAGGGAAGCTTTGCTCTCCCGCCTCCACTTTCACACTGCCCGCATATGTGAGGAGCGAAGGCATTGGTGTGTACACATTGGAGCATCTTTTCAGGCAGAGGAGGCATCCACACACATCATTTGTGTAACTATGTGTTCTAAGTTTGAAACAGTAAGCCACGTGAATAAAAAAGGTGATAACTCATGATTATGTTTTTTATGATTAAATATGTTATTATTTGAGCTGTTATCACCATGTTCAACAAGGCTATTTGTTTTTTGTCCATTTAATTCAGTTTTAAATACAGTATATCTAAGCACATCAGTAAAAATCATGGTTGCTTTAAAGGTCACCTACCATGCTATTTTTAGGCAATAGCATAGGTCTCAGATATATACAAATATATAAAAAACATGTCTATGAAGTGTTTTGCTCAAAATACCAAACAGATCACCCATTCTAGCCATGCCTCATATCCCTCTATTTCACTTCCTGTTTCAAAAGTGCAGATTTTATGTATAAAGCTTTTTTTTAAAGAGGGGCGGAGCTTATGCCTGCTAGATCTACCGGCAGATTCTGCCGTGATTAAACTCCATATCATGGAGCTCAAAGGCTTTCTCTCTTGCCGGTTATACCACAAGGTGAGTTCCTTTTTATTTCCAGCTTCTTCACACACATGCTCTCTCCAGTACAGGTTAGCTCTGAGTGTTAGCGATGCTAATGTAAACACTGACCATATTACGTCTAAAACAGTCGGGCATTGTTTCTGATAGCAATGTTTCTGATAGTGCCGTGGGTCCGCTGCCGATATTACGTCATATCGGCCGCAATTCTGGATCAGCTCCGTTGTACCCCCGTTTTTAGAGATTTGGGTACGGAGGAAGAGAGAGAGGGTTTTATTTTCTGACGCTGCGTGAGTTCCCTGACACACCGGGGACACATATTTATGTATAAAAGACATAAAAAAGTGCATTTTGCATGATAGGTCCCCTTTAAAGTGAGAACTTGTCACTTTTGCCCAACTGTAGCAAAAAGTGTCAGAGGATAATGATAAACACTTAACCACTGTTAAGTTATAAAGTCGGTGAAACCAGTTACACAGCAATATCTATTTAAGGTTTGCTAAAGTAAGCTAGTATTAGCCACCACAAGCTACAAGTCAGACCAGACTATGTAGCCTAAGGATGAAAACACAAAGCTCCTGTGTATTAAGTTGTTTGAATTAAGCAACAGAGTGGCTTGTGAATTCAACTTTAACTTTATATGTGTAGTAATGTCTTAATTTATTTTGTCAGACACAGAGGTCCCCAAAATATTTTGTAATGGTTTGATGTCAACGGGTTTTTAGCTTACAATGGCTCCAAAGCTAACGTTGTTAGCTCTTGGTTTTCAGACTTGTGTACTGGAACGCGATAAACTCCATTGTGACGTCATTCGCAGCTCCGATTTACGATTGCCAAGTACAAATGGCACAAACCATTAAAATAATGTTGACCATCCTCATCATCTTAGTATCGTGTGTTAGCATGCTAACATTTGCTAATTCACATTAAACCCAAAGTAAAGCGAAGGCTCTTGGAAATGTCATTACTTTTAAATGTATTTTTTACAAGATTTTTAACCTAAATCAAATCAAATCAAATCAGGTTTTATTTATATAGCACATTTAAAAGCGATTTTTGGTCGAGCCAAAGTGCTGTACATGTAATAAAAACACATTGCTACAAATCACAATAAACGACAATAAATTACAACAGATATATCTTAAAAACAAAATAAAAATAAAAGACACGGAAAAGTCAGGAGTCGTGCTCCGCTCTAACTAGAAAGCCAGAGAGAAGAAGTGTGTTTTTAGTTTAGTTTTAAAAACCCCTAGGGTCTGGGCCGACCTCACAAGGAGGGGCAGAGTGTTCCAGAGCCTAGGGCCAGCTGCTGCGAAGGCTCGGTGCCCTCGGGTTTTGAGCCTGGTCTTGGGCACTACCAGCAGCAGCTGGTCAGCAGACCTTAAAGCTCTGGCTGGGGTGTAGCGCTGGAGCAGTTCAGCTATATAGGCCGGAGCCAGCCCATTTAGTGCTTTAAAAACAAATAAAAGGATTTTAAAATCAATTCTAATGATGAACCATCTATGGAACCATCAATAAATAAAATATTTAAGTCAAAGTAGTGGACAGTATAGCTTAAAATACTGTGCACACAATGAAGGTAACAATAATAATGTTCTACTTCCACCCTTTTTGTTTAATTCTCTGAAATACCTGAAATCGATTAGGGCTCAGTTGTACTGCAAGGACTGAGGCTCAACAGGAACTAAAACTAGAATTAAGCTTAGTAAGCTGTGCACTGTGCCAACTGAGCCATGCAGGACTACAGCTGAGCCGGTGTTGTGTGTGTGAAAGGACATGCACACAGAGGGAGAGGTGAAGCCTTCTCCGGTGGAGCCGTTGTTAATTTGACCAATTTGATTCAGTTGGCCAGGGCTGGAGATGGTGTGATTAAATCTACCCAGGTCACCAACGGGGGTGAAAGCAATTACTTTACAAAAAAATAGAGTGACGGGGGAGGGAGAAGGGACACCCTGCTCTTCTTCGCTTACACCATCCCCTCCCCGCCAGGCCGGACGGCAGACAAACTCTTTTTGCTCCAAAGACTCCTCTTTCCGTTTTTTATATCGCTGTAAATGATGGGTGGCCGTCGTTAAAGTGAGTGGGTCACCAAGGGCCAGTTTATCAAGGTCAGGGTGGAGGGTGGAACTGAGAGGAGCTTAGACTCGACACACACACACACACACACACACACACACACACACACACACACACACACACACACACACACACACACACACACACACACACACACACACACACACACACACACACACACACACACACACACACACACAGCTGCAGTCTTAAAGTGATCCCCTGGATACTCTTCTTGTCCTCTGTCACTCTCATTTTGCAACCTCCCATTACTTTTTTATTTCCCCACTTCCCTCAGCCCCTGCACTAAATTATAGTTAGTTATAGAGATCTTTGCTCTTATCATAAACATTTTTGATAAAGTGTCACCCCGCCATGACTACACCTGATGATCATTATTTTTGTTTTCTTAAGCCAGGCCTGATAAGGTTCCTTTGCTAATATTTGATTTGAAGTCGACAGCTGGATTTAATTGAGGGGCCTTAATGGCTTTCATATAACGATGATGTTCTCCATTCTACTGCAGTTTTATGCAGATGAACACATTACTTTAATGGTCGCCGTTTACCGGGGGAGGGAAGAAAGGATAGATGTAGAGCGACAGAGAGAGGGAGAGAGAAGAGGTCTCTCCCCTCTCCTCTCTTTACATTTCACACACCCAAGCCAGATGGCTGTCTTTTCTTGCATGAGATTAGAAGATGTTTCTGATTCACGGTGTCGCTTTCGGGGTAAATTAATATTTCAGGCTAAACTATTTCTGTTTTTGCAGAGCACTGAAGTTCTGCGTGTGTGTGTGTGTGTGTGTGTGTGTGTGTGTGTGTGTGTGTGTGCTTTTAAAACAAACCTCTCTGCTTTAGAGGGAAGGACCGATGTTGCTGACAGATTGCAGATACAGCGTAGGCAGGCGGTCGCTGCATCATGAGCCTGTTTAGTGATTCCCCGAAAGCCGCTGATGTTAATTGACTGCTCGGGAAGCGAAAGAAGCCGTAATGAGTGATTATTAAGTCGGCAAGAGACAGAAAACAAACAAAAAAACAAGCAGCCGCTGTAATTGCATTCATGATAAAGAGACATTGATTAACAAAAAGAACAATGATCTAAAAATGAGTAGCATAATGTCGAGCCTGTGATTGTGCCTCGCATAAGTTCATTAGTCCAGCACAGGAGACACAGCTCAGGCTGATACTCTCCATGAAGGGCGGAAATGATAATAAACACGGTAATTATAATTTTCCATCCATAAATTAGCATCTGCTGGTTAAATAGAGAGGATTTCAACAGTCGGTGGCACATGACCAGCTGGCTACAGTATCAGGTGTCGGTGTTGGCAGGATTAGCCCCGCTGTGATTTGGTGTCACTCGTGGATCTCCCTAAACAAACCCCGAAGTGATCGCCCCTCGCACTGAGCAATCGACGGAAGCTTGCCTGCAGCCCAGTACAGTGCATTAACCTCATGGCACTGATGAATGCACATATGGTAATGTGTTGTTCCACATACTGAATGCTGATGGACTGACCTTTGGCAGTGTTGTTGTAGGTGGTGGTGATGATGGTTTGTATCTCTGAACCAGGGAAAATGGGAGTAGAGGACGTGTGTCTGTCAGATTACGTGCATGTGTGCGTGTAGTATGTTTGTGTGTGTCGTCAGTCCTGTGGCTGTTATTCATCACGTCCCACATCAAGATAATGATCAAATTGTCTCTACCTGTCATTGAAGCTTTCACATCTGTCTCTCTCTTTTTTATATCCTTCTATCTCTCCCCTTTCTCCTCCTTTCCCACCCTGATTCTATCTCCCTTCCCCAAACTGCGCCTTCCCTCCCTATTTCTTTATGTACACATTTCATCCTCACAAACACTCTTTATAACGTTCTTCTCCTTCCTTTCTCACCTTCTTCTCCTGATTTATCATTCCGCTTCATCCCTGACTCTGTTTACTCCTTCTCCTCAGATGGAACATCCTGGGCCTGCAGGGGGCGCTGCTGAGCCACTTTGTGGAGCCTGTGTACCTGCACAGCGTGACCGTCGGCAGCCTGCGGCACACTGGCCATCTGGGCCGTGTTCTGAACCAGCGGCAGGAGCGCTTCGGCCCCCTGCCCGCCACGCACAGACGCAACCAGCCCCTGCTCAGCGGTACGACACTCACAGACAGTCTGTCTTAAGTACAATTTTGAAAACATTTAGGTAAACAATAACTTTAGGAAGTCTTTACACCAGAAAGTGGCACAATACCTCTAACTATAGCTGGTGCTGGATGCTTGGTCTCTATTAGGAGGGGTCTGGGAATCATCAAGATGGTTAAGGTGCCAATTTGGGTATTGAAAACATTGAAAACAGTGCTAAATTCTTAAACAAATGACCTCCTGCCAACTTCTTCCAACTTCCTTCCATGAATTTAAGTGATGTGTCGTCTGAAATGTTGATGCTTTGGTCAGTTTCCGTGATTAGTAATGGGAATATGGTCACAATGATTGTACATGGGACACTGCTACAGTAGATCATTGGCTTTAAAAATGTAGCACTTGTTGTTGTTGGAAACTCTAAAATGGGATTTGATTGGAGTAATTACAAATATGCTGTGTTGAACCACAAAAAACAGTTCCTTGTTTTACTGAAATGTTTTTTTTGCCAAATGGAGGCAGCAGAAGCAAGCTGTGAAAACACCATTGAGATACTTTTTAAGTGAATATAGCACACAGTTGTCTATTTAAACACATCAACATGTTAAGGTCCATTTGAGGAATGTTAGTTTCCCTGTATTTAGTACATTTTTTAACTTAAACAGGAAGTCACTGCTTGGATAACTAACTTGCTCGATTATTTTCTTGGCTTCTATTAAAAAAATATTCCACTTCCCTTTAATATTCACATGCTAAATGACAGAATGTGCTTTCTATTCACATCCTGCCTTTACATTTCTGTAGTATTCAGATGGGGCCATCCCATACAGAGATCCTGGGCCATATGAATACAGTGTCTATTTTCAGAGCTTCCTTTTCATAAATAATCCAGCTCCACATTAAATAAATCACCACAGATCACCTTCTCTCACACACACACACACACACACACACACACACACACACACACACACACACACACACACACACACACACACACACACACACACACACACACACACACACACACACACACACACACACACACACACACACACACACACACACTCTCTTAACAAACAGATGTAGTCCAGGTTTTCAACACTTACATTGTGCCAGACAAGCAACAGCTATGAAGCTGTCTGGCGCGTCTGCCTCCGGGGCTCCACGGAGACCTGAGGCTTTCCGTTTGTTGTGAAGATGAATGCTGGAAGAGGATCTGAATGACATCCAACTTGTAGAGACTGCGTCAGCCATCACTTCAGATCTAGGCCAGTCAGAGAGGCTGCGCGGCAGAGACACGCAGCGATGTAGGGCACATGTTGTTGCTAGGGATCATTGATGAGAACAAAGACAGTGACAATCCCAAACTGGGAAACATGTATATATTTATCATCATCACATCAACCCTAAACTGCACACATTGAATAAATCTGATACATTCTTCCTTACTTTTATCAGGTTTAAAGTATAGTTCTTGAAGGGCACAGGAGCTCTTTGCGTCGCAGGGCTCTGCTCCGGGTAATTGGGTGCCATGAGGATGAATATTTTGTGAGGCCTATCCTCATCAAGATTGATAATTGTACCGGATTGTCCTCTGGTGTTGAAAGTCATTTCTCATGATTTGTTCAATGGCGTTTTGAATGGAGTCATTTGAGTCGTCCAATTTGGAGTTTTTGGTTTCAGATATTACAAGCTGCTGTTACTTTTTGGATAATTGTAGTCAAGTACCATCTATTTCTTCATCAATCATACTTACTTACACTTACTTGAATAAACCTCAAAGTAATTACATAGTTGGTTAAATGACTATATCGGGGTTTTTTCCAAGAATATTCCTGTTCTTTATTTTAGTGTTGAGGATACTTTATGTTACTGTATGATAGAGGCATGCTCTTTAACCTCTGAAACCCCTCACAATGATGTGTGTGTTCTGTGTGTCCACCCATCGCAAAGCATCAGAGCTTTGCACCTGCAGTACCTCGAGTAGCTGCAGTCAATTGAAGGGTAGAAGGGTGAAGGAAGGGGGAGGAAGATGGACAGACAGCGGAGATGGCCCTACACCAAATCAATGTAATCACAGCCCTTATCAGACAGCCTTTCACTGTGATGGGGGGTCGGACAGAGAGAGAGACAGGCGGAGGGGAAGAGAAGGAGACAGAAAGGCAGGAGGGGAATAAAGCGGAAAGAGAGCTTTGCTTGCATTCAGATGGCTGTGTGCGTACCACCCCCCACCTCCTCCATTCCTTTCATTGGTTCTGATGAGCTCCGTAGCTATTGTGTGTCCAGGGTTATTTAAAAAAAACGCCCTTAGAGGACATTCCCGGGGATCGCAGGGACCGCTCTTATCACGCTCAGCAAAAGCAGCTACACCTGAACCCCGAGGGCCAAACACATTGATGGACTGTCCTTCACTCTCGTCCTGCTGTTCACTTCCACCACAGAACAGAAACTATGGCAGGGCTTTGTCATTTTGGGCAAAGGACAACGGTAGATAAAAGAAACATTGATAACGGCTGTTCAATGACAGTGTTGCACTTCATTGAGGACTTGCTTGTTTCAGAGATACATTATAACCCCTTACACTTGACCCTGTACAAAAGCTAGATTCTTGAGATTGTATTTGCTTGTTTTTTATGTATATGTTAAAGTGTTAGCTTGAAGCAGTTGGCGATTACGTGCTGCTGAAGGTGAATAGAAAACCCTCTTACCTAATGTTTCAGGGATTCGAACCAGTAACTTTTCAGTTACATCTTTGGAGGTGAACTGGGACTTCTACTTGGAGAGGTCCCAGTTCACCTCCTGCCCTGCCGTGGTGCCCTTGAGCAAGGCACCGGACACCCCCCTTCCCCCCCACTCCCATTGCTCCCCGGGCGCTGTACAATAGCTGCCCACTGCTCCTAGTACTAGACTCCTTGTACTAGGATGGGTTAAAAGCAGAGGCCAAATTTCACTGTGTGTGCTGTGTGCTCTGCATGTGTGACCATTAAAGAAGGTTTCATCCCTCCCTATTCTTCTTCTTCTTCTTCTTCCTGTCTCAGTAAGCTCAATATGTTGCTACACCTTAGACAGACCTTTTGGCATACCTGTTGCTTCACTACTCCGCCACTGCTGCTCCAACGCCTGAGGAACATTTTTAAAACCATGCGCTACTACAGGATGGATGTAATGTGCACATTTAAACACAGGCTGTACAGAAGCCTCACATATTAGTAAATGTGTACTGTACAGTTAGGAATCCCATAACCAAAGGCTGTAAATCCACTTCTTTCATGTCTGCCAAACACTTCCCAGAAGAGAAATTGATCAAGTCTTCAATGAGGGAAAAATCAAATTGGCTATTACAGAAACAGAGGAGTCAAGTCCTTTGAAGGGGTGAAATGAGCCATGAATGGAGCGAGAGAAAGGGAAAAGGCAGGATGGATAGGAAGGTCTTTTGTTCAAAGAGGTGCGTCTCCACAAGAGAGAAGAGATGGGTAATAAGAGACTTGGAGGATTGTTACTGTGGCAGCAGGCAATTCATTCCAGCTCCAAGGAGCTACAGAAAAGAAGAGCTGAAATCGGTGAATGGAAGAGTGAAGACGGGAAAATGAGTGTGGCAAGCAGGGAGATGATCTGCAGGCATGTATCGTGGTATTGAACATCAGGTATTGTACTATAACAAGCTGTCTGTCAGACGCTGAGATCAGAGGCAACTGTTGTTCACCCGTCGCACAGAATCTGTCTGCTCATTTTCTGTGAAGGTACTTTAACATTTAGCATGATATCATGAAAAACTGGGTGGGAAGTCAAGGTGAAATCCTCCACAGAAATTCCTTTTTGAAGACAGTTTTACAGATTTAGAGTGGATTTAGTGTTCAAGCAGCACTTGGCGATCAGATTCTGTTTGTCTATGCTTCATGTTACTGTCTCTGGCAGTGTTAGGCCTTCATATATTGCACTAATAATGTCCTCTGTTGTATTATTGCCAGTGACCAAACACAATGTGGTTTAGCACACTGTAGGAGACCGTTGGGGTTAGTCTTTATGCAAGGTGAGCTAACGGCTGCTAGCTGCTAACTCAATAATTGGCAAAAGAGTCCCTAAAGGGTCGAAACATGTCTCTGATTTGCAGTAAGATTAATGGTTCTTTAGGATTATGGTTACAGAGAAACTTTGTACAACCTTGTACAGCTTACTTGACAGTCAATCATCTCCTCTCTTCCTCTACCTCTGTCACTTTCTATTTCCTCGACTGATCGCTTCGAGTGCTTTGCTAGCGAGGCTTATTATTTCACAAAGAGAAGGAGAATAGGGTAGAAAATAAAGACAAAAAGTCCAGTTTAGGGGAGATCTTTTTACCTGAAAATGAAATGTATGGCATACAAACACATTTAACTCGTACAAAGGCAGGAACAAGTTGCTTAAACGCTCAACAGCCCTCCTGTTCACCCCCCTCTCTGAGGATATATCAAAGCTTCAGATAAACAGCCATGCAGATTCAGACCCAGGTTGACTCGGCTTTTTGCAGCACTGCAAAACCTTGTCTGCCATTAGCCTGAGGGAGTGAACGAAGGGTAAAAGAAGGTTAAACGGAACAACAGAGTGGAGGTTTGACAGGAAAATCACCTTATTTTACTTACAAATGCGTTCTTGAGATTGAATCCACCTAAAGTAATTCTCTCTCACCTGTTTTGTGTTCCTGTAGGGCTGAGCAGTGCCGAGTACCAGCAGCCGGGGAAGGCCTCCTGTGTGAGTGTCAACTGGACGCTGGGCGATGCTCAGCTGGAGGCGGTCAACACATCCACAGGGCGGAGGCGGGACGCAGGGACACCGTCACGTCTCTGCAAGCACACCCTGTTCACCCGCTGGAACAGACTCTACCGCAAGGTGAGGGCAAAGGTCAGGGGCTCAGCTACATCTATGAGGGGACAGTTATTAAGGTAGAAAGAAGGTGTGCTTCAATCCACCTCCACATCCATTTTAAATATG